>NC_085007.1:4566803-4734303 GCF_963854185.1 Sardina pilchardus | reverse complement strand
ACCGTGCCACTTCCTACTGTGGAGGTGATGTGATGTCGACTCGTGTTGTGTGGGGCAGGTTACTCTGCTTCGGAGTCGGTGGGTCAATCACTGGCTGGCCCCGATTGGGTGCGCAGTGGCGTCTGGTGATGTGTAGCCCGCACCAATATTCTCCACTAACCGCATAGGCGGATGTTAGAATGGAGTGGATACGGGTTGTGGAGCTCAGCATAATGTGCATGCATAAATTAAGTATTTACAAGCAGCACTCAGCGTACAGTGCTTGACAACTCTAATTGGAGTGAACTGTAAAAGTCTGGGGCTCTGTGTTTGTCCTCCAAAACGGCTTTATTGGGCACTGACCTTTAGAAACTGCACTGTCCTCTCCTCTCTGGAGGCTAATGAGGGCTTTGGACAGCAGGCCTGTAATATTCTTTGTCTTTTTGGATAAATATTTTGACATTTATTCATGACAAGGCCACCTTTGTCATATTTTTTATATTCCACTGACGTCAGTGACTTGATTTTAGTTCTTTTCAGTGGTGAAAAGGCTGGCTTCAGTCAGGCAAAGTCATATACAACTCATCCAATAATAGTCCACAATAATAAATGCGTAAAAGATGGAGTAATCGATTGGTTACTCAGCAGTCTGCTGGCACAAGGTGGACGAGGCTCTTCTAGATTTCAGGGGCAGGGATCGAAATGTCCTCCCCGAAGGAAGACAATCATACTCGCTATTGAGGTTATGATTGGGCTTGGGTACAATTAGCCTGCTTTTCCTGATGGCTTGTTTTTATTGAGGTTGTGATTGGGGTCAGGTGCGATAAGCCTGCTTTTCCAGGTGGCTTGTTTGTCCAATACAGGTGTGACAGTGGTCTGGGAATTTCCAATTATCTTCTCATGCACTCATTGTGGTGATGATCCTGTACAGAACACATTTAGTTATCCTCACTCAGAGCGCCAAAACATTTCAGGATGGATGATTGGAGAACTGATTTGTTGACTTCACCTGCAATAGCTTGCAAAGGAAGTACAGAAGTTGACATTTCTGATGTGAATCACGGTTTCAAGATGTGTTCAGTGCTATTTCTTTTTTAAATGTCAGCTGGTGATCAATGAGGGTGTTTACAACACCATTTCGTTTACACTGATATTCGCTGTTTATTTATTTATTATTTTTCTTAAGTGTATTTATGGGCTGTTATGAAAACCCAACAGGCCAGTGAAGAGAGGGACAGGAAGTGAGTGGGAGGTAGAGAGTGATTGGGTGGGATCAGGAAATGACCCGGGTTGTACTGGAATCCGGGTCCTTGCTGGCACCATAGACATAGAATGCGTTCAATGGGTGCGTTTCATGTAGCGTTTATACGTCCTCCCTCGCTCCTCGATGCCTCGATCCTCACTGATCTACATAAAGAATGATGGGGGGGAAACAATGGGATAGTCTATCCAGTGTTAGTTATAGATCAGTGGGAACGCCCCTCGAGGATCGAGCATCGAGGATCGAGGAGGCATAATGAGAGGCACCCTATGTCTATGGCTGGCACTTGGACCTGAATGTGATGTGGACATGGCTAGCCTGGCTAGCGCCTACAACTTCTCAAATGAGACGTGGTCTGGCAACCAGACGTTCATTTTCTCGTATTTGAAAAAATGCCCAGATCCGTTCATTGGGCGCCACGGGTGTCTATCAAATGCGTCTGTGCATAGCTCATCATGGTCTTGCTTTCTCCCCTGTTCTGTGATTGGCCACCAACATCAGGCGAAAATGTGGGTGTTAGTTTCCAGACTGCCTTAGCAGCGTGAAAGAAATCACCGCGCAAGGCAGGATGGGAACACCCAGGCTAATGTGGATGTTGTGTAGCCACTTAAACAGCAACCCAGGAGCTAATAAGGTATTTAGACCAAACACCTCCACGTTTTCCCTATTAAAATACAGTTACACGAGTAGTTGCACGACCAAGTATGTAAACACGAAATAAAACGTGGCACTTTTCTAAGCGGGTAACGGGCACATGCACACAGGTGTCTTGGTCCTCATCACAATTCAGCGCTTTCCGCCCTCACATGGCCAGCATTCAGCTTGTGTCATGGTCACGTTGCATTATGGGTATTGTAGTTGTTTCCGCCCTCGCATGGCCAGCATTCAGCATGTCTCAGGGTCACATGCCCAGTAGATGTGTAGTCTGAAGTAGAGAGGAGAGCTCAGGTTGTACCCCACGCACAGTATTATTATGGGCATTGTTGTTGTTCTGATGTGTGGCCAGCATTCACCATGTCTCAGGGTTCCAGGTCAACGGAATGGTTTGGAGTGGAGGCTCATGGCCATTCTGTTGCTGAGTGTGTTGCTGTATGTGTGTGTGTTGCTGTGTGTGTGTGTTTGTGTGGCGTGCGTTTGTTGTCTGTTCGAATGGGGAAGCAATAAATGGAGTAGTTCCATCTACTCAGAATTTACCTGACAGCCTAGTCAGGTGTGTTTGTGTGTGTGTGTGTGTGAGAGAGAGAGATTTGTATGGTGTGTGTGTTTCTGTGGCGGGTGCAACCTGAAGCGTAGGCTAAATGTAAGTGGATCTCTGTGATCTCTCCTCTCCTCTCCTCTCCTTACACTGAGAGAGGTGTGTGTGTGTGTGTGTGTGTGTGTGTGTGTGTGATTAGTGCTGGTTTCCTCGGAGTGACTCTCCTCCCTCCTTTTCAGAGGGCACCATGTCAGCACTTTCTCAGTCCCATCCCACCAGTGTGTGTGTACACACACACACACACACACACACACACGTGAAGAGCTTTTGTGTCCTATTGTGTTGTGACTGTGAGGATTTAGGCGACCTGTTGGCCAGCACCACTCCTCCTATTGTGAGCTCTCTGGTTGGAGCAGTGCGGTTAGAACTCACCTGTCTTTGACTGACGTCTCCTGTCTGTTGTACTGTACACTGCTACGGCTTGTTTCAGTAGCACACCTTTGTAGTCCCGTAATAGGAACAACTTAAGCATTGTGTTGTTCATTTCAGCCATGAGTTAGCTAGTATTTTCTGCAGCCCCACCACCACTGAGGCATGGCACTGTGAGAGACAACCAAAAGGTGGGGGTACCAACAGGTTTGGCTCGCGTACCCCGACCATCCGACACGTCAAAAAGTAACACATTCTATTGACTCATAGTCCACAATAATAAATGCGTAAAAGATGGAGTATTCGATTGTGTGCTCTATTGACTCATTCCAGGCATTGGGTTTATTTTTATTCCTTTATTTATTTCTAATGAAAACGTAGCCTACTTTAAAGAGTTTACAACTGATGTCCTTTAACGTTATACTTCCATATCATTATAACCCGATTCAAATGTTTTTATTTATTCATGAATTAATTACAGAAAATGTGAAAAGTTCATAGCCATAGCCCTTTTCATCTCGCGTACCCCCTATAGAAGCAGCTTGCGTACCGCAGTTTGGGCACCCCTGGGTTAATGGATGGCACTGTGCGACACCACCAAAGGGTGGGTGGTACCAACAGGTTAATGTTGCACTTGTAGTCCCCTCCCCTTCGTCCCTTGGGTCCACTAAGGCTTTGTTTGTACCCAGTAGGTTTACCCCACCTCCAAGGTTAAGCCCAGATTTAGCAGCACATTCCTGCATTCCTTTCTGTTTATCTGGGGAGAAATAATGATCCCCCCCCCCCCCTTTCGCTCCCGTGGGCAACAGAGTTAGCTTGCCGCTAGTGTGACATGTTTGCCTAGTGTTTTGAGAGTTCACTTTCAAACAAACCCTGCTCTGTGTTGGGCTTGTTTTAGTTGGTGGTGACTGAAGTCTCAAACGTTGCTCCCTTTTTCTCTCTCCAACTGTGTGTGTGTGTGTGTGTGTGTGCATATTTGTGTATCTGTATGTTTAGTATGTAATGTGAATATTTCTGAGATATAATTTGATATTCTCTCTCTCTCTCTCTCTCTCTCTCTCTCTCTCTCATAGTTGTGCTTTTGACGGATGTTTGTAATGCATTGTGTGTATATTTGCCATGGAAATGCACTGCAGCAGAGCACTTGTCAGATGCATGCAACAATTAGATAGTTCTACCTAATATAATGCTCTCTCCTGGAAGGGGAGCAAGTGCAGAACACACACACACACACACACACACACACACACATACACACACACACACACACACACATACTCCTCTGGACGGGGAGCAGCTTCAGGGAGTGGAGAGCAGTAGCTTCATGAGGACATGACGCACGCTGAACTGACGCATCAGAGGGCTCAGCAGCTGCCCGTGAGTTGAGTTGAGTGCCTCAGGCTGGGTATGGGCTGGTGTGAGTCTGTGTGCTGTCCTGTCCTGTCCTGTCCTGTCCTGTCCTGTCCTGTCCTGTGCTGACCTGTGCTGTCCTGTGCTGTCCTGTGCTGTGCTGTGCTGTCCTGTGCTGTCCTGTGCTGTCCTGTGCTGTTCTGTGCTGTCCTGTCCTGTGCTGTCCTGTGCTGTGCTGTGCTGTGCTGTGCTGTGCTGTCCTGTGCTGTGCTGTCCTGTGCTGTCCTGTGCTGTCCTGTGCTGTCCTGTGCTGTCCTGTGCTGTCCTGTGCTGTGCTGTGCTGTGCTGTGCTGTCCTGTCCTGTCCTGTCCTGTGCTGTGCTGTCCTGTGCTGTCCTGTGCTGTCCTGTGCTGTCCTGTGCTGTGCTGTGCTGTCCTGTCCTGTCCTGTCCTGTGCTGTGCTGTCCTGTCCTGTCCTGTGCTGTGCTGTCCTGTGCTGTGCTGTCCTGTGCGTGGCCTCCACACTGCCTCAGGCTGGGCTTGGGCTGGTGTGAGACCGTGTGGAGCATAAACATATGCATGACTGCTAGCCTGCGGAATGCTCCACAGCCAATCAAATCACATCTCTCCCCTTTACTGTTGTTTACATGTAGTACTCCAAAGCGACTTGTGAGAAAGGGAACAGGCAGGTACAGAGTACACACACACACACACACACACACAGACCATATAGTGTTCTAGTTGAGCACTGCTCATTTAATGGCACATTTCAGCGAGAAGTATGCAGTGGATGACTAATCAGGACACACACACACACACACAGAGCATGCCATGGATGGCTAATCAGGGCTATCATTGTGCATTTCAGCTGTATGATGAAGACGTAGGTTTGTCCATAATGATATTTAGACTTAACAGCTAATCAATCTGCAGTCAGATGTTTGTTGTGAATTCAGCCGAATGATTAAAGAGGCAAGTTTCTCAAGCGTCTCGTCCTCGTATCCAGTGCAGCTCAGAACATTCAGATTCCGATATGACACCATGTTCTTCCTGTAACGGCCAGGAGCTCACTGTTCTGAGCGAGATAATCTCACACTCCACAACACTCGCCTCTAGAGAGACGGCCAAGGCCGACGGACTGACGGACTGACAGGCAGACAGGCACACGGACGGACTGCTTCTCTTTGGCTCAGCAGAAATAGTAAGCCATGAGGAGTGAGTGACCGAGCGAAAGGAGAGGAAGCCGAGTAAAGGCCCTGAACCGTGTAGCACTGACCAGTGTCTGGCGATAAGCGCTGACCACAACTGCAGCCTGGCTTATCAGTACACCACCACACGCAGGATATGGAAGTCAGAGAGAGTGTGTGTGTGTGTGTGTGTGTGTGTGTGTGTGTGTGTGTGTGTGTGTGTGTGTGTGTGTGTGTGTGTGTGTGTGGGGCACAACAATGGTACTAATGCTGACTCGCCTAACTGGAACTGGGCTAGTGGATACCATTGCCCCCCCCCCCCCCTTTCCCCATCTTGTATCTTGCAGGCCCTGGATTCCTCCTCAGAAGTCTGGCTGCACGTAATGCAAGCGAAGCAAAGCATTCTCGTAGCTGTGCGAGGGCAGGGCGGGAGCTGAGGAAATGGTGTAACATGGTGTAAATGTGTAACCTATCCAGTCACTTGGCCATATCTTAGAACAGTGGCTCTGTCACCATGTCAGCCCTGGTGAAACAGTGCCATAGTCCTGCAATTGTCAGACTGACAAAGATGACCGCAAGAGTTTTTAGGTTGCTTCATCCAATTTACTTGTCCACATCATCACCATTGCAGAGAGTTAATGCTACATATAATATAGACCTTTGGCATGTGCACAAAACTAGAGTAATTTCCAGCATATAAACCACATTGTGTATAATCCGCAGGACAGTGTTTTATGCAAGTTAAAACACTGCAAGTTAATCATATTAACTGCCCCTCTGGATTAACCTCATATCTGAAGAAGTTTTGCAAAATCGATGTATAAGTTGTGGTTAATAGTAGGGAAATTACGGGTAGGCATTTTAAGACCTGTTCCTTGGTTTTGGGAAACAGAGAAAAAACAGAGTTTTCACTGACATTTTATCAATCAATTAGCTAATTGATTAATGGAGAGATTTATTGGCAGATTAATGGGCTATGAAAATAATTGTTAGTTGCAGCCCTTCGTTCGTACAAGCCCAGATCAGACAGAGACACACACACACTCTCTCTCTCTCACACACATACACAAACATGCGCGCACACACACACACACACACACAGATGCACCGTTCCGCTTGCCCTCACTCGGCCCCTCCCAAGCCAACACCTTCGCATGAGGCAACTTCCTGTTGAGCGACACCATGAACTTCTCTCTCATGCTAGCTAGCCTATAAGTGTATATTTCCCCCTCATGACTCTCCTGTCTGGCAGAAGAGAAGAGCAGCGCACAACTGTTACGATGATGCACTGTTTAGAAGCCGACCTTTAGAGCCTCATCCTTCTCACAAGGTTCAACTGTGACCTTTTATGTCCAAAGACAAGCCCTGTAGTTTAATTACATTTCCTTTTAGAGCAGGGTACTGTATGTCCAAATACGAGCCCTGTAGTTTAATTACATGTCAAAATGTGGCATGACTGTAGGATGGAGGAGCTACCGTATGCAAAGGCCACAGCTCCTGTGCTGAGAATCAAGCACTCCATGCATTATCTAGACGGGACAGTGAATCTGCCACCTCAGCAGATTCACATGCCTTTCCTATCGTGTGTGTGTGTTGTGTGTGTGTTGTGTGTGTGGTGTGTGTGTGTGTGTGTGTGTGTGTGTGTGTGTGTGTGTGGGTGTGGGTGTGGGGGTGGGGGTGGGTGTGTGTGTGTGTGTGCACATGTGTGCGTTGGTGTTTTTGCATGTGTTTGTGAGTGTGTGTATGCTCTAGCGAAGATGTGTGAAGAGAGCGCCAGAGGTGGAGGCTGGTTGGGGTGTGTGGAGTGGAGTGAGTCACGAGGGTGGAGCCTCTGTGTTCTTGCTCACATGTTCCAGAAGAACCGCTTTATTTCTGGACTAGTCGTCATCAGGAACGTCTGAATAATTCTCTCTTTTGAAAAGAAGGAACACAGACACAGGCACACACACACACCCAATGTAATTCTCCCATTAGTGCCGTCTTGTGTTTCTAGGTATTTGGGAGTGTTTGCAATGGAACAACAACCTCCCTTTTAAAATGAACTGGAGTGTAGCAGATTGTTACACGGTCCAAGGTAGTTCATACTTGAAAAACAGAGAGGCCTAGGACATCTTCATTTAAAGTGGAAGTATTTTGTATACTCTAATGCTAATGTGCTATTTTATCATAATATAATGCTTAGGTTTGGGAATCAAAACATGGCCAACTGCTTGTCAGTTGCTGACATTGCCACTGCACTGCCACACCCACAATGTTCATAGAGGAGAAGTAACTGGCTCATTGAACTTGCCAATAGTTTATTGAGAAATACATTAAAAAATGTTTCTTTATAAATAAATAGTCATCTTGTTTTAACTCAATCTGTCTGCTTGTGGACAATTAGTCTGTGGACATTTAGTCTTATTGACAGTTTAGTCAACTCTCCCCTTTCAATTTTCTTTCTGTAGTTATGTTTGTATGTCCCTGCAGGAGACAGAGGGTGTCAAAACAATCCTCCATTTCCTCACTGTGCCATTTTGGGTAGCCGTAAGCATAGAGATGGGCTTGGTGCCATTTCTGTAGTTGTTTGTCTCCGTGTGCTGCTGGCCTAGATGGTGTTGAGTCTTTGTGCTGTGATTGGGCTGATGACCTTCTGCTCCATGGCCATGCTGTTTCCTGTATTGTGGCGCAGCGTCACCTCAGACACCCTGTTCTTTTGTCGGTGTGTGTGTTTCACAAAGCCTCAGTTCCAAGAACCTGTTCTTGTGTTGGTGTGAGTTTATATATAAATCGTCAATACCCCCTTGAATAGATATACTGTAGCTTCTTCTGGCTTCTGCTCCATTCTTATGTTGGTGTGTGCGCTTCGCTTTAGCTCTGAAACCCAGTTCTTATGTATAGCTGTATAGCTTTACCTCTGAGACCTTGCTCTTGTGTTGGTATCTGTATAACTTTACCTGTTGTGTTGGTATGAACTCTATAGCTTTACCTCTGGGACTGTGTGTGTCTGTGTGTGTCTCTGTCTGTGTGTGGCTGTGTGTGGCTGTGTGTGTGTACCTGGTGTAGCCTGGATGTTAGGCCTCACTGTTGCTTGTGTGGCTGTGTGCTCTGTGAAGCTTCCCTGAGGAGGGCAGGACAGGAGGACCGCTGGCCTTTCTGCCCTAGTGCTTGGCTGGCTGGCTGGCTGCATCCATTCCTGCTTCCTGATGGAGTGTCAGCACTTTGGTTGTTTTTCACAGTAAATGAGGAGGATATGCCTCAGCTGACAGCTTCCTCTCCCCTGGTCAGAAGATGTGCTGTTGGCTGACTGTACTTTAAACTGCTCAGCAGTGCAGGATTTGGGTGTCAGGGTGCCCCAAAGCCGGGCAAGGGTCATTTTCTAACATTATTCTGGTTTTCACTCAGATCACTGACATGCATAAAAACAGAACGAGGGTGAGTGAAGGCCTCTTTATAGAGAGATTCCTGTATCCTGTTTTGTTTTGAGTCATTGAACCCTGCTGTAAAAAGGTTTTTATGAAGCGGTCTTGTGACTTATTCTGCAATGGAATGTGAACTATGTTTGATGATCACATACCTGTGTGTGTGTGTATGTGTGTCTGGACTTTGACACTGAGGGAGTCCCATATTCAGTCTGTCTGTCTGCATGTTTGCTTTGGTAAGCAGTTTCTCTACTGTTGCATGTGCTGAACCTCAAACCTGTAGTTAGATAACCTTCGACCTGATGTGGTGGTCATCAAATTTTGCCTTTCTGTGCTGGGGGACTACCGCAGAAGGTCAAACACAGCCAACTTCTCTTTAAGGCTCATGCTGAGAAGTGCTATTTATAGTGTCTGCTCTGCAGTCTGTATAGACTGAAACCTAAAATAAAGGTGATTATTCATGGGGTAGCTTTTTGAACAGTGTTGCTGGGCAACTCTTACATGTGTTCTGATTGGGTGATCATGAAAATCATGAAAATGTTATTCCAGTGTCAGTGGGAATGTGCCAGGACAACAAAACTCCGGAACGCTACCCAGCAATAATGCTCAAAAGGTTGCCTTGTATGTACAGTAATCTAGTACTGGCTAGTAAAAGAACCTGGAAGCTATCCAGTAGAATAATGTCTTGGATTATTGGCTCACAAAATGTATACAAAATGCATGAAAGCAGCAATGCGCGCATAATATTACATTAGACTTGCCTATTATGCATGATGACTTGTGACTTGCATAATATTACAGTAACAAACAAATCGGTCATGAATGAATGAATTCAAGTATGTGATCAAGTTGCATTAAAAGGTACTGACAGTCTGTCTAAGTGGACAGTGTGGTGGGAATGAAACATTGGGTGCCTCTCATGTAAAGTTTATACGTCCTCCCTCGCTCCTCGTGCCTCGATCCTCACTGATCTACATAAAGAAAGATAGACGAAGGGATAGACTATCGTTGTTGCCGCCCCATCATTCTTTATGAAGATCAGTGAGGATCGAGGCCCGAGGAGCGAGGGAGGACGTATAGACTTTACATGAGAGGCACCTCATGTGTGCATGGTGCCCTGAGGCGTTGATCAGTCAGATGGGATCAGCTGAGAGGAGACTGGTGAGGTGGCTCTAGAGCAGTGGTTCTCAACCACTGTGCCGTGGCACACTAGTGTGCCGTGACACATTGTTAGGTGTGCCGTGGGAAATTATCCAATTTCACCTAAGTGGTCTAAAAAAGAGTGAATAGAAATAATTTTCTTTGTGTTCATTTGATTCCTATTCAAGACACTTTGACAAGAATGACTTGATATCATTAATGCGGGCAACAGATTTTTATTTAATTTAATTTTCCATAAAACTTCATTTTATTTAACATTTTCGGCTGGTGGTGTGCCTCAGGATTTTTTTAATGAAAAAAGTGTGCCTTGGCTCAAAAAAGGTTGAAAAACACTGCTCTAGGGCAGTGGCTCTCAAACTTTTCACAATGAGTACCACCTCAGAGAACAATTGACTCTCCCAAGTACCACCATTATGACCAGCATTAAAATACAGTAGCGTAGTAGGCCGATAATATATTTTACATTGTACATACTGTTTTGCATTGTTTTGTTTAGTTCTTTTCAAGAAAGATAAAAACGAGTTGATTTTGTTTTAAAACAATTTTTTATTAGATATGTTTTTATATCATTTTGAAGTGATTATTTATTAAATAAATCATCTTGGAGACTCCCTGAGTACCACAACAGACAGTCCGCGTACCACCAGTGGTACCCGTACCACAGTTTGAGAACCCCTGCTCTAGAGGACTCCAGGGACAGAGTCTTCCTTACATTTCACCACCTGACCGTAGAGGGTTGAGAGCTGTATCTTAGTGCCGTGATCATTCTTGGGGTTTTTTTCCTTGCTGGGAGCTCAGCTCAGTGACCCCAGGATGTAATGTTGAATGTGAGGACAGATTTGATTGTGATTGACTTGTGTACTGCTGTAAGAATATCCTGTCTGATGTTTCTTAAGAGACGTCTGTTTCTTCAGGAGAAGCGCAGTGTCTGGGCCTTTTTAAATCGACCCTGTATATAGCCTTGTGTTCGTTGTATATTGGATGATGGACAGGTGGTTGTCAATGTCAGTGTCGGGGGGGGGGGGGGGGGGCTTGTTAAAACAGGCTATTTTAGGGGGTGTAGACAGTCATCAGTGCAGAGCCAAGGGAAAGGTCTACTGGTTTACTGGATCTTAGCCGGGTCAGAACCAATCAAGCTGGATCTGTCTGAAATGTGTTGCTTCCAGATTCTATCCGATCTGTCACATGACGCTGGACTCCTGTGTGACTCCTGGACTCATTTGATTGACTAAAATCAGTGCCATTTGTTAATCATGCTTGCTCAAACGGCCCAAAATGACTAGAGTAACACGACTGAGCTAAAGCTAAACTTCAGTTTGCTTGTCATTTGAACTGGGAAAAAGCTCTACGACAGCATCCACTGTAAACACCAACCCAATGATTAACCCTGAACAAGGTGGAGAGTGATGTGAGAAATAAGTGACCGCATCTCAGTGCTCTACTTTGGCAGATGGCATCAGTGCCGCATATTGGGTAAATACAATCTCCATAATACAGGAGCAGGTGCATCTGGTGGTACATCCTTGTTTGCGTCCGCTTGAAGTACTTCATCAAAAGAAGATTAGGCCAAGACTTATGGGAATTTGGATTTGTGTATGAGGCAGTCAATTGCTGTAAAAAAAAAAATGTATTGCTGATCTTTTTAGAATAATAATTAATTTTTAAAAAAGCATCCAAGGAGACATGTCTACTTGTGATGCATTTCTTGTACCGCTTAAGAGGGAGATCTCTCTTGTTGATTACATGTATGTGTACATAGAGATACTGATTGTGTATGTGTTTGTGTGTGTTTCTCAACACACAGATGGTTCAAGCTACTGGATAAATCTGGAAAAGCCGACAAAGACAGAGGTGAGGTCCTGCTGGATGTCCAGTTCATGAAGAACAACATGACTGCCAGCATGTTCGACCTGTCCAGCCAGGAGAAGAGCCGATCTCGCATGGGCAAACTCAAGGACAAACTCCGCGGCAAGAAGAAGGAAGGACTGTCAGACTCGATGTCCGCGGTGGTGCCATCGGTCACCCAGGTCATGACCGACAGCGAGGGCGAGGAAGAGGGGGGCGGCGCAACCTCCACGCCCAAGAAGAAGAAGAACAAGCTCAAGTCGTTGTTTGCGCCCAAGTCCAATCTGCACCGCAACTCGTCCCAATCCATGTCCACGCTGGGTCCGCTGCCGGAGAGGGACTCTGCCCTGGGATCTAGCCGCTCCTCTGGACTCAACGTGGACTCACCTGAAGCAGGTAAGAGTAAACATGCGATTTCCATTTGAAAAGTCATAAAAGACTAACCACACAGAATGGATTAAGACTGACTGCACAGAATGGGTTAAGACTGACTGCACAGAATGGGTTAAGACTGACTAGTGCAGGCCTGACCAAGGCCAGTGTATCTGCGAGTACTTGAGGACCCACCAGGACATCAACTGGCATTTATGTAGTGCTTTATCTAGGCACCCAAAGCACTTTATAGTGAAGGGCATTATCTCTCTCTGCCCACCACCCATGTGTACTGTAGCACCCACATGGCTGAGGCACGGCAGCCATTATGCTCCAGAGTGCTCTCTACACACCAGCTTGAGGTGCAAATTGAGTGAGATTTTTTTTTGTCAGAGTGTAGAAGCCAGAGGAAGCGAATACTGCTGCTGTTTGCTACTGTACATGTTAAGATAAACCCAGTAAAACCCATAAAGAGTTGAATGTCAAAAATGTCAGAACTGAAGGCTGACCACTCAAAAGTTTGATGAAGGAATGTTGCACAAACAGAGTAAGAGCCTGATGAGAATGTGGAATTTCACTGAGAGGAATGCACTCCAAACGCTAACGAGGTGGGCCTCCAGAAACGGCACAGTTGTGGCCTGAACTGACAGGCCGGCTTCCAGCGGTCTTGGAAATGTTGGTAAAGGATCAATGGATTTTTGAAATCTTATTTTCCAGGCCTGTACATTCTCTGAACGTTTCAGACCCTTTGAGGTGTAACAAAATGAATCATGTTATTTTCCATGGATAGATTTTCATTATGTGAATTTCTGATACTATTCCAGCTTCAATAGACATGGGCTAATTAATAGCCAATTACAAAAAGAATGGTTGTTGTTTAATTTTCTTTCAGAAAGTTAAAGGTCCTTGAAAAGTTTAAATGTTACCAACTTGTCAAAGAAAAAGGCTGGGAACCTTGGCTGCAGCCCTAATGCTAGAATCCTTACTGACGCCAATCTTGCTTAGTGGTAGACTGATCCCTCTGTTGACTTCTTTCATCCCAAAGGCAAAAAGAAGTTCAAGTTCCTCACCCACAAACGCACGGGGAGCTCCGACAGCAAGTCCTCTCTGGGGTCCTTCTCCGGGCTGGGCCAGCCCAAGCAGTCCGGCACACTACCCAGCAACCTGTGCGTCAACGGCAGCCACGTGTACGCCGAGGAACCTGAGCGCAAGCCCTCGCGGGCGAGCTCCACCTTCAGCCTGAGCAGCTCCGGCCACGGGTCTATGGAGGAGCTCCGCAAGTCATCTGCCCCGAGCAGGAGCAGCATCACCACCTCTGTGGAGTCCCTAAGGGCCTCGGGGTCACACCTGCAGGCGGAGGAGGAGGAAGAGGAGGAGAGGGAGAGGGTGGAGGAAGAGGAGAGGAGGAAGATGATGAGAGAAGAGGAGGAAGAGAGGAGAAGGTTGGAGGAGGAAGAGGAGGAGCAGAGGCTAGAGAAGGAGAGGGTAGAACGGGAACGGAGAAGGATGCAGGAGGAGAGGGAGAGGAGTGAGAGGGAGGCTGAGGAAGAGAGGAAGAGAAGGGAAAAAGAAGAGGAGGAGAGAAGGAGGTTTGAAATGGAGGAGGAGAGGATTAGAAAAGAGCAGGAGGAGGAGGAGAGGAGACTGAAAGAAGAGGAGAGGAGGAAAGCTGAGGAAGAAAGGATGAGGAAAGAGCAGGATAGACTGATGGAGGAGAGAAGGAGAGCTGATGAAGAAAGGATGAGGAAAGAGCAGGAGAGATTGATGGAGGAGGAGAGAAGGACAGCCGAGGAAGAAAGGATGAGGAAAGAACAGGAGAGACTGATGGAAGAGGAGAGAAGGACAGCTGAGGAAGAAAGGATGAGGAAAGAGCAGGAGAGACTGATTGAGGAGGAGAGAAGGACAGCTGAGGAAGAAAGGATGAGGAAAGAACAGGAGAGACTGATGGAGGAGGAGAGAAGGACAGCTGATGAAGAAAGGATGAGGAAAGAGCAGGAGAGACTAATTGAGGAGGAGAGAAGGAGTGTGGAGGAAGAAAGAGTAAGGAGAGAGCAGGAGAGAAGAAGAGTGGAAGAAGAAGAAAGGATCAGAAAGGAAGAAGAAGAAGAGAGGGAGAGGATCGAGAGAGAGAAACAACAGGAGAGACAGAGAATAGAGGAGGACAGGAGAAAGGAGGAAGAGAGGATGATAATTGAGGAAGAAGAAAGGGTTAGGAGAGAGGAAGAGAGGAGGAGGGAGGAAGAGAGAAGAGAGGAAGAGAGAATTGAAGAGGAAGAAAGGCTCATAAGAGAGGAAAGAGAGAGGATTTGGAGGGAGGAGGAGGAAAAAATTGAACATGAAACTCAGAAAGAAAAGGAGATGAAGAGAGAGGAAGACGGGGGAAAGGCCGAGGAGGAAGAGGAGAGAAGAAGGGTTGAAGAACAGATTAAGAAAGAGGAAGAGAGAAGAATGTTAGAAGAGGAAGAAAGGATGAGGAGAGAAAGGGAGGGAATGGAGAGAGAGGAGGAAGAGGAGAGACAGAGAGTTGAGGAGGAAAGGGTTAGAAAAGAAGAAGAGAGGAGACAGGAGGAGGAGAAGGAAATGATAAGACAAGAGGAAGAGAGACGACGGATTGAAAGAGAAGAAGAGAGGGCAAGAGAGGAACAAGAGCGACAGAAAGAGGAGGAGAGGATGAGGGCTGAGCAGGAAGAGAGGATGAAGAGAGAGGAGGAGAGGATGAAGATGGAAGAGGAAGAACAAATTAGGAAAGAAGAGGAGAGAAAAAAGACTGAAAGAGAAGAGAGGATAAGAAAGGAAGAAGTAGAGAGGAGAAAGAGAGAGGAGGAGGAAGAGAGGCAAAAGAAACTGGAGGAGGAGCAGGAGAGGAAGAGGAGAGAGAAGGAGAAAGAGGAGGAGCAGAGACAAAAGAAGATGGAGGAGGAGGAAGTGGAGAGAACAAGGTTAGAGAGAGAGAGGATGAAGGTCGAGCCAGACGAGGTCCACCGTGAAGAGATGGAGTCTGCTGTAGCCCCAAGCGTCTCCTCAACCGACCTTCTCAATGAGGGTCTCCTCACCAATCCGTTTGAAGATCCCTCTGCGTCCAGCAATCTGATTGAGGATCCCTCTGTCTCAGCCAATCCCTTTGTGGAGGCGGGGTCTCCACATGATCAACTCAGCCACTCCACTAACATTTCTACTGTCAAGCCAAGGTCAGTTCCCCACAGTCACACACCACCATTACTCTTAATGGACCTCAAACACACAGATGTATTGATGGTAAAAATATACACATGTCTAAGGTTTGCGCTTGCTTAAATGCTTATGCTTGAAAGCAAGGCTGTGTGTGTGTGAGAAAGGGAGAGAGAAAGTGAGTGTGTATATGTCTTGAAGCAGTTATGTCATGACCTCTTCAGAGTCAGAGGGCAGGAAAACAGTTGTTTATTATGTCTGCTCTTGATATCACAAGACAACAAGCAACTTCATATTCCTCCCAAGCCTGCTTCCTGTTTAGCTGGGTAGATCTGATAGCAATTAACTAAGCACTTGCCCTGGCACAGAGTTCTAGTCCAGATAGGTTACAGGCCTGTTCTGGCCCACTTACTGTTCTGGTTTGGAAGGGTTCTGTCTCTGATCTCACTTGGTACAGTTCTGATCTGGTCCTGGTTTGGCACGATTTTGGTCCAGATACAGTCCTGATGTGGTCCTGGTCTGTCACGGGCCCTGATGTGGTACTAGATACATTCTGAGCTGTGCCAGAGCTAGCGTTTGTCTTGTAGACTACCCCCCCACCCCCACCCCCCGACCCTATCTCCTTCCTCAGGCCTCTGGTAGCAGCAACCCTCAAATTGCCTTACATTCCTTTCAGTTTCGTCATCACTGCTCTTCTGCTTCCAGCTCATCAGAATAATATCCCCCTGAACTCCTCCCTCCTGTCCACTCTGGAACATGCCGAGAGATGTACACAGAGAAAATACTATTAGGCCAGTGTCTTTGCACATGGATTAAGCCTACCCCTAGATCAAACATTGAAAACCTTGGTCAACATAGATCAAGGTTTTCTTTTGTGGTCAAAGATTAGGTCAAATCCATGTTATGGCTTTTTGATTTTTAGCTGAAAGGAATATTAGCCAAGTAGATTCCACCCTGTGGATGTGGTTATGTAACAATACTAATGGTAGCTTGATGGGTGGGTAAATAAGGATACTTGTCCTAGCTCTTGGGGTGAGTTATTAGGGCAGTTAGCTGTATGGGTTTCTTAGTGACTTCTCTAGTTTGCATCTCTCACGGCGATGACCTGTTCAAGACATTTGGCACCATCATGAAATATGCATGACTAAGAGAGCCAGCGTATACACAAATACACACGAGTCTGTCGGTCCTTGTGTCTCTGCCAAGCAGCAGCACACACTTGCACACGCACACACACACACACACACACGCACACACACACACACACACACACACGAGTGGTGTGTCTGTGTTCAGAAATGCAGATCTGTGGGGACTGCAGTGACCAAGCATTCATCAAAATCATGAGTGTGTCGGTCCCTGTGTCTCTGTCAAGCAGCAAACACACACACACACACACACACACAAACACATACAGGAGTGGTGTGTTTCTGTGTTTAGAAATGCAGATCTGTAGTGACAAAGCATTCATCAAAATCAGGAGCGTGTCCAGTTGGATGTTTGGAGCTTTCCAGATATTTTCCAGGAAATTTTCTTTTAAAAATGAAAGGTTTACATTAGCTCCCTGTATCTCAGTCGGGTATAGCAATGATGGTGCCAGAGGTTTGACATTTTTTTCTTTTAACTGTGTTAAAATGTTCATATTCCATGTGTTTGTTGTAGTCTATTTTGACGTGTTTGACATTAACCACTACCAACTCTCCTACGTATTAATACGTAATGCAAATAAAGCAAATCCAGCCCCTGCCTGTAGTGACTTTGTTTATTTCCACTCCACACCATTAACCTTTAATAATTAACTCCTTGCCTCAGTAGAAATCCTAGTGCTCGGAAGAGAGTAGAATAGTAGAATTATTTCCACTCAACATCTTTAACCTTTAATAATTAACTCCTTGCCTCAGTAGAAATCCTAGTGCTCGGAAGAGAGTAGAATAGTAGAATTATTTCCACTCAACATCTTTAACCTTTAATAATCAACTCCTTGCCTCAGTAGAAATCCTAGTGCTCGGATGGTAGAGAGTAAAATAGAAGAATCCCTGCTTGTGTTAACCCCTGCATCTATGTGTGTGTGTAAATAATGTTCGATGTTTGATTGTGAAAGTTGCCAGCAGTAAGTCAGGAAGTGAAAAGGAAATATCTCAGCATAGAAAAGTGCTGTCTACGCAGCTCAGCATTTAAGAAAAACTGGGCTTAGGTCTGTGCGTGATGTGAATATACTGTACGTCAATGGCATTTTCTTTTTGTAGGCTCTCATTTTACTCGGAATTTGTAACAATTCTGACATTTTGTCTATTCCAGGGAAGGGCAAACGTGAGGTAGGGATAGCACTTAGACTGCAATCATGTAGAGAAAGCAGGCATTGCTTGATCTTTTTTTTGTTAAATGTAGGAAATGACCTATTTCACCAGAAGCACACATTAAATTGCCTAGTGGGGATAATGGGTGAATGGATTTAAAATTAGTTGTTTTTCAGAAGAGCTTTTCCTGCATATTCAGATGTTATTAATGCTGACCAGACAGGTGATTTTGTTAGCCGGCCTTTACGCCACTTCTATGTGCCCTGTGCATATTGTGTTGACCTACATGTAACCTTTTCTGAACCCCGCTCCACAACCTTTCTGTCCTACCCCTGCCTCTCCAGTTCAACTAGTGTAGGATTTCCGCCTCAAGCCTCTCAGACCTCATCAAACCCGTTCTTGACTCCTGATGATCCCGAGAACGCCGTCGGTTCCGTCAGTGGAAGTGTAGAGAACCTCACTGGAGTGTGGACCCCTCACGGGGACCGCACAGAGAAGAAACGTCGTGCCCCTTTTCCTCCGATGAGGAAGCCGGCTGCTCAGGAGAACGCCGCTGCCAAACTAGCCATACCTCCGCAGACCTCCACTCCTACCTCGGGAGGTGGTCAGCCAGTCAGGGAGAAGGATGGCCACAGAGCTCCAGACCCCCTCAGCTCTCGCCAGGACAAGCGTCTTGCTCCACAGCCTCCTGCTCACCTGAGGAAGGCAGACAAACCCCAGAGCTTGGAGGACACCAGGACAGGATTGGCACCGCCACCAGGATCTGAAACGATGTCGTTGTGCCAGCCAGCAGGGAGTGATGATATGCCAGCACCAGTGATGCCAGCGCCAGTTACCCCAGCGCCCTCTTTGGCCTCCCAGGTGTTTAGAAACGCTTTGCAGAACTACGGCCTTGCCTTAAAAGGAAAGGTCGAGAAGGTAAAGGGCAGCCGGTCCAGCAGAGCTGAAGAATCTCTCGCCTCAAAGAATTCTGACGGAGGTGACAACAAGCAACAAGCCGCATCGGAGTTGCCCAGCGTCGTTCAGCCAAGTCACCCAACCAATCCGTTTTTAGAACCAAAAGTGTCCAAACACAACAAGGGTCCTGCACCCAAGCCCCTGGCGTCGCCGCTAAAGGTGGACCCCCCAGGAGGATCAGCACTGGCGATCGCAGAGCTTAAACATTCTCCGCAAAAGGAAACCTCCTGCTTGGATTCTCGCAGAAAGAGCAGCGATGGCTCCGAGGGTCGTGCAATGGAAGAGCCCAAGAAACTAGACGTGGCTGAGACGGTCCCTGTATCGAGTGCCAAGCCAGAAGATGACAGGCGTCATGGCGACGACACGGGAGCGGCTGCGCACGTAGTGACCACACCAGGCTCTGCAGAGGACACTGAAGGTCACAGCACAGCGCTGGACTCTCAAGTCAAAGATGTCCAGAAGCTTCCGAAACTGGATGACCTTTCCAATGTAGAGTGCACAGATGGCCCTAAGCGAGTGTCCGAAAAGAAAACACGTGCTCCCTTACCCCCTGCCAACACCCCAAAAACACAGCCTCCTCATTCCCTGGGTCCACTTTCATTGCCTGTAAATCCAGATGACACTGCACCAGTCGAGAAGACGCCATCAAGTCAACATGCTAATGTGCCAAGCGATGTGAAGAGTGCTGAAGGCGTAGCTTCACACATTCACTCTTCCTCCTCGCCGTTACCCGCCGGGCCCTCCGACCCACCAAGGGAGGCTGGGGGAGTCTCCGCTCCTTCGGTGGCAACTCCAAGTCCGTCTCCGCAGAGAGTCCGGCTCCATGCCCGCGTCGACGCCCTGCCACTTTCCATGACGAACGGCTCGACTGGGGACGTCGGCAAAGTCGGTGGGTCTACGTCCATGTCGTCGTCACGCAGGTGAGAATTCTCACACAGTCCGTCTTATATCTAGCCGGGTTCTGGATCCGATTCAGCCCGCTCACTGTCAGGAGGTACTGGTGTTCTGAGTTACTCACCTTGGCTTCATCACAGGGTGTACACACAGCTTTGTGTGGGTATCCATCCGTCCAGTACCTGTAAAAGTGCTTGCACAGCATCCCAACAAACCCAACATTCTGAAGTTTGCAGTTGCTGGTTGCAGTCTTCAAAACATTAGTAACACCAACTGCCAATTCTGCACTACCCAGACAATAATTGAAACACTAATGTAAGGAAATGTCAAACTCAGATTTGATATTCCATCCAATAATCTCAATAGGGTACACACTGACTCAGCTGTTGGTGTTTGTTGGGGCAGTGTGCAAACACCTTAAGGCCACTATACTACAGGGGTGCCACCACACAGGTTAGAAAGCATGATGAGAATGTCCACAGCTGTCTGCATGCAAGGGAGTATCAGGTAAAGATGATTTATATTTGACTACTTTTTTGCACTGATCCTGTGTACTGTACTGACATTCGGCAACAATCGTGTGGTTTTAATCAACAGTGTTATGAGCATGCAATCAGAACACGGGAGGCACCTGTGTGGTTGCCCAGCGAAATGGCTCAAAGGTTCGTCTCTTGTATCATTACCCTTAAGGTATCAGAGGGCCAAAGAAAGTCTCTTTGGAAATGACATCTTGAACCGGGAAATTACTAGGTAGAGGTAGCTCTGGTGGAGTGGAGTGGTCACTTCTACGCTAATGAGACACTTCCACTCTTCGGCCGGTGGTACAAGTCATTAGTGCCATCCATGGAGTCTGTAGCGCTCTGTGATCTTGTCAGGTACGGCTGTAAATGTCTGTGCTGCTCTTGTTAGGGATGCTTGTTAAATGCCTGAGCTCAAAGCCTGCTGCTCCTTGGGCTCTCATGCACCTTGTCAGACAGAAATTGTACCTCAAAGCATGCACAGCATATGGGGCATGGCTCCCCATGACTAAATGTGCCAAAATGTCTGCTTCTGTTTGTTTAATTAGATACTCTTCCCCTCGAACATGGACATCAAATTTAGTCTGCTAGTCTCTGCTGTATGATTATTTGGAGACTATCTACCTCTCAAAAGAGTTTATTCACCAATTGCAACTTTTAACATTCAAAAATCACACTGTATTTCCCACATTCACAATATACTGTAAGTGCACTCATCAACACTCTAGGAACCATTTAATATCACTGGTATATAATAAACATTAGACAATAACCTCCACCATCATCAAGCACTGAATGCCTTTATTAAAGAATTCATAGTTTACCCACCTCTTATTTTACTACTATGTACATCCTTGGTTACAATAGTCGACTCACACAAGTCTACCTCATACGCAAACATCATCATGGACTTCTAGCTCTAAACGATCACTGGCACATACAGTATTCACTATTCATTGGGACATGGTTTGCCTTTCAAATGCTTGCTTAGCAGACAACCAGATCAAAGTCATTAATGCAGTTCAGTAATTAAACATCCCACTGTAAACAAGTTCTCTACAGGCGCGCCACCATCTGAGTCAACAGGATAGCCAGAAGATGAGCTTTCCTCTGCTGTGAAGCAGAAGACTCTCGTGTCAGACTCGCGAGAGGGATAATCACGTGTAGATCTGCTATCTGCCTCATGTTATTCCATCCTAAACTCTGAAATAATGGCAAAATAATGTGTGAATATTACTCCATCCAATACACTGTGTCTAAATGATGTACAAATCGTGTCTCGTTCATGTATTATGTTCATCTGTGTGGCATCATGTGTAGCCTATGTAACTCCTACTTCAGGTTCCGCGGTCAGTAAGACATTTCTGTGGACTTTGTTGTGTACATAGTACATACCCCTCTTTATTTGAGACCTGTTGGTTTATGTGAGCTGGGAGAGAGAAGGTGGTGCTTTTATGGTGATATATTGTGTGTGTATGTGGGGGGGGGGGGTCTATGTCTCTTCCCTTTGTTTCAGCCTCTGTTAGTATAACTGTGTGTGTGTGTGTGTGTGTGTGTGTGTGCTACTTCTCCTCTCAGTATTTCAGTCTCCTCTGTCAGATTAATAGGCTGTCCAAAGTGTGTGTGTGTGTGTGTGTGTGTATGGTACCTCTCCTCTCGTGTGTTTCAGTTTCCTTGGTCAGTAAGATGGGCTGTCTGGTGTGTGTGTGTGTGTGTGTGTGTGTCTGTCCTGGTGTGACCTTGAGACTAACGTGTGTGTTCTCTGCCTGCAGACCTCATGCGGTGAAGCCTCTGAGTGCCCAGGAGCCGACTCCAGCCCCCCGAGCGCAGCCCAAGCAGGAGCAGACGCCAGCTGGCATGGCTGAGAGCGCCCGCACCCGCGCCACCACCACCCCCGCCGTCGCCACCGCCAGCGCCACCGCCGCCGCCACAACAAAGGTACGCTGCGCCCAGAGTCTGCACCTGAGAGTCAGCAGCTATTCAGGCAGGCATCTCACTCAGGACACATTACTGGAGCTGCAAGGTGTGTGTGTGTGTGTGTGTGGGGGGGGGGGGGTCTAAGTGTGCGTTGTTGGAGGATGAATTACCCCAATAGGCGATATGTTTGTAGGGAGTGAAGGACCATGTGGTCTCGGCAATCTGAAGCTGGGTACCATGACTTATGCATTTAAGTACAGTTTGCCGAGCTCAAAGAGGTGTGTGTGTGCGCCTGCTCGCCTGTGTGTGTGTGTGTATGTCTGCTCGCCTGTGTGTGTGTGTATGTCTGCTCGCCTGTGTGTGTGTGTAGGTCTGCTCGCGTGTGTGTGTGTGTGTGTGTGTGTGTGTGTGTATCTATCTGCTCGCCTGTGTGTGTGTGTGAGACCTCCTGACCCTGTTCTGTCTCTCCACCCAGGCGGCCCCGACCCAGGAGGAGCCCAAGGGTCCGTACTCCCAGCTGACCCAGGAGGAGCTGATCGGCCTGGTGCTGCGGCAGCAGGAGCAGCTGGCCCAGCGGAGCTCCAAGATCCAGGGGCTGGAGGAGTACATCGACAACCTGGTGCTCCGCGTCATCGAGGAGAAGCCCAGCATCCTCATGTCACTCAACGCCCCCAAGAAGGGCCTCTGAACACACACACACACACACACACACACACACACACACACACAAACACACACACACACACCTCGGCATGTAAAGTAAAGAACTGCTCCTAAATATACACACCATTCTAAATATAGACACATACACACACAAACCAGTATGTAAAGAACTGCCCCTAATTATACACATCAGTCTGAGTACATCGTTTAGGCCCTGTTGTATGTACACACAGACATGCACGCACGTACGCACGCACACATGTCAAAGAATGTCCGCTATGTATTCACATCAGTCCACCAGGACCCCTCACGCCACACGCCAGCATGCCTGAAACATCTCCTTATCCCCTCACGCCCAAGAAGGATGTATTATAACACTGATGCAGTATACCCTGGAGGGGTATCAGGAAATGCCCCAGGGGCAGTGTAGTCCGGAGGGGTATCAGGAAATGCCCCAGGGGCAGTGTAGTCTGACGGGGTATCAGGAAGGTAAACTGAATGTAAAGAGTGAATGAAGCACATTGCAAAAAGTCTCAATACTATGCACAGCTTTGGCTGAGGTTTTTGTTTGTTTGTTTGTTTTTATTTTTAAGCAAGGGTTCTGAAAGTTATTTGTTTACAGCTGCCTGCAAACACTAGCATGTCAATGGACAATGAAGGCCACAAGCCATCTGGTATGCCAGCCCCAATGTGTACACATACCCAATCAATAGAGCAAAAGAATAATATTCACTCTGCAATCTTGTGTGCCTTTCTTGAGTATTTTATATGTTCGCTATCAGATTGATTGATGGCTGCTTCGAAGTGAACGTTTGCACTTGAATGGAACCACAACAATGAAGGCTAACTGGAAGACAAGAAGCCAGAGTTCAGCAAGAGCACTTCAATATATATATGTGTAGCACTTTAATGAAGCCTTTTGAACTGTCTGTCTCTCACTGTCTTTGTAATATTTCTTGTTATATTTCAACTGTCGAACAACATGCATCAGGCTTCTGTTCCACAATTCCAAAAGCACTGTAAATGTGTGTCGTTTAAATGCTGTGTCAGAAAAACAATAAAAATATATATATTGCTATCATTTCAAAGCTATATACTTGCTTTTTAAGGGTACATGGGCAGCTTTTTCAGTAATGTTGCTGGGCAACCACATAACCACTTCCACATGTTCTGATTGGATGGTCCTGAAAGTTTGCCCAAGTTGCAGGGGAGAATGATTGCCCACAATGCCCAGTATTAATGGAGACATGCCAGAACAATACTAGCCTACTCGAGACCATTATTCAAAAATGTTGCCTTGTGTATGCATCATCAGCTTCATAAATAAATGATGCATACATTTCTTTTGGCAATCTGTAGCCGACTTGCATCAGAGTTCTGCTTTTATTCCCTATGGGGATGCATTAAGTTTGATGACTAGTAGTGCAGAGCACAACAAAGAAATAACCCCCTGGATCTGTGACTGCAGTCAAATTTGGTTGTTTACGTCTGAGCCACAGTCACTTCATAGCTACAGGAGGAAAGAGCAGACAGGAGTGAAATTTGAAACATGAGAGACATTATAGGCTACAGCATGTCAAATTTTCTCATTTTCATTAGTGCCTAGCCTGCCACGTTTATCAAAGGCTATTTAGGCTACTCCTCGGGTACAATTTACACTATTTAAATAGTCATGTATAATTCAAATGTGAATTACGTTTTCTGAAACAAACAAACAAACAAACAAAAACATCACTTGACATCGATGACAGCTGTTGCCGTTAAGCGGAACCTTTGAAGACAACTTCAGTTCCACCCGGACATTTCTCTTAAGTTACAATTGTGTGTACGTTTGGCGGACGAAAGTGAAGTGCAGCCCTGTTGTTGCCAGAAGAGATCATGTTTACTGAAAGAAGAGAGTGATCTAATGCCACAGATAGAGTTCAGGTATGCAGTAAGTGAATCGAATATTACTATCCGTGGAAATATAATTGTTGTCAACAAGGAAGCTGCTTGACAGTCTTGCTATTAGACATGTCATGTCTGGGAAACTTCTAGTGCCAAAGATCCTGTGTTCTTCTGTGTGTTGAAATGTAGAGATTAGACCATTATTTATCCTTCATTCGTCTCTTTTGACGAAGCATTATTAGACGGAGGGAGAATGCCCACCTGCACAGAATGTGGGTCCACTAAAGTGGTGGAGGATGACTTGTACTCGGAGAGGACACTAGTGTGCGAAGACTGCGGGTCGGTGGTCGCCGCGGAACAACTCACGACAACTAGAAGCGAGGAAGAGCAAGGCACATGTATGTACTCATTTAGACAGTAATTAGAACGTAGCCTACCTGTCTTGTGATAACAACATTTGACTCTGAGGTCTTCGTTGAATGCTGAGCGGCTTATTCATGCGTTTGCATCTCTGTTTTCAGCGGTTCCATACTATGCCAGCACAGAGGTCACAAAGAAACCCTGCAGAAATCTCATTAAAGGTGGGTCATCATTATTAGTATCTTGTGTTTCCCCTTTCTGTTATGTCAATGGTCTTATGTTTCCTTTATTCTGTGGATAGGTCATGCATTTGATTGTAATAACCGTCCTTGATTTTGTGTTTTTGTGTGTGCTGTGATGTGTGTGTGTGTGAGTAGGCATCAAGAGAGTCCGCGCCCTGTGCCGAATCTTCCGATTTCCCGGCGACATGGAGGCCAGAACCGTGGAGCTGTTTCAGCAGGCTTACGCCCATCCGACTTTCCTGCCGGTCAGAATGGACAAGAAAGAGCTCTTGGCTGGAGCCTGCATGGTCGCCGTCGCCAGGATGAGCAACTGGCCCGTTGCCATGGGAACCGTCAGCTCGCTGATGGAGGCCGACGGGACCCTGTTAGGAACGGTTTATCAGGACCTCGTCCAGAGCCTGCATCTTCAGGCCACCGGCGCTAGCGTCACGGACCTGCTAGAGAACTACTGTCACGGGTGAGTGGAGAGCCCCTTTGACGTCCTCATCAGGAGGTAGAGCTCTGGCTGCCCATAGGCTATGCTTCCAATTCTAATCAGTGGCCATTTTGTCTGTGTGTCTGTCAAGTCAACGGAGGGCAACTCGTGTAACCCTAAAGGCATGTGGAGTGAGGGCCACACACCACAAAGCTTTGTGTCTCCATGAAGTCAAGCCAGACAGCAAGATGATATAGAGGAGAGGTAGAGAGGCAGTTTTCACCTAGAAAGGTATTGAAATGAAATATGATGTGACTGATCAACCTGCTAAATACTGTGTCTGAATCATAAGTACACATGCTGGGCAGTGTGCATTTTCTGGAAGTTACGTCAGAATAGACTGTCCGAATGTCAAGCGCTCTCACTAGATGGGTACTTTGTCTGGCGTGATTTCCAAGCGTGCATCGATGCATCTTTTTTGGCCTCAGATATCCCATAATCCATTGTGTAGCTTCAGGTCAAGCTCCACACGTCATGCAAATCGTCAAGCAACACCCCCCGCTCCCCGAGTCAGGTGACGCCAACTAGTTTGTGCTGTCCAAACGTAGGGACGCATACCGAGGAGCAAGCTAACTGAGACGCTACTGGAAAGAACGGCACTATCCAGCATGCGCCCTTGACAATTGGGACACGGCCCCTGTTTCTGGATGCCCACTGACCTCTGACCTCTGACCTGTACCCTCCTGTGCCTTCTTGTGCCTTCTTGTGCCCCTCAGGTTGAAGCTGACGGTTGATGTGGTGGGCGCGGAGTTCGCCGAGACGCCCCAGCGTCTGACGGAGAGGGCCACGGCGCTGGTGGAGCTGGCTGGGGACACCTGGTTGGTCACTGGTCGCCACCCACTACGTGTCATGGTGGCTGCTGTCTACGTGGCTTGGCAGTCTCTGCGGCCGGCAGTAAGTAGAGCCAAAGATCCCTCATTACTGACCAGATGGAGCAACGTAATGCATCTCTATGGAAGCAAAATTTGAACATTTCCTGTCTGCTTAAAGAGGCGTGTCGCAAAGTCGTCATAGCGGGATATCGATCTCTGTCAGATTGGCAAGCAGTTCAGTTCGAATGTAACGTTACTTTCTAGGTCTGCTTAAAGGGGGATTTCACCGCTTTGCGAACACAGAACGAGGAAATGGTCGAACGTTTGCGCCACTCGCTCCGCTTTAACCCTCTCTGGTAGAGCTGCACCATGTGGGGATGATTCTCTAAATGTGATTTTGAGAAATGTGACCGATATTGCAAGCTCCAGTTCAATGTTAAAATTTCACTTTAAGGGCCCTGTGTCCATCAGTCGAGTTTTTTGCACTGACTGCACCCCTCGACCTCCTATTCTCAGTGCTTCAGTCAGTGCCTGTTGCGAGATTACGAGGTTTCCCCCTATTCAGTTTTAATTGGTCGTAGAGAGAAATGGCATTGATGAGCCCTGCCGAGGGCGCTGAGCACTGCGACCGATGAACTTCATAGAATTTGTATTGAAAATATCTGCCATCGGCCACTTCTGATTGGTGAGCATGTCTAGTGCAAGAGAATAACAGCACTTCTGATTGGTGAACATGCCTAGTGCATGAGAATAACAGCACTCCTGATTGGTGAACATGCCTAGTGCATGAGAATAACAGCACTTCTGATTGGTGAACATGCCTAGTGCATGAGAATAACAGCACTCCTGATTGGTGAACATGCCTAGTGCATGAGAATAACAGCACTTCTGATTGGTGAACATGCCTAGTGCATGAGAATAACAGCACTCCTGATTGGTGAACATGCCTAGTGCATGAGAATAACAGCACTCCTGATTGGTGAACATGCCTAGTGCATGAGAATAACAGCACTTCTGATTGGTGAACATGCCTAGTGCATGAAAATAACAGCACTCCTGTTAGGTTAGCTGTCCCACAAGCGTGACCTACTGTAAATATAACCTGTATATTACATTTATGTTATAAGTGCTGTTATTCTCATGCACTAGGCATGTTCACCAATCAGAAGTGCTGTTATTGACTTTGTTTTAATCAACACTTTCTTTTTAACACAGTCAATGTGCCAATCTATGATCCATGCAGCACATTCTCGTCTCCCCATTTTACGGTCTAATGGTTACTGACTAGAATGGCTCTGGGTCAAAGGTCATCGATTAATCTGCGTTCATTTTTTTATCTCAAATTAATTAATTTAAATTAATCAGTTATTTTGACAGCCTGAATTTATATACCTCTAACCTGAATCCCCCCCCTCCCCCCCTCTCCAGCCTCGTATGAAGGTGACCCTGGCGCAGTTCTGCCAGGTGGCGAAGGTGGTGGACTCTAGCCGCACGACCACTGAGCGGCTGAAGGAGCTGAAGGCCGTCCTGTGTAAGCTGGGCGCCCAGCTGCCCTGGCTGAGGGGGGCTCGGGTGGAGCCGCGCAAGATCGCCACCCTAGTGGAGGACATTGTGAAGCACAGGCGCCTGCTGCTGAGCATGGCCATGAAAAGCCACGAGGAGTCCCTGCAGGCTAGCGTTCATCCTGACGAGAATGCGACAGTGACTAACGCTAACGGCACATCGCCGCGGGGAGAGAGCGCTCTGGTGTCCACAGAGAACATGCCAGAGGTCAGAAACATGTCTGGACACACGGACGACACACGGGCCGCTGGAGAAATGGCTGCAACAACAGAGACTATTCTCACACCTGGCAGTGTGCCTGCAGTGTCCTGTTCAACCCACTCCGCAGCCCAGGTAGACCCACCTGGGCCAGGTAGAGCTCTGCCTGAAGTACACCTGGCGGGGGCTCGCCCTGAGTGCCTGAGGTCGGCAGGTGTGAAGAGGAAAGCGGGACAGATGGGGACAGTTATTGGAGCGGAGGGAGAGGACGTGGAGGAGGAGGAGGAGGAGGAGGAGGAGGAGAGGGAGCCCCCTGCTGGACAAACCCGTCAGTGCAGCGCCGAGCTCCCAGAGGACCACTGGGGCAAGAGACGGCTGTTCGTGCCCCCCTGCATACTGCTGCCATCCAAGAGGCCGAGATTTGAGCGAGGACCCGACGTGACGGGCGACGAGGAGATCTCCGACACTGAGATCGAGTCCTACATCCGCACACCTGCAGAGATCCAAGATGTCTTGCAGACTCAGAGGTGGTTTACACAGGAAGAGCAGATAAAGGGACAAAAGGCAAAAGAAGATTCCTTTCTTCTTCTTTAATAATAATATTTTGTTTATATAGCCACATTTATTTAAGTGCTGCTACAGTTTTGTGGAACCTGTGGTTTCCATTCTCGAGAGTTTAATTAGACTCTGGTGTCTAAAATATGTTTAAGTTTCACTGTTAAGTTAAGTTTCACTCTTTCACTTTAAAATGGCATGTACAGATGTGATTTAATTTGTCAAATAAAACATGTTGTAACTTTTGAATCTAACTTTTTTTTGATTGCTTTGTTTGTTGTGCAAACTGTTGTTCCCTTCCCCTAGAGATGAATTAGAGATATGTCTGGCTTCTCAAATGGGTTCCGTGCCCATTTTCCAACCAACAGACAACAGGTTCTTGAACCAGTTCAGTTTTTCAACAGAATTCCTTGAACCTTAGCGCTATCTAGTGAATCAGCCTGCCTTTCTACCAGTTTTGAATGGAACCAAAGATGTGTACCGGTAATTAACTGTGTAATTAACTGTGCAAAGGAACCAAGAATGCGCAATGTAAAGAGTGTACTGCGTCTGTAACTAGTGACTTGCCCACGCAGCAATTTTTGTTGGTGCCAGGCCTCCTGTTCTTAGGGGGGAAAAAAACAACCAAACCTTTAAGGTTCCAACATCGTTTTGGTGGAAATGTGCAAAATGTAGAATTTCAGAATTGGCCTCCATTCAATTCATGAATCAGAATTTGAATTGAATTGGCTCCGCCCCAAAGGAAATTGAATTGGAATAGACATCTGAAGTTCGCCTACAAAAAAGCTACCATCCTTGCCCAAATAAGGAGATCTGGTATCTTGAGATTTCAATGTCAGGAATTTTTGGCAATTCAAAGCAATTCCAAAGTCACACGACAGAAACAATGTGTTGAATCTCACATACATTCCGTTTTCGGAAGGTTACTTTGAACACGTAGTTGGTTACTGTTTTAAGTTATAAGTTGTGTGTTTGATGCAATCACATCTGATGTACTGTATACTGTTTCACTGTTAAAACACTACATTTAAATTATGGATTTGAATTTCATTGAATTCTAATTCTACTTACTTTAATTCATATTCAAATTGTAATTCTACATCATGTTTCTGACATCAATTCAAATTCAAGAATTGAATTGGAATTTAGGAGTCATTCTCAATTCAGTTCTGAATTTTGCACAAGCCTGGTGGAAATGGTCCGCAGGGTTCAACATCTGGAGCTTGGACCAGAACTTAGCCAGTTCTGAGTTGGTGGAAAAGGCGTGTGTGTGTGTGTTTGTGTGTAGGTTCCAGCGCAGCAGTGGACCGTCCATCACCCCGTCATCTCTCTGCTCTCGTGTGTATTTACCAACATGTGATATGTAACCCTTATGGGCACTCCAAGGCTCTTTGGGAATGAGTCTGTGTGCTTAATCAGATGCAGCCTATCACAATGAGCTTGGCCATGCTGAAGAGTATCCACCTCCACCATGAATGATGAACTCTGTTACAGAGCTCGTCCCAATCAATTTGTGTCCATCAGGGGCTAATTGTAATTGGACTTGATAGGAATGACTCTCCCCCTTGTCATCCATCTTGTATTTGCTTCCATGCTTTTCTGGTTCTTCCAATGAAGCCATGTCTTGTGTCACACTCTGCCTTCTTAGTCCCAGCCCTCAGGACTACAGTTTCGATTTAATTTCACTTATAGAGTGGCAAAACATTACTCATGCCTCATGGCGCTTTACAGTGTTAAACATTCAGAGAGACATTAAGTGAAATAAATGTGAGCACTATAGGTACTTGCAATTTGTTTTTATTTATATTTAGATAAGGTATTGTGTGCAAAACAGCAACACATAATATGACCAACAGATGATATTCACCTTCTCTTGAAGATAAGGTCAGCATGGCAACCAAAGCTCTGTTTTGTACTTGTGATTCGGTTTGATACAGATTTTTCTCATTCTATTTACATGTATAAACATTTATTTATATTCATTCTGTATCACAATTCTGGTTCTACCAAGTCGACAAGGGACAACAATATAACACCAGTTCATCACCATTTCATCACGCATGACACATCTTTACCTCAGAAAAAAAAGGTGATAACTAACAGCAGCCAGTGAACAGTTCTGTTTAAGCATTGAGCATTCCGCTGTGAGTCAATATCAAGCATAAGCTGTTACGGCATCAAATAGCTTATTCCAACATAGCAAGCTGTGTTAGCATCAAACAGCTTAAATTCCAACATAGCAAGCTGTGTTAGCATCAAATAGTTTATTCCAACATAGCAAGCTGTGTTAGCATCAAACAGCTTATTCAAACATAGCAAGCTGTGTTAGCATCAAATAATAGCTTATTCCAACAAAGCAAGCTGTGTTAGCATCAAATAGCCTATTCCAACAAAGCAAGATGTGTTAACAAAGCACCAAATATCTTATTTCAACATAACAAGCTGTGTTAACAAAGCATCAAACAGCTTATTTCAACATAGGAAGCTGTGTTACAAAACACCAAATATCTCGTTCCAACATAAGCTGTGTTACAAAGCATCAAACATCTTATTCCAACGTTTCAAATAGCTCAATGTACTGTAGCTAACTGACATGTAAGCATGTAGCTGGGTATGCCCATGGAAATGGCTAGCCGGTGTGTAGTGATACAGTCATCCACCAACACCCAAGGGTGCTGCCTGTGGGACAACGCTCCCCCCTAATGTATCGTTCACATCCGCTGTGTGTGTGTGTGTGTGTGTGTGTGTGTGTGTGTGTGTGTGTGTGTGTGTGTGTGTGTGTGTGTGTGTGTGTGTGTGTGTGTGTGTGTGTGTGTGTGTGTGTGTGAGGAGGGGGCCGTCCACTGCTGCTGATATGCATGTGTGTGACGGGGTAAAAGGTGCTGCTACAACTCCAATGTCAAGTTCCACTGCTGTTGTGTGTCTGTGTGTGTTTCAGAAACTATCCTGTTTGTCTGTGTTTATGTGTGTGTGTGTCAGAGGCTATTGTGTATGTCTGTGTTTATGTCTGTGTGTGTGTGTGTGTGTGTGTGTGTGTGTGTGTGTGTGTGTGTGTGTGTGTCAGCCACTATTGTACATGTGTGTGTGTGTGTGTGTGTGTGTGTGTGTGTGTGTGTGTGTGTGTGTGTGTGTGTGTGTGTGTCAGTCGCTGTCATGTGTGTGTGTGAGAGAGAGAAAGAGGAGAGAGAGAAAACTCCATGTTCACCCTCTAAAAGCCCTTTCATCTTGCTCCTCGGTGCCTCGTATGTGGCTTGACATTTTAGGGGCTGACAGTCAAGCACACAAAAGCACCTCCAGGGAGGGAAAGGCCAGTTTGATGTTTTCCTTTCTGCAGACGTCTCAGAGTGAGGGGGGGAGGGAGGGCGAAAGCACAATAGACCCACACACACTCACACACACACACACACACACACACACACACACACACACACACACACACACACACACACACACACACACACACACACACACACACACACACAGTCACACACACAGTCACACAAAGGTGCGCATATACACACACACACATACTGTACGTGGGTAAACTCACCAAGATGGGCACAGCCAGTCAGAAGTGTTCCATTTCCATTTAGTGTGTTTGGCCTATGGTTTGGCAGACTGACACACACACACACACACACACACACACCTCAAAGAGATGTATTGTCAGTGACACAGTAGTGAGTGTGGGAGGCTAATGTGTTGGTGACACATGAAAATCTTGTGCGTGTGTGTGAGGGTCGAAAGTTCCCATTGAAGTGTATAAGGTCCTTTATGTACACACACACACACACATACACACATGCCTCAAAGAACCACAGTGCCAGAGTGTGTGTGTGTCTGTCAGGATCAAGCTGAGCTTGTAAAGGTTGTGTGTGTATCTGTCTGTTGTCTGAGTGTATGCCCGCTGTGTGAGGTGGTCCGTGGGCACGGACACTCCCTTTAGAGCACCACGCTGACACAGTGGTTGGCATGGGCACACCCCTCGGAGCATCACACTGGCACAGTGGTTGGTATGAGCACACCCCTCGGAGCATCACGCTGGCACAGTGGTTGGTATGGGCACACCCCTCAGAGCACCACAGTGGTTGGCATGGACACACCCCTCACAGCACCACTCTGGCACAGTGGTTGGCATGGGCACACCCCTCAGAGCACCACAGTGGTTGGCATGGGCACACCCCTCAGAGCACCACAGTGGTTGGCATGGGCACACCTCTCACAGCACCACGCTGGCACAGTGGTCGGTATGGGCACACCCCTCACAGCACCACGCTGGCACAGTGGTTGGCATGGGCACACCTCTCACAGCACCACGCTGGCACAGTGGTCGGTATGGGCACACCCCTCACAGCACCACGCTGGCACAGTGGTTGGCATGGGCACACCTCTCACAGCACCACGCTGGCACAGTGGTCGGTATGGGCACACCTCTCACAGCACCACGCTGGCACAGTGGTTGGCATGGGCACACCTCTCACAGCACCACGCTGGCGGTGGCACAGTGGTTGGGGCGGATGCCGATGCGGCGGTGGCAGGTGAGCATCTTGCGCAGCTCGGCGCGGAAGCGGTCGTGCAGCCAGGCGTAGAGGAACGGGTTGCAGCACGCCGAGCTCATGGCGCACAGGTGGCACAGCAGCTGGATGAGCAGGAAGCGGCGCTTGTCGATCAGCCGGATGTCGACGTCGCGCAGCACGTTGAACACGTGGATGGGCAGCCAGCAGGCGCCGAACGCCGCCACCAGCAGCGCCACCAGGCGGAAGGTCTTGCGCTTGCGGGCGCGCTGCGCCTCGGCCTGGTCGCGCGTGCGGTGGCCCGGCGCCACGCAGTTGCGCAGCTTGACGGAGATGCACAGGTACGAGACGCAGACGGCCGAGAGCGGCAGCACGTAGGTGAGCAGCAGCGTGGCGTAGGCGTAGGCCAGGCGCGCCGTCTCCTGGCCAAGCCAGAACTCCTCGCAGATGGTCAGGCCCGCGTGGCGGAACTCCACGTGGTAGGTGTGGGCCACGGCGGGGGCCACCAGGCCGCAGGACAGCAGCCAGATGCCCGACAGCACGTAGGCGCACGCCGCCACCGAGATGCGCCTCTTCAGGGGGTGGACCGTGGCGTAGTACCTACAGAGAGAGAGAGAGAGAGAGGGAGAGAGAGAGGGAGAGAAGGAAGGAGAGAGTGAGAAAGATAGAGGGAGAGATGGAAGGAGAGGGACAGAGGGGCAGAGACAGAAGCACAGGTGTTTTATGTGTGATTCACATGACTTGTAAGTTTAACAGTACTCCCTGTGGAAGTGTGTGTGTGTGTGTGTGTGTGTGTGTGCGTGAGTGTGTGCGTGCGTGCGTTAAATTCTCACCTGTCCACTGCTATGGCGGTGAGCGTGAACACGGAGACGTAGACGGTGACGGGCTGGATGAGGAACACCAGGTAGCACATGTAGCGGCCGAAGACCCAGCCGCGCGGGTTGAAGGCGTACGCCAGCGTGAACGGGACGCACGTGACGCACATGAGCATGTCGGAGAAGGCCAGGTTGCCGATGAAGAAGTTGGTGACGTTGTGCATCTTGCGCGTGCGGCAGATGACGTAGAGCAGCAGGTAGTTGCCGAACAACCCCACCAGCACCACCAGGGCGTAGCACGGGATAATCAGCGGCTTGAACACCTGGAGCAGAGCCACGTCCGCAAACGCCGAGACGTTCCGCACTTCCGCCTCGTAGCCATAGGGGGCGCTGGAGGGCCCTTCGGCGGGTGGCAGTGCCAGGGCATCAGATGGGGTTGGCACACCGAAGCTCTCTCCACTGCCCTCCATGCCCAACCAACAGGATTCAGTCGCAGCGTTGGTCCTTTAAGGCTCTCAACCAACAGGGCTCAGTCTCAGCGTTGATCCTTTAAGGCTCTCAACCAATAGGGCGTCCTTTAAGGCTCTCAACCAACGAGACTCAGTCTCAGCGTTGGTCCTTTAAGGCTCTCAACCAACGAGACTCAGTCTCAGCGTTGGTCCTTTAAGGCTCTCAACCAACAGGGCTCAGTCTCAGCGTTGGTCCTTTAAGGCTCTCAACCAACAGGGCTCAGCCTCAGCGTTGATCCTTTAAGGCTCTCAACCAACAGGGCTCAGCCTCAGCGCTGGTCCTTTAAGGCTCTCAACCAACGGGGCTCAGTCTCAACATTGATCCTTGAAGGCTCTCAACCAGCAGGACAGTCTCAGCGTTGGTCCTGTAAGGCTCTCATCAGTGTAGCTCTGTGTAGCTGGGGATGTAAGACAACAGCAGAAAAGAGTTAGGCTTGCTATTCCAACCTCATTGGAGAGGGAAGATGGCAGGCCAAACAGGAAGTACAAGTCCAAGGGAGGGGGGGGGGGGGGAGGGGTTGTCATAAATAATGATAATCATCATTGTTAATTCTTTCATTAGAAATATAATTACTTCCTGCATGATATTTATTTGCATGACTACAACCAGTGCAATACTGGTTGTAGTCATCAGCTACTGTATAATCAGCCCCCTCAGTGCAGTCACAAACCATAATGGCAGGTTTGTAAATTCTTATGGAGCTTCTTCATGTACTTTTGAACAAAAGCAAAAAGATTGCTCCTTCAACCAAAAACATTTGTAAGATTCTACACCGGCTTCAAGCCAGTAGGGTGCCTCAAATTGTACAGGCCAAAACAATTTAGCCATGAGAACATCTCAAATGGACTGTGATGATTACAGTAACTGAAAGTCCCTAACAACACACTTCTTGCCATGACCAGTGATGCACGTTGAGGAGAAGAACTGCTGTACTGCTGAGAGAGGATTTTAATCCAGTGTCTCTTTTTACATTAGTTGAATCAGCCAATCTCGCCTATCAGTCCGAATGGCTTTTGTTACATAAATGAACCACAGGAAACTGTTACTTAACAGACCATAATAATTTGAGAGACCATAATCATAGACAATTTGATTCACTTAATTATATCTACCAAAAGAACATAGCGTGGGGTGAACATTAACTGCACAGTATCTGAACGGGAAAACGCATCATGACTAAGTCTATCTTATTTTGTAGCTGGTACAAACGCAAGCATAATTATTCTCTCTCTGGAAGAGCTGTTCCCAGGTAGGTGTGAATGCACGTCAATATTATAACTGAAGATGACTGGAGAGGCTGTGTCCGTGGAGGTTTTTCTCCAGGTATTTTTTTTTCTGTTTGTTTGTCTGTTTTTATTCCTTCAAACTACCTGATGCACGCTGTTGTGATTTGTGAATGCCTTAAAGGATTAGTAACGTTTCAGCCTGTGACCCCTGTAATGCTATAATGTATCTTCACACCTAAACAGCGCTAATAGACACCAGCAGCGAATCAATCCCGCATGTGTGTGTGAAGAGAAGACGCTGAACAGCTGCACTAATTAACCCAATGGGGCTGCACTTGACTGACGGGGGAAATGCTTATAATTCCTCTTAATCACATCAGGGCAAATGGATCTCATTTACCTAATGGAAGGCAAACACACACACACACACACACACACACACACACACACACACACACACACAGAGTCATAAATCCCACCAGTTGAAAGGCTAGATAAGACGCAGAGGTAGGCTGCCAGCAGTCAGCAGTCATTTACCCGAAAAGGCAGACGTGTAATGTTTTGGTGCTGTCTAAGTGAAATTAAATTGAAATCTGAATTAAAAACATTTCCCAAAGATTGTCAAAGAAGGATAAGCCCTTTTAGAAAGGGGTACATTTTCTGTTTTGGTCATCATAGATTTTAGAGGTAGTGAGAGACCTCTCTAGGGTCTGTTCTGATGGCTTTTCATTCAGATGCGGTGTGATGGCCAGCTCATAGCAGTAATGGGCTGTTTATCCCACCGAGCGCTGCCTGTCTGAGGTTAGAGGCCATACACACACTCTGTTAGTAGTGTGTTTGCGCTGTGTTTGTGCTGGTGGGGTTGAATCAATCCTCTCCGGAAATAGAGCCATTCACAGACGCGTCTTTCTCTCAGTGACTCAGGGTTCCGTGGCTCTCTCTTGCTATTTTCCAAAGGGTGTCCATTCTGGGGTTAGGGTTGATGGAGCAGGGTGTAGGAGGGTGTAGGAGGTGGCAGGAGGAGGGTGTAGGAGGGTGCAGGAGGAGGGATGGGGGTATCATGGCATGCTGGATCATACTCTCCCCAAGTAGAAAAGGTCTCGGTCTTGCCAACAGCTTTACGTCATTACATTCAGAACACCACACATACACACACACACACACACACACACACACACACACACACACACACACACACACACACACACACACACACACACAGACACACACACACACACACACACACACACACACACACACACACACACACACACACACACACACACACACAACCATTCACAATGCACACACACAGAGCAGATCTCTCTGAGAGAGAGAGAGCAGGTTTTAACCCAACCAGTGTATATTTTGGCTCTGCCGAAACTGTTCTCAGCCTGCTGTCACTCACAAACTGGACATGTTTGTCACAGTTCCTGGCACTGCGTCTGTGCTGCATGAAAGCAACTCCGCATCCATCCTGCTATCATCTCCAGCCTATTAAAAGGGTCTCAACTTGAAGCATATCCTAAACAAAATTAATTGTCTGTGGCTTCATCTTACTGAGATGGCTCTGGGCACACATAGGTATGGAATTGTGTAACCTCTTCAGACTTATTTGTTCTCGTTGCAGGATAATAACTGAATTTAATGAACATGTATACATACATTTCAGTAAAACCTAAAATATATCTATGAAATATGTTTATTTTACATTTTGTTTTTGTTTTTGCTTTCTTCACAATGATGGATATAATTGTAGGTCTAAATAAATGGATTTTAAATCGTTCCTTTTTTTGCTAAAATTTAGTCTAAATTAATTAGACTACTGCTATCCTTATTGTGGCAGATTTTTCTACATGAAGAGACAGCACTAACACATACACGGAGGCAAAAAAAAAACATCCTTCGAATTTACAAGTATCTGTACTATGGTCATGCAAGTGCAATCATTATTATAGGCTACCTTATTTACTGTAGGGTGACGGTACAACATAGAGTAGACACTTTCATTCGTCCAAGGGATATCCTATTCGTCTTCAGTCAAGCTCAAGTAATGGATTGAATTATAAAGTAATGAGAGACTTGTCATGTTTAAAGAAAATGATAAAGCCATACAGTAGCCTACCGGGTAACGTTCATCACGACAGTTGCAATGTTCGGTTGGGCTGATCGCACCTCGACTTCTCAACACGCGCACGCTGGGAAATGGATTGTGCGCCCGTTTCTTTCAGCGCGCTTCTGGCAACAGCCGGAGTGAAAGTGCGCGCACAGAGAGACTGAGGAAGCATGTGTCATAGAGAGAGAGAGAGAGAGAGAGAGAGAGAGAGAGAGAGAGAGAGAGGGGGGGGGGGGGGGTGTCAACAGATGACATTGAACAATTAAGTTTGGCTTCCTTCCTTATGACCTTTTCGTCATTTAAAAGATTCCCTGAATGGCATGGCACTTATAGTATAATCAAGCCTCTGTAGTCTGTATTTTATTATTATTATTATTATTATTATTATTATTTTTAAATCGCATCACTCTGTAGGCTATGCCACTTGAAGCTGTTCCCTTTGTATGTCTCTTACTGACTACGATGTATTGTGCAGGTGAGGTATAGCCTCCACGCTGCTCCCAAGGATTGATGTGAACGGGTCGATGCCAGTGTTAGTCTACTGCTGTTGCTCTTGATTAGAGACGCTCTTCTGGCCGAGCAGCACAGTCTCTATGGAGGAGCTGAGCCCAAGCTGCCTGTCAGTAGAAATTGATGAAGCATTCAGGAAACCCTGTGTTGTAAATAAACACTGTCCTAGCTAGCTTAAGCCTGGCAAAGTCTGGGATATAGCACATGCAATAGTTTTGATAACGCTGTACCAAATGAAAAGGTAAGCAAACAGCGTATCCTGCCGTTTGATTTATTGCCGTTCGTTGTTGTCGTGTGAGCAAGATGAGCCTGTGTGTGCACACGCCTGGATTTATTGCAGTAGAATATAAAGGCCTGAAAGAATGTCGCAGACGTGCTACGCTTCTACAGGTATCTTATATTGACTGTATGCTAACTTATAACTGGAGTTAACTTTATTGATTTAACAGAAGCCAACCGCAGTTATTATAGGATGACGTTTCCCCATGTAAATGTCGTGCAGACAGACAAGTCCTTGCACAGTGGATAACACATTTGGTTGTTAAACCAAATGTTAAACCACTCCTAATTCTCTAGCACTTCTGTACCCTGTGAATAGAGGGGGCGACAATCTATTGGTCGCAAGGGGGCGCAGTTGTACATTATTATTATTATTATTATTATTATTATTATTACTCTGCCGTAGCGTCCTTCTGTCATTTTGGCAACCACTCACGTCTGGAGCTGGCCCTGGAGGACAAGCAAGAGTTGTTTCGGCGGCACACCTCTCTGAGATTCAGTGATGTTTCCTGTCTTGTTGAAACCAGACTCAATCACTGATCCACGGGCCACCCTCCTGTCTGGCTATAACAGTTGAGCATAGGCATGAATGGTGATGACATCCAAACTCCAAATTCGCCGACAGGTCAGGAAGGGTTCACCCAGCCTACCTACATGGCAGAAACAAACAAACCAACACACATGCTACACAATTATGATACCTTTCTAGATATCCAAAGTGTTTTACATGGGCAGGGTTGTTCACTAATGCCTATGCACACAATGACACACAGGGATGTAGTGGAGGCTAAACGCAAGTAAACACCGTTTATCCACCTGTCAAAAGAGTTTATTCACCACCACTTCCACCACTTTTGATCTTAAAAATGCACCGTGTTATCCACACTCATCAATACTCTATGAACCATTTAAAACCATTTGCATGGCTATAATCTCAATAACCTCCACCATCATCAAACATGTTCTGAAAGCCATTTTTAAAAATCCGATACTGCATGGTGCAGTCCACCTCACCGTGATCACAGAGTTCATGGTTTATCCACCTCTTATTTTACCACTACATCCCTACGCACACACACACACACACACACACACACACACACACACACACTCGCACACACACAGAGAATTCATAGTTTACCCACCTCTTATTTTACCACTACATCCCTGATGACACATAGGAAGGATTTTTCACCCTGACTGAAAGGCTGATTAACCAAGTCACAGAATGTGAACGGCTCTTTAAATGGCCCATATTACTCTCCTGAATGCCTCAGGCTCCTCTCTCACCTGACTCATCTGTTCCACTGTATGCAGGCAGAGCGACCATACAGTACATGATCTGACAGGTAGGTCGTTGCCAGTGACAATCCATAGTGTTTGGAATCTCATGACGTCAACATTCTTTTGATCATACCATCATATCGTTCATAATCATTCTTTTGATCATATGTTCCCTTCTTGCCAATCAAATCCACTTGTTTTGAGGCCAGAAGGACTGACAAAGTAAACAAACATACTCTAATAAATCAAAGACGCATATGTTTCCGGCACGACTTTATTCTAATCAACATTGTGGCCATTATGCTGGTTTTTACATTGAAATTCTTGGCCTAAGTTACAGCACTAAAGAAGAAGCAAAAATCGTTTACATGATGCATGACGCAGAAGGAGTGATCAATTTTGTCTTCGGAATGAAAAGGTTTCCTCAGTGTGAAATGTTCTGTCCAGGAAGCATGTGGAGTGGAAATTCATTTGGATTACAGTTTCCAGTTTGCTGCAGAAGTACACAGCTTTGTGTGTGTGCGTGTGTGTGTGTGCGTGTGTGTGTGTGTGTGTGCGTGCGTGCGTGCGTGCGTGCGTGCGTGCGTGCGTGCGTGCGTGCGTGCGTGCGTGTGTGTCTCTGTGTGTGTTTGTGTGTGTGTGTGTTTGTGTGTGAGAGAGAGAGAGAGAGAGAGAGAGAGTGTGTGTGTGTGTGTGTGTGTGGGGAGGGGGGTGACACTGTGTGAAGGTATCTCCGAACACCATTCCATTCACGTCTACTATCCACGTCACTGCTCATCAATACACACATTCAGCCAGAGTGCACATCCACATCCACATGCAACACAACCACCCACTACACCGTCAAAGCACATAAAAGAAAGCCCTTGACAAAGACATGGGGTTCAAACATAGTCCTTGAATGTTAAACAGATGCAGTGACACACGCACGCACACACACACACACACACACACACACACACACACACACACACACACACACACACACACACACACACAGTTGTATGTAGTGTCCATCAGGATTTAGTCATTATGTTCCCAGTGGTGGTGGCTGCACATAGTTCAGCTCTCCATCACTCTCTCACACACACTCACAGACATATTGCAAGTCCAAGCCTCTTACTGAGGAATCCATCAGTTGTCATTGAGAGCTCATGTCTGTTTGAAAGCCAGGTGATGTTTGACAGGTGTGGGTCTTTAGGGGATACCATATGACATTGGAAAGGTCTTGTCCACACCAAATGACGTTTGAAATGTCTGTGCTTTGTATGGCAAAAGACATGCTGTTTGAAAGGTCTTGTTCTTCAGGGGAAACCATATGACGCTTCAACGGTCTGTTTTCTGTGGTCTGTTTTCAGAGGGGAAAATCACGTTGTGAAAATGCTAATAAGAGTTAGCGGCGCGATCGGTGTGTGCTGAGGGGGGGGTGATGAACATTAATATCAGTCTAATTCTAAGTAATGAATGGATTTTACCTGGGGCAAGGTTAGTGATGTGTGTGTGTGTGTGTGTGTGTGTGTGTGTGTGTTGAGGGGCATCAAATCGCAAATCGCAAACCGTGACGGAAAATTAGACTTCACTTTTAATTCTCCTCTGCCTCACCTGCTGTGACAGTGTGCAGTAATCTAATTCCCCGCTCACTGGCCAGGTATCCACTTGTCTGGAAGGTCACGTCACATACTGTAGCTGTGCTTGAGAGAACCATTAGCCTATCTGTGTTCTGAGAGAACCACTCTGTGTTCTGAGAGAACCACTCTGTGTTCTGAGAAAACCATTACTCTGTGTTCTGAGAGAACCATTACTCTGTGTTCTCAAGTGTGTATAGGAGACGATGCACGGCGTATTTCTGACCTCAAGACCTTCTTTGAAATTTCAATGGCGTTGAGAGGACATCGATTCAAATAAATGTTCACTGCAGGGTCAGAACACTGTAGAGAAGAAGATATTGTTCAGTTTTAGAAGCTATTGTATATTGTATATGAAATAATTTGTGAAGGCCCCAGCAGTGGCGTGACTGGCTGGGGCACATGCATTGTACGCCGGCGACCCAGGTTCGATTCCCGCCCCGTGGTCCTTTCTGGCTCCCACCCCTGCTCTCTCTCCCATTCACTTCCTGTCGATTCTCCACTGTCTCTATCATTAAAGGCATAAAAGGCCCAAAAAATATACAAAAATAATAATAATTTGTGAAAAGAATACTTATAATTGTGTAAAAAGGAACTGCACAAGTTACCTGTCCACTTTGGTCACATCGCTAGTTAGTCTCTCAGACACATACAGTACAGCCTGGCTGACATCTGACCAATTTTCAGATCTCCTCGAGCAAATTTGATGAGCAGATTTGTCTGGTTCCCTGACTGCCTCAGGTAGCTCATTCAAATCAACAAGTACCAGAAGAGAAATTGTTTACTTTGCCAAAAATAGGTTTGTGGGCATCACAGATCCCCAGGACCTCGGAGGGTCAGTATTTCTAGGGGTAATTAAAAAGGACCCACCCACAGCCACTGTGCATTTACGGGAGCAGCAGATGTAAATTCAAGAGACGGGGAATGACCAGCACTAAACAAACATCAAGAGAGTTTATTTTCAGACACGGCCGTCAACCGCTCTGCAAGTTTTGCTCTCTCTTGTCTCTCCTCAGTATATCCCATGCTCTGTCTTTTTCTTTTACCCTCTACCAATCTCAGAATTCTCACTCCTTTCACTTATGCCGAATGAGAAGTCATTGTTGTGATTTGGACAACATGATGTGGAGGTTGAACCATCTGGCTCAGGACTACAGAAAGATGGCGACTGTGCCCCAAGTATCTAGTAATATTTCACGTCTTTGAACAGGGATCCATCTCTACTATCTGTCTATCTTATCGGGACAGAACACATCGTGCTGTTATGAACATATCGTTCAACCTGAATGTTATTTTTTGTCCAAACTAACATCTTAATATAAAGAAAAATGTCTTACAGTAATAAGAAGACAAATCTCCACATGTGAGTGATAGAAGGAAGGGAGGACATTCAGTCTTGTATGTGTTTGAGAGAGAGAGGTGAATGAACATGAAATGACCTCCCTTATGTCCCTGTCCACAGGCAGCACACCTGTCATTACTGGTGAATGCTCAACTTCACAGACACATCTCTCGCTGACGCTGACACGAGGAGAGCATGTGCTTTGCTCCTCAGAAGCGTGAGACTCTCTTTAGGGGATATGTGAGGAGTGTGATGAGCAGGCCCGTCATGCGGTGTTTTCCACAGAGCTTTTTTAGTCTCCTCCTCTGCCTGTTCATTGCGTCCTCACAGACAGCGTCAGCGCACATGGACCTTTCTCCATAATGAAGCAGCGGCGTACATTCGCCTTTAATCTTATCCACGTGCCCCGGGCAGCCCATGTTTTTGATGAGATCTGTGCCTAGAGCTCCTTTCCGGTGAGCATTGTTGGTTCTGTTTGGTATGAGCAGCCTGTGAGTGGGCGCTATCCCAGTGCGGGGCGTACAAGATGAGCTGAGCTGAGCTGAGCTGAGCGAGGCGAATCTTTCAGACAGATCTGTTTAGTTTGTCAGAATAGGACGCTGAGGGACAGGCTTTTATCCTCCTCCCTCCCTCCCTCCCTCCTTCTGAAGGGTTTGATCATTCATTATGAAGTCATACAGGACCAGTTCTGGTGCAGATCATCCATCATGAGGCAGTGCATGACCAGCTCTAGAATATCATTCATTATGAGGCAATGCAGCTCTAGAATATCATCCATTATGAGGCAGTGCATGACCAGCTCTAGAATATAGATCATCCATTATGAGGCAGTGCATGACCAGCTCTAGAACATTGGTCATCCATTATGAGCTGGTGCATACCACATTCGAGTCCAGGTGCCCCAAATTTTAATCCAATCTGAAGAAAGGAAAGAAAGAGAGAGAATCTTGCCATCAGGCTGCCTGCACCCATCACCCCCTAATGCCCCATATCACACAGGCTACCAGCAGGGTAGCTAGGCAGTCAAATCAGAGCTGCTAGCATTTCAGCTTTTACTGTAACCCCCCCCCCCCCACACACACACACACACACACCACCTCCATAGTGGCCTGTTCAATCATCACCCTCTTTGTACAGTGAGAGAGTGAGAGAGGAGACCAAAAAATCAGATATCTTGTGCGTATCTGTCAGGGCAGCCATTTTCGGGCACAGTGTAGGTGATTGATTCTCCACATGTTCTTGGAAACCTGATGACGTCATACACGCTGCAGACTCCAGTTCTGAGTCAGATGTGTGAGGTTAAAACACACGCACAACACCAGTTTCAGTTGAACAGTTGCACATATTAACTATCAGTATTATAACAGCACAATACTGTAGTACAATGCTTAGAGAGGGATTTATAGGCGGATCAATTGATTGACTAGCTGGCAGGTTGGTGGGTTGGTTGATTGATTGATTGATTGATTAACACCCATGGTGCTGATGAGAGTAGTTTTTCATATCATATCCTTGTTGTTGTTTTTATAACAGTGTGACTCAGTGATTAACGCTTTACTAATGCACTAACTGTATTAATGGTGTATTAAGGCTGCACTAACTGTATTAATGGTGCACATACTGTAGCACCTCACAGGTATATTTTCTTTGATCTTTGGTTCAAATAGTTTATTTCCATACTGTAAGCCCCTATCTTTATCACAGGTGCGAATAGCTAATAATAGAGCTGTAGCAAAAAAATCATCATCTGATAAATGAAAGTTTATTGAACCCTTGAGTGTGCATGCCGTTTACTGCCCTCTTTGAGGGGAAGATGAAAGGACTTATTCAGTCGTATAGCCACACAGAATGAGAAGACGGAGGCACTGGACCGTGGCGTTTACCTGCCCTCTGGGCATGGGATTATACGCCCGCCTCCCCAACACGCCGCGCCACACAAGATTGCACACGGAAACAGGATAACAAACGCCGGACAGGGACTCAACTCAACAGATGGCATGGCACACAGCTTCTATGGACTCCATGCACTTGCTGTACTATACGCCTCCATCTCTCTCCTTCCACCACAATCTCCCTCTCCACTATACACCTCCCTCCCTCCCTCTCTCCTTTCCTCCTTCCTTCTGTCTCATTATCTTTCTACTATCTTTTCATCATTATTATTTAATCTTTATCTAACCAGGTCAGTCCCATTGAGATCTTGCATCTCTTTTTTTTTCGAGGGAGTCCTCCCACACCATACACTAGACTAGTGTTTATACTCCTGTACTCTCATCCTCTGGCAGTAGTATGTGTTGTTGTAGTATTTATTGTTACGGCAGGTGTCCTCTGCATTGTAGGTTGAATGTTATTTCTTATTAGGTCAGTCACTTTGGATAAAGATCTGGTGAATGAATAAATGTATTTGTTTGGAAAAAGTAAACGCACACCTTGTGAGGTGCTCACGGCGGTAAATTCTGCTCAACAGAAGTGTCGTGGCACACTCGTAACTTCAAGATATTTTATTGACCAATGTTTTATTTTCATGACCCTGATGAAGGCGTAAGCCGAAACGTTGGTCAATAAAATATCTTGAAGTTACGAGTGTGCCACGACACTTGTGTTTAATTTAAGAATTAATAAATGTAACGTACTGTTGTGCCATCTTACACGTGCACTGGGCACAGAGGGCACGGCAGATTCTATGGTGGTCAGCTAGCGATGCCCGCTGGCGATGCTGTCTCCGTCTCCGTCAGTGTGCAGGTAAACACACACAGCTCTCTGCTGCCTTCATCAATAAGCCCTAGTTATCCTGAGTTATCTGAAGCTTTAAACCTAATAGAACCTCAAAGAGGAGTGTACATTGCACATTGGAGAATATGCTTTAATGGGGCCCGCGGACCGGCAATTGAATAGGCCTGTCATAGGGTAATGTTTGCTAATTTGTGCTACGTTGTTATAAAAATAAAACGTAGACACTGACTAAAAGATGCACTTGCTAATTTGTGCTACATTCTTATCAACGATCATTGAAAAACTACTTCCTCGCTTGGGGCTGATGTACGCTTGCTTTCCAGTGCTCAACAGTGCAGGGGTCTCACAGTGCAGGGGTCTCGTCTCGCAGTGCAGGGGTCTGACAGTGCAGCCACAGCAGAACGGTCGTGGGGATTTTGCACTTTGAGAGTTTCAAACCTAAGTTTGATCATTTCTGTGTGTATGTGTGGTGTGTGTGTGTGTGTGTGTGTGTGTGTGTGTGTGTGCGCACGTATGTGTGTGAATGTTCTCTTTAAACTCATTTTGCTGTCACTTATGCTCCATTTCAACGCCCCGATTAATAAGGCACATCGCTTGTAGGAGCCCCTGCAATATTCTCCATTGTCTGTTCTCATGGTTAAAGAGTCTCTAATGTGTGTGAGCTATGACAGAACCACAGCTTAATCACCATCCTCAGTGTCACTTCTCCTCTCAGTGGAGACTGATGTCCTGAGAAAATGCATCGCAGCAGCATCCTGCGTAGATAGATTACAGCTATATTGGTCCTGTAATCTCTGAGTAAGATGAGAGGAGCAACACGACCTGCATGTTAAACTGGATGGCAGGCAGATCATGCCTCAGTACAATGGAGTCTGATGAGGCCTTTTATGCAACTGCCTCCCATTCAGAGTTAAATGCATTTAAGCTTTTAGAGTTGATGAGAGTTGGCAGATTCAGCAAACAGCATTATAGGCAAAGTTCAAGATTCTGGTAAAAGTTTCTCGATATTTCAGCTCAAATTACATTCAAAAGTATACCCCTTCCATCCATATATCTGAAGCCATTTTGTTTGTTTCCCACTTACATTGTCCAGGACCAGGCAGTATACAAGCCATTTTAAAATTGTTGTTGTGAAATAAGGAGACAGATGCCATGTTCTTGCATTTTGTAAATATATGTATTTAAAGGTGCATTAGGATTTTGACCAACTGAATACCTCTCCCTTTTCAAGCAAGAAGTAGAAGTTACGGTGGCCTTCAGGGGCCAAAAAGGACATCCTCTAGTGCCACACTCTTACAGAAAAAGGTGCTATATAGAACCAAAGATTATTTAAACCATTTTGAAGAGTTCATAAGGAACCGCTAAGGGTTCTTTAAAGCCTGTATTTGCTTAATGCCTATCTGTGTTCTCTGACCCTTAAATGACATTCACAATCTCACTAATGCTCACAGAGACCTCAAAAACAAAACAACAAAGTTGCATCGCAACGCAAGGAGCGTTCTCAGTGATGAAATCTTTACCTCACAGATGGCTATGCATATTAGACTACTGAGGCCGAAGGTAACCATCAAAAGAATTATTAGGGGTCAAATAAGTTGCATTTTTTTCACATGAAATGGCTAACATGATAGCAACATGTGTAAGAGAGCAAACATCCTGAGAAAAGACAACCTGAGAAAAATATCCCTGAGAATTGCAAAGAAGAACATGTACTTTTCGACGTCTCTCATTCCACCAGTGGGTAAACTAGACCTGCGTGTTCATGAGTGCCATTGCTGAAGTGGCTAAATGTTTTGGAAGTCTTCTCTTCACAAATTCAGTCTTGGAGATCTGTGTGCTGTTTATGAGTTTGGACTCCGTTGAGCTGCTGATTACTCTGTGTGTTTCCTCTTCTCTTCACAAGTTTGATTCTTAAAAATGCTCTAATTCTGATTCATACTGTGTATCTGTCTCTTCTCTGGTCAAACCAGGGAGAATGTTTTTCCTCCAAGACTTCATCATTGTATCATCATCATGTCCAGTTGATTATTGTGAAATTGAACAGCCTTCAACTTCAACGGATTGACAAATTAATTCCTTCACCCTTGGACTACTGATTGTGCAGGATCAAAGACCAAGTGAGGCCCTGTTACAGTAACCTGTGGGGCACTAGGAAAGCTGACACGTGATCACATGTCAACAACAGTCATCATATCAATCAATCATCAACATCAACATCAATCATAGATGACGTAACTCCAGTGAGCCGTCCTCATCCCCTTCAGTGGAGCTCGACGATACACTGTCTACGTAACCCCAACTTTATTAGCTTGGTTCTATTAGTTTGATGTTCTTGTTCTTTGTGCTTTGGCAACACTGCATACAAACAGGGCTAGTAAAGCCATTTTGATTGAGTCAAGCTTGCAACAGTGCTTGTGGAGGTGTTCACGTGGACTGATTCAGGGGCTTAGGATGTGCACACGTGGACGTGAGCGAGCAGGAATCCAGCAGTTTCAACATGTGTGTCGTGTCCCGGTGTGTGTGTGTGTTTTGTTTCCCAGAGGGCTTTTTCGTGGTATAGGTCTTCTGATAGATGCACACTCCAGGAGAAGACAGTGGGTGCCTCTCAACATCCCTCCTCGATCCTCAATGCTCGCCCCTTTAGGCTCGTTCCCACTGATCTATAAACAAAACTGGATGGACTACCTCATTGTTGCCGCCCCATCATTCTTTGTCTAGATCAGTGAGGACGAGGATCAAGGAAGGAAGGGAGGGTGTATAAAAGACCAAATTAGAGGCACCCAATGAGCTCATGGATGCTGACTATGAGGTCAGAGGTCGGAGGTCACAGGATGGTTACGGGGGTTCACCTCTCATTGTTCATACTGCATCTAAAGGGAGGAGAAGTCAGATATTAATGCAAAGTCAAATTGAAGTCCTTGTGCACAACAAATAGTTATTTTTCATCAACAGCGATACTGTGGATGTCATGGTCTTGGTTTTGTTCGGTCCCTTGCTGGTTCATTGTCTTAATGTCACTATGTTGTTTCAAGTATTGTCATTAGATCACTTTTGTGTAAAAAGTGGGTTTTGCTCTGTGCTTAAAGTCCTTCCTCTTACCAGAGACGGTTGAAAAAGCAGGGTATTTAAGGATCTTTGCTCTTACTAATGTAGCATTTAATATGAGAATGGCCAATTTAATTGTTTATCAGTTACCATGGTAATGACACTTTGGGGTGTGTTGAGGTTCCGGTGTGGAAGAGATCTTGGTGGTTGTAAGTTGTGGTGAACCGCCATTAAAGATATCAATGTATCAGGGTATGTTCTTAAGTGAGCCCTTCCTCAAATGCTACACTAGCGTTGTGACCGTGGTAAACACCAACATGCATTAATGAGCTACAGTAATTCCCTTCTCCCTCACTTCTCATGGCTGTTATAGCGCATCGATTGATTAATGAAACACAGAACATTGTTGAGCATAAAAAAAAAAAACAGCCCAAGAACACAAATATGAGTACACATGCTTTGTGCTAATGGCCAGAACCTGGTCGTGACTCAGACAGCTTTTATCCTCTGATGTGATTATGGCCAATCTGCATTCTGTGCTGTTCCGAGCTGGAAGATGCAGGAAAGCAAACAGGAGACAGTTTGCAGATTCAGTTACAGCGGTAGTCTCAGCCCATACAGGAAAAGCCCGTAAAGATCATTGTTTGTATAGGTATACAGTACTGTAGCAAATAACAGTCTCAACACACATAACTCTGACCCCTTGATAAGATAGAGATATGTAGTAGAAACATAAGCTTTATATATGACAGACATTGCATGATTAACTCTTTGATATTCACATGCATTGAATTTCTTCTTAAAAAGTCTTAAAAGGTCTCTGAGACAATAGTGATGCCAACAAGCAGTGTGCTGTGTTAACAAAAAGGTCAAGCTCAACACAAGAAGTACCCTTTCTTTCTTTCTTTCTTCCTTTCTTTCTCTCTTCCTCTCAATTCAGGTGGTACAGTACATATCCAGGGATTGGAACTTTTGCTGTGCTTTCTGCTATTGACTATTTTTTTCAATATCAGCTCTAAAGTGTAGGCTACAAAACACGAGATTAATATTGGACATATTGTGAAAATTGTGATACTGTAATATTGAACAGTATATGTTGTTGGTTCACATTTGTTTTTGAGAGTTCTTTTTATCCAATTCCTTTTATCCAATTGCTGGCAACACTTTTTGCATAAAATGCAGCATGTACAGTATGCTGTAATGGATTTTACACACATTAAGTGTATGAAACATGCAAACTGTATGCAAAGTAATGCAAATCATAATGTGTATATTATATAATGATTTTATTCATTTTCTGATAGTTGGACACATTTTTATAGTCCAACTATCAGACTTCATGGAAAACTAAATGCTTTCCTTCAGATATGTCTAGGTTATGTCATCAACAGTAACAGTAGGTTTTTTTTTTTTTTATCAGATGGATGTTATTTAATTTTAGTATGAATATGTATATACGTTCCTAACTGCACTGCATGTGATAAGTGTGATTTCTGTGTGTTGTTGTGGATCTTTTCTATTCGGGTAAGCCCTGTTCCATGTGCTGTCTCTAACTCTAACTCATTCACATCACATTATCTGCCTAAAGGTGCAGTCTTTGACTCATTCGAACGTTTGCTATTTTGAGCTCCACACAGCCAATAAAGATACACCCCTGACATTAATGCTCAGACGCCCTTCAGCAGTGTTTATACTGGCCATCTGATGGGAAGAGCACAGTTGATCGCTGTTTACACATACAAGGAGACACTGCTAGAATAGAATAGAATAGAATATATACTTTTTTGATCCCGTGAGGGAAATTCGTTTCTCTGCATTTAACCCAATTTAACCGAATTAGTGAACACACACAGCACACAGTAAACTCACAGTGAGGTCAATCACATTATTTACCCAGAGCAGTGACCTGCCTGCCCAACCAGCGGCGCTTGGGGAGCAGTGAGGGGTTAGGTGCCTTGCTCAAGGGCACTTCAGCCGTGGACTGGTCGGGGATCGAACCGGCAACCCTCCGGTCACAAGCCCGAAACCCTAACCAGTAGGCCACGGCTGCCCCAATTGCTGCTGACCATTGTGTTCTGTTTATTTATGGGGGGGGGTTTTGACTGGTTACATCACATTAATTGGCACATATCAGCATCCCAGACCACCTTGGCTAAGTGGTTTGAGGGATAAGAATATCCATGTGTCTTGGTGGCTGTCTATACTTAACCAGACTAGCATTAATGATAAATGCTGCCATTGTTTATCATTATTCTGAAAAAGAAAGGTAGCATTTCAAAAGAAAGCGCACAGAAAAAAGAGCTCTCAAAGGATGAGCACTGATAGACACGACTACATCACAGCTGTCACACTGCACACTGCACCCTGTGTGTAATGTCCGTATATATATATGTGTGTGTGTGTGGGCTTATTGATTCGCTGCTTGTGCCTTTAGGGACGTGTGCTGACCTGTGGCCAGTTTCACACAGCTATTTCAGACAGCTCAGTAGTGTTAGGCCTAAGCATTTGTTAGCAAAGCCTATATATATATATATACTACTGCAACAACTGTCATTATTATTATTATTATTATTATTAGTAGTAGTAGTAGTAGTAGTAGTAGTATAGGCCAGTCTTAAATTTGAGTCAAATTCTAGGAAATGAAGAGACAGCAGGGAAACTCAAATTGGGAACACTGGTGAGGGGCTATAGGTCTGAACACTGGCTATAGGTCTGAAATGTTTGCTAGTAATTGTTTCATGGCCTGAGTTTTTGTCGGCATGTTGATTACATTTTTGATCATACAGCCCTTGTGTGCGGTCTTGTGTGTGTGTGTGTATGTGTGTATGTGTGTATGTATGTGTGTGATATAAATGATGGGCAAGGAGCAAGTCTATCTTTGAGGGTGTGTGTGTGTGTGTGTGTGTGTGTGTGTGTGTGTGTGTGTGTGTGTGTGCATGCATACTTTGGAACACAAATGCAAAACCATAACGAGGGCAAAGCTGAGTGAAGTGAAACTGTGGGACCGCACACAGCCTCCACCCCCTCACATTACAGTGTGGGAACGCTTCACATGTGGTTGTCTCAGTTCAAAGAGACAGCTGATTAAACGCCACAGACAAGTGTCCTGTGACCTATTTGCACGCTGGATAAGATCAGCAACGAATTATTGTTGCTACGTGATCCAAGTTATTTAGCAGTAATCGAAAAATCAAACAATTGTTTTCTTTTTCAAGGAAGGAGTAGATCCTATGCACTTCTGCAAACGACTGGTGCATCCACAGAAGTGTTTTCTTTTAATAGAGTCTGTAAGTAATAGAGTCTGTGTGCGTCATAATGATTTGCTAAAGCTGACTCTCTTGCTGCACAAGCCTCCTGGATTAACTGCTTCAGACCAAAGCATCATCTTCAGTTCATTCACATTCATTCACTGCCTTTGTTTGTGTAGCATGTAACAGTAGTATTCATTGCTGCACTAAGAGCTCCTATTGCAACACAGCTTCCCTCAAATAGTGAAATGCTTTCATTCCAGGACCCTGACATAAATGGTGGACAAAGAGCAACAGAGTTCTTGTGCATGAATTGAAGCTCTTGTCAATGTTTGCAGTTAAGGACTTCATTCAGAATCAGAATGTTGCTAAGTTATTAAATCAGCTTTGGTTGACCTTAAGACTCTGCACTTTGCCCACGATTCAAATCGGAGCTCCGTGTGTGTGTGTGTAAAGTGTGTGTATGAAATGGAATGTGGTCGTTCTCACATCACACCAGGTCACCAGGTCTCAGCTCTGCTGCAGCGGCGCTTCTCCAGCCTCCATCACGCCAGGAGCGTTGGTCACGGCATCTATGCCCATCACGCCAGTATTCGGAGTGTTGGTCACGGCATCTATGCCCATCACGCCAGTATTCGGAGTGTTGGTCACGGCATCTATGCCCATCACGCCAGTATTCGGAGCGTTGGTCACGGCATCTATGCCCATCACACCAGTATTCGGAGCGTTGGTCACCCCATCTATGCCCATCACACCAGTATTCGGAGCGTTGGTCACCCCATCTATGCCCATCACACCAGTATTCGGAGCGTTGGTCACGGCATCTATGCCCATCACGCCAGGAGCGTTGGTCACGGCATCTATGCCCATCACGCCAGGAGCGACGTCCTCGTCCCCTGCCTCCTCTGCCTCCCTCAGCTTGTGCCCGGGGCCGGGGGGGCAGGGGCAGGGGCAGCTAGGGCCGGGGGGGCAGGGGCAGGGGCAGCTAGGGCCGGGGGGGCAGGGGGGGCAGGGGCAGCTGGGGCAGCTGGTGCGCAGGCCCTTGTAGAGGGCGTCCATGCTGGGCCTGGCTATGGTGGGCAGCCGCAGCAGGGCCCTGAAGGCGTGCCGGTACTCGGGGCTGTGGCAGTAGATGAAGGGGTTCAGCGCGGAGTTGAGGTAGCCCAGCCAGTTGAGCAGCGTGAAGAGGTCTGTGCACGCAGCCTGGGAGCGTCCTGCCTCAGTTTTGTCTGCAAAACACCACAACCAAAACCATAACCATATTATTCTATTTTATGTGCTTCACGACTCTTACTCTCACTACTCTTTAATATTCTATTTTACTTTATTGTTCTAATTTACTAAACTCTTACTTACTCTAAAACCTGTTACCTGTCCTTTTATTATAATTTTTTATAAGCTAGTATTTATTATTGGGATAAATGCAGAGACCGAATTTCCCTCATGGGATCAAAAAAGTATATTTACTATTCTTATACTTATCATTTGCTTTTATTTATGTATAACACCAAAAGGGTGGGTTTTGAACATTCTAACACAAGATTCCATTCCGCAACAATGCAACGTTCTAAAATTCTATGTAGAATTCAATGAACCCAGACATTCTTTAGAATGTTAATTTTCCAACACTCCAAACACACCGGTGTGACGGTACACTCTTAAGGGTTAACGTAAACACAGCCTTTGCGTATGAATAAACTTGCCTCGGGGCGCCCCACGAAATGGCCTGATGACGTTGGCCACGAAGAAGGGCAGCCAGCAGAGGGTGAAGGTGCCCATGATGATGCCCAGCGTCCGCAGTGCCCGCAGCTGCCTCCGCAGAGCCCCTCTGCCCCGGCTGGGCTGGGCACCGGGTGCCAGTGCCGCTCCCTCGCCCGCGGTGGGGCTGGCGCAGGACTCCAGCTCGCTGCAGACGGAGCTCTGGGCGCGGAAGAAGCGGCGGCGGTGGCGCTGGATGGCGAGGAGCTGGCGGCGGGCGATGGCGTAGACGCGGCTGTAGACGAACGCCATGATGAGCAGCGGCAGGTAGAAGGAGACGACGGAGGACGCCAGCGCGTACGTGGGCGAGACGCGGAACTCGCAGCAGTCCGGCGGGCGCGTCTGCGGCGGCGCCAGAGCGCACGCCACCAGCACCCCGTTGAGCAGCGCCACGCTCCACACGGCGAGGACCAGCAGGCGCGCCCGCCGCTTGCCCAGGAGCCGGGCGTAGTGCAGCGGGCGCGTGATGGCCACGTAGCGGTCCACGGCGAGGACGCACAGCGTGCCGATGCTGGCCGTCACGCAGACCACGTCCGCGCCCGTCCACAGCTGGCAGGCGCGTTCGCCCAGCGCCCAGCGGCCGCTCGCCACCACCGCCGTGCTCGGCGGGAACACGAGGAGGCCCATCACCAGGTCGGCGCACGCCAGCGAGGTCAGCAGCACGCCCGTGGAGGTCCGCAGCGCCGCCGTGCGTCTCACCGCCACGATCACCAGCAGGTTCCCCGCCACCGTGATGAAGATGAGCACGAGGAGGAGGAAGAGGAGAAGGACCAGAGGGAAGCTGGACGTCGTGGACGCATCTATGGCGGTGGACGTAGCTGTGTCTTTGGCGGTGAATGTGTATGGAGCTTTGAAGGTGGATGCGGATGTAGCTCTGATGGCGGATGCCAGCCAGGTGGAGTTCTCCATCCTCCACGTTGACTCTGAGGGCAAAATGAAGGTCTGGGAGGTGGAGTTGTGGTAGGTGGAGGTGGAGTTCTCCATGGTCACTGACTCTGAGAGCTAAAGCAGGAGACGTAGCTCAGGCTGACCAGCTCATCTGTGGAGAACAAGTGGCAATGACATCACATCTTTAGTCTCTGTTTTTGTCACCTGTGAGATCACTTCCTGTCTACTCAGGTGATTTGCGATTACCCTGCACAGTGCACACAAAGGGAAACTGTGGTTTAAGGGCTATGCCCAGATGAAGGATATTACGCGTGTGTCCTGGTACAAGTTTTTTTTTTTAACTATTTCGTCATGAACTAGCCATCAAACAACACATTTTTACTTGTTTTTCCTACCAAAGAGCTTAGTCATACAATGTTTGATTCTAAAGTTCTTCTAAACAATCTTCTTAAGATCTACTAAACATTGTACTGTGTAATACTCCTCTGGCCAATCAGGAACAAGGAGGCACTAACCACACCCCCATACATCATGCACAATTCTTGAATCTTGAATTTCAATCTTTGAATTGAATCTTGAATTTCCCCTTGGGGATCAATAAAGTATCTATCTATCTATCTATCTATCAATTCCAGGTTGAAATCATATCAGAATCTCAGAAATAATCATGTACAGTATGCAGTCAGTTTAAGATGGCTGCAGGTGGCTATATGAAGTCTTATCCACCTATTGACAGGGAGGCAATCAACTACTGATAGTGGACTGATTTGTATATACTGCATATCTGTGGTTCCTATTAGTTGCTCTGGATAAAAGCATTTAATAACATACATTACAAATGAATAAAGGGCTTATTTGCAAAAAACAGAATTTGTAAAACATATTCATAAATGGTTTTAATTGTGCACTCCAGGTGACAGCTCATTATGTTACTCACTCACACAGCAGTGTGTGTAGCTCTCTCCCGAAGTCCTTTTGTGTGACTCCGCACCGGTTGCAGCTGTGTGTATGTGGACTCGTTGTGTGTGAACTGCCTCGGTGATGCTGCCATGTTGGAAAAGACCCTATCTTATACCTCTTCTTCTCCTGAAATGCAAATAGAAAATCAGAAGCAGACAGCATACAGCATACATCAGTGTGGATCAGTGTGAAGTGTGTGTGCATGTGTGTGTGTTTGTGTTGAAGTCAGTGGCTTTGGTTTTCATTAATACCAGCGCTGCTCACCTAACTCAATCCTCCCTCATTCATATTCTAGCTCTTTCTCTTCATCACAGCTTGTGTTTACACTGACTTCTCAAGTCAATCTCTCCAGGACTCCCAGCTCTCGCTCAGCCTCTCAGTCTGTCTGTGTCTCTTTCTAGGCAGCCTTAGCATCACCTCTGTCCAGTGTGTGTACCTCTCTCTTCGTCTTTGGTCTATTTCTGTATGTGATTTCTCTCTCTCTCTCTCTCTCTCTCTCTCTCTCTCTCTCTCTCTGTCTCTCTCTCTCTCCCAGGACTAATACATGACTTGTGTGTTTGCTTTTCTACCCTATAGGTTTGAGGAGAACCTCAGAAAAAGAAGAAGAGGCCAAGAGTGTTGGGTCTCTGTGATGCAGCTGACCTTATCGGCCCTGATTTGTCCTTGACCTGAAGCTGAACATCCATTCCTCTTCTCACAGACACTTACGGTTCTAAACTGTACAGAGTGCTGCTATGTTTTCACTACCTTAAATATACCATCCATTCCTCTTCTCACAGACACTAACGGTTATAAACTGTATATGGGGCGGTGGTAGTGTAGTGGTCACTATAAACCTTCCTTAAATTTACCATCCATTCCTCTTCTGGACTAGATGGTAAATTTAAGGTTTAGTGACCACTGCACTACCACCGCCCCATATACAGTTTATAACCGTTAGAATCTGTTTCAGATTCTAACGGTTATAAACTGTATATGGGCCGGTGGTAGTGTAGTGATTAAGGATGGGCTAGCGTGCAGTAGCCTGAACATCTAGTCTGTTCAATTCCCGGCATCCACCATTGTGCCTTTGAGCAAGGGACTCCAAAATTGCCCCAAATTGCTCTGGGGACAATGTATGTAATTCCTTGTAATATAGTTGACATATCATGTAAGTCACTTTGGACAAAAAGTGTCTACTAAATGTAATGTAATGTATGCACTGCTATAAATGCATCCTTTGCACAGAAAAGCAATTTATTAAATAGACAGGTGCACGTTTTACTGAAGTATACAGCTTTGCATTCAAGCTTGTGCATATAGCCTTGCAGGTAAATGCAAAATTCAGTTCAGTCTCAAACACATCCTCTGTTCCTCTGAATTCAATTTTCTCTCACCACATTAAACACTTCCTCAGACATGCATGCATACGAGGCCTACTTCACTGTCTCTCCCTCTCTCTATACACATACACACACACACACAGCTTACCTACAGTATACAGGGGTGCAGGGTCGTGCTCACACACACATTAAGTGCACTGTGTAGCAGCAGGGCAGAGCGAGAGAGGAGCGAATGCTGCTGAAAATGCTGCTCATTTCACAGGAGAGGGTAAACAACCAGCACAATGGCTCCCTGAATGCATCTGCCTTCAGACATACAGTACACACACAAAGACAACTGTGCCAATGTGAATGTGCCATTCATCAGCTTTATGTAAGAAATAGAGGGTTATTTTATTAAAAAGTTGCCAAAAATGCAAGCAGAAACATGTGTGTGTGTGTCACACAGAATAATGCGTGTTGTCACTCACCTATGTTGTCGTCGTCCCGCTCAGTGACTGAGCACGATGTTCAGCTGTTGAGAAGACAGTGAGGACGTGGTGCGCTGTGCGGCTTGCTTGTTGCCCCGGTGCATCAGAGTTTCCCATGCTGCGTTCACATGCCCCGCTGCATTCACATGCCCTGCATGTGTCTCCTGCTGTGGCTCTCTTGAAAGGGCAGCTCAACTTCCGCTTCTTGTCCTGTGGTTTTCCTGTGTGACTCTCACACGCCTCACAAATCGACAAATGTGTTCACACGAGTGAGTATCTGAGAGCACAGATAGGTGTCGCCGCCGGAGCCCCCCTTCTTACTCTCTGAGGGCAAAGATGCTTTAGGTGTTGCTGCTGAAGCCCCCCTTCTCACTCTCTGAGGGCACAGATGCTTTAGGTGTTGCTGCTGAAGCCCCCCTTCTCACTCTCTGAGGGCAAAGATGCTTTAGGTATTGCTGCTGAAGCCCCCCTTCTCACTCTCTGAGGGCAAAGATACTTTAGGTATTGCTGCTGAAGCCCCCCTTCTCACTCTCTGAGGGCAGACATACTTTAGGTATCGCTGCTGAAGCCCACATGGGACTCTGGTGGTGACCCCACTCAGAATCTTCACGATACGCTTCGGTTGAGGTTCTGTGAGGTACAGCTTTTGGCAACATGCCTGACATCACAGTTGGGGGTCACAGTTGAGCCCCAATTATTGTGCATCCCTATGGTGCCTATGTATTATGTACACACTTGCTTGTTAAGGGGTACATTTGAGTATTCTGAAGGTACCACAGTGCAACTACAGTACACTCTCAAAACAAATGTGTTGGAAACAACATACTTTGTTGTCCCTATCTGGACAGATGTGTTATTTTCAACACATATTGTGTGTTTTTTTTATAATAGATATTGTGTAACAAATCACAAAAGAATGTGTTGGAAACAATACAAACTGTGTTGTCCCTAGCTTGACACAGAGATGTGTTGCTTTCAACGCATTCATTTTAAGAGTGTATGTATCATGTGCCTTTTCACTTACTTGTTTTGAGAACTCTGAAGGTGCCACAGTGGCAGACCTTTGCAAGGAGCCCTCGTGGTATTTGTTTTAAGAACTCCTTTTGCATTGTTCTTCATCTTCAACAACAATGTTCCTTTTTTGGACTGTACTTGTCAGGCACAAGGAAACAATACTGAAGTGGTCACATCCTTCTCCCAGAGACTCCCATGGAGTTGTATACGCAGTATTGGTTTACAGTAATATAAATTAAACATAAATATGTGCAGTGTATTAGCAGTAACCTTCTAAAAGCAGGCTATAAATATGCCTAGTATGAACAACATGTACAGATATGGGCAGTGTAGCAGCAAAAACATAAGAGTAGGAGTGATAAGAGTTATATACTGTAGATACAGTATGCAGTGTGATTAGCAGACTATATTATCAGTATAAGTATGGATATTTAGTATGGATCATATAGGCAGATATGCACAGAATGTAACTATGTGCAGTGTGGTAACAGTACCATTGAAGCACAGAAACAGTAACAGTCTAGAATAAGTGCATGTGCAGGATAAATAGATGAATGATGTGTGACAGGTAGGCTACGCTGGTCGGCCTCCGACTGGAGAGCACTGCAGAGGGTATAGGGAAAACTGACCAACGCATCGCCAGACTGTTCACCCAACCACAGACTGTTCACCCCTGTAGAACCTGATAATTTGATCCTATTTTATTATTTGTTAGCTTATGCACTTTGGATAGTGTGAGCTGTGGTTAAATGTGCTCTATAAATAAACCTTACTTACTTACTGTAATGTAATAAATCCCCGAAGATTTAATAACCCTGATAATGTTAGAGACATTTGCACTTGAATCCATTGAAAATGTAATAAAAGCTGATAATGTAATAACTTATTGATTATGTAATAAAAGTGAATTTCCCAATGAAATGTTGAATGGGTGGAAGCCCATAATAGCAAACACTACTCTGTATAGCATGTTGGGAGTTTGTTTGGGGTTGAATGAGCATGACTGTAGGCTACACACACTATAAATACACAAATAGTGGTGGCCTCGACAGCCAGTGAGCTGCTGTACTGATAAAACTGATAGTTGGACAATGAGGCTTCAAATTAGAACAATGAAAGCCAATCTGAAGCTAAGCCTTCTGAGCTCAGGAATCAAACTAGTTCTTTAGAAGCAGCAGCTGTATTAATTACAGTCTGTTCACTGGGGTGTAATTCACTTTTATAGAACGATGAAATGACTCAAGGTGAGGGCGCCCTCTTCTGGCAACTTCTCCACATTATCAAACCAATTTCTTTTTTTGTCAATGAACTTTTGACCAGCATGTGACCACAGGGTTGAACACTACAATAGACCTCTGAAGTTCACCTACAAAAAGGATCCAAAGCTGCCACCTTTGCCCATATGAGATCCGGGAGTTAATTGAAGCTAACTGCCTATGGCAAGTTGCATTGTAAGTTAGCTCTGGGGTAGCAAAGATCAAAGTGTGCCATCTTCACCTACCGAAGATCACAGTATCCACTAGACAGCAGTGGACAAAACTGCGTAGCGAAAAACATCTGCATTTCCAATGTCATCAGAGTTTAACAGGTGCGATAATTGAAAATCCCCATGCTATTTTCCTATAGAAAAAATGTCAAGATACCGGATCTCCTTATTTGGGCAAAGATGGTAGCTTTTTTGTAGGCGAACTTCAGAGGTCTATGGAGACGATAGATCAGTCTAAGCACAACCCTGTTAGTAAAACCATAGACTATGAGTAACACACAACAATGCGAAAAATAATTCACAATTTCTCAAATTTGCATTTTATTTTTACTGACAGACTTCCAAATCTTAGTCCTCATCCTCATGCCGTCTTTATGCCCCTCCGTAGTAAAGTAGACAATAAAATACTCCAAATAGTTATGAACAATATGTAGTGAAATGTGAGACTGGTCCTACTGTACAGCACTTTATGGTTTGGTTTATTTAGTCAATTTAGAAGTTTTTAGAATTTGAATAGTACTTGTCCCTCATCTTTGAATACTCGTCTAAGACTGCTGTTGAACTATAGGCTGCAGATGTCTAGAAACACAAAATTCTACACCTTCATTCACCACCAATAATGACAACAATGACATCATTGCAAGGTGATCATGTAGAATTCTGGGGGAAATAGCTTATCGTTAAGTGTGGTATTTCCACAGAGGAGGAATTGTCCGCTATTGCAATGTTAACTGCCTTACAGTAATCATTTCTGATTGTGTGTAACACTTATGAGGCTTACATGTGTTTCATATAGAAAAGTAAGCCTGTTTACCATTTCCCCATTTTGTTAGTTCATTTTAGCTTTGAATGATTGATAACATTAAAGAAAGCCTCAGCTAACTATCCGTAGTGCTCACTTTATTTCAAGGGAAAAGGGGTACCATATTTTGCATTTTAGAGGGTGTGAGTGTGAGTGTGTGTGCATCTCTCTGTGTGTGAGAGTGAATGAGTGAGTGAGTGAGTGAGTGAGTGAGTGAGTGAGTGAGTGAGTGAGTGAGTGAGTGCCAATAGGCCATTGTGAGGGACAATAAAAATGGCACCACTGGAAAACAATAGTGTTAAAGTCGCCAATTACGTAGCACTTACCACAGTTAGTTAACATTCAGCGGACATGCAAAATGTTACTTTATCACCATAACCAGCTTCACCTTAAAACTCAAAACGAAATGAGAGTAAGGGTAATGTGGAACCCTGATAACAACAGACCACCAGACACCATGTGGGGATTAAAAAAAACACTTTTACTGAAAACAGGGAATACAGGCAGTATTCTAACAACCGCTGCTTTGGTCGGCCTGGTCATCAGTACACACATGTGGAAAACGGATTCATTATCAAAATATCACAGAAGCTCATTAGTACAAAATAGCACATGGTTTAGTCTACATGGTATTGTATAAACATAAAAAAGCTTGCAATGAATTGACAAATCTGTGGAAATAAGTGGACCTCTGGCGGGCCGACAGAAAGGTACTGGGGGGGGAGGGGGGGTCATCTTTCAGACGAGGCACTAATGGCTCCCTCAGACGTCAACGACCTCCATATGACCTTCTACTTATCTTCGCCACACAACTCCAGCAGGATCTTACGATAGTCGCCCGACGTGTCACCCTGGCAACAACAAAACATTGGGTTCCTTCAGCGGGACAGAAAACACTTCCTGAACAACAAGACATTAACCTTTTCTGTATGCAGCGCTGCTCGACGTTATGGATTACGGCTGCTTCATCAACATGCCCACCTTGGGGGAACATCACGATACCATGGCCTTTAAGAGATGAGAAAAGGCCGGCGCCCACCGGACACGCCGTTCAGCGGTGTGGGCTTTACGCGCAGGATTTTAGAACGGTTTTCTATCCCTGTGTGGCTGCTGCGCGGCAGACGTTTCCAGTGGGCTTTGCTCCGTTAAAAACAATGGAGTTCTACATTTTTACTTGTCGCGGCGCGCCGCGCCGCATACGTGTCTGCTGGACACCGGCCTTCACTTACACTGCTGGTGGACTTGCTGAACTATGGACTGCAGTATGAATCTAAATAATTATATATGCACTGAGCCTTCAGGCCCCTGCTGATTGGCTCTTTCTTGATGTTTGAGCCCTAAAGGCCTCTGTTGATTGGCTGTATCTTGATGTTTGAGCCCTAAAGGCCTCTGTTGATTGGCTGTATCTTGATGTTTGAGCCCTAAAGGCCTCTGTTGATTGGCTGTATCTTGATGTTTGAGCCCTGAAGGCCTCTGTTGATTGGCTGTATCTTGATGTTTGAGCCCTGAAGGCCTCTGCTGATACGCTGTATCTTGATGTTTGAGCCCTGAAGGCCTCTGCTGATTGGCTCACCTTGATGAAGGAGTGGAGGGTCTTGCCGTAGTTCTTTTTGAACTCAGCTTTGATGTCCAGCATGTCGATCTCAGCCCTGGCCACCATGATTCTGATCAGAACGCTGTCTGTAGTACCCAGACCCTGAACCAAAGGGACAAGGTTTAGTTTTAGACATGACACACACACACACACACACACACACACACACACACACACCCACACCCACACCCACACCCACACCCACACCCACACACACACACACACACACACACAAACACACACACATCTCAAGAAAATAATTTTTACCTTCATGGATTTGTAGAGACGCTCTGCAAAAAAGGCGTGCTTGTTCCTGATGCATTTCACTGTGGAGCAGAAGAGCAAAGACCCCGTCACAAGAGGCCTCTAAACGAAGTGTACAAGTGGGTGCGCACATCTGAATAGTTCAAAAAAGGTACTGTAGGTGCTGGACTCAAAAAGCAACAGTAAAAAGGACAGAAAAGTGTTGTGTGTGGTGTCTTAAGCTGCTGGGACCTTGAATTTCCCCTTGGGGATCAATAAAGTATCTATCTATCTATCTATCTATCTAGCTCCAATATTCTTTTTTCTTTTATTCACCACATGTACTGTAACGTTTCGGGACACACTGCCCTTCCTCAGACATAAGACAGGTATCTTAACAAAGTACCACATACTGTACATCACATCTGAGGAGTACAGTATGTTTGCAATGGAACATCTATGAGGGTAACAATTTCCTCAGCAAACAGATGTCACTGGCAGCAGTATTGACGATCCGTCAGCCTGAATTCAAATCCCGGTCCTGCGGTTGCTCTGAATAAAAGCACCTGCTAAATACCGATCAACTTTAACTTTAAGATACCGATGAGATAAAAAAAAATGGAGAGACATTTCAAACCAACACCTTTATCTGAAAGGTACAAAGGCTGTGTGGTAAAAATGGAATAGTGACTGAACGTTAATCTCATTCTGTTGTCTGGCCTCACTGTTGTGTACTTCACAAATTTCTTTGCGGTAACAGTCAACCGTGTAAGAAACTGTGTGTTGTTACATGGCCCTGTGTCTGAATGCGCTTGTTTTTATTTACAGTTTGCTCCACTTTGAACTGTTGAAATAAAACATAAACAGAAGCAGTTGCCTGACAAGAGTTCAAGAGTTCAAGAGTTCAAGTTGTGGATATGGCAGCTTAAGGGTTACACTGATAACTGGACTGAAGACGAGCATTTGTGGAGCGCATGTTGCAACAATACGCCCCACAGTAGTCTTCGTGGATTGGCTACAGCTCAATGGTGTTTTTTGCCCCCAACGGCACCTTCCAGGCAGCACAGCCTAAAAGGCACTACATTTACCCTATTCCTAACCCTAACCCCCTCAACCCTCATCCTACCCCTAAACTGAGGGGAGTAGTGCCTTGAAGGCAGCGCTACCTGGAAGGCACCGTTGAGGGCAAATAATACCAAGGACCTTGGCTACACCAGATCGGAGTGCAGCCGTGTGGAGAGAAGACGCTGTCGTCTCCCTCACTCGGCAAATCATCTATCTGCTTCCTTTTCATGTTCATTTACACGTATTCATTTCGCAAATTTTTTTTACAATTTTATTCAAAGCAACTAAAATTTGAGCTACATTACAAAGGAGACTGAGTAACAATAAATACTATGCTACAAAGACCATGAGACTATGAAATCAGTGTAGCCATGGCAGTATTCGGAGATACTGTTAGTCTTTCAACCAGTGAAAAATAAAATTACCTTGTTACCTGACAACAGATATCAAAAATTGTGAATGTGACAGGCATACTGGGAGAGCCAGTGAGTGACCGCTGTAGAATATATCCGTGTGAGAGAGGAGTGGACAGAGCGATACTCACCTATGGCCAAGAAGACATCCTCCAGACAGCCAGACATCTCTCTCTTGATGCTGTCCTCAATGTCCTTCCCTGACACCTTCTTATAGTCATCAAACACTGCATCAACGAGGGAGAGAGAATGAGAAAGCCACCAGGACAACGAGAGAGGGAGAGGGATACGGACAGACAGAAAGAGATATTGTTAGCACCTTATGTGACCACTAGGTGTCAGTGTTGAGTAGTGTTTTGCTGACATGTCCTAGTGCTTTTTACAGATCAGAGGGCAGGTGCACTGGTGCTCCATAGAGAGACATAGTAAGAGTAAATAGGGGATGAATGACACACACACACACATGCACACACACACACACACACTAACAGCCTGGGGCACTTAGCTTCTCAAATAATTTGCATATTTCACATAATTTGTGTAATTTGCATTCCTGCCTCCACAGAATGCAACTGAACTGGATTAGTGAATGTGGATGTACTGGACGCTCAGATCAAATTCTCTGTGCACATCAACAGCATGTCAGTGTGTTTATACCAGTGTGAAACACAAGTGAACAAGTGGCGCGCGTGCACGCACGTATGTGTGTGTGTGTGTGTGTGTGTGTGTGTGTGTGTGTCTGTGTGTGTGTGTGTGTGTGTTTGTGAGATGTGTGTGGAATAGAAGTCTATTCGTGACGTGTGCATATGTCTGTGTTCCTACAGATGTGTGTGTGTGTGTGTTTGTGAGATGTGTGTGGAATAGAAGTCTATTCGTGTGCATATGTCTGTGTTCCTACAGATGTGTGTGTGTGTGTGTGTGTGTGTGTGTGTGTGTGTGTTTACCTTTGAGAAGTTGTTTCTTGTTCCTCACACACAGAATGGTGAGAAACTTGACCTCATCTGTCCCCCACCGCGCCTCTCCTGCCTCGAAGATGTCCTGAAGAGGTGTGTGTGTGTGTGAGGGAGACATATAGAAAGACAGAAAAAGAGGAATAAAGGGAGGAGGAAGGAGGGAGAGAGAGAAAAAGAAAGACAGATATACAGGACGAGGGAGAAGTGGAGAGAGAAGGAGAGGGAGAGAGAGAGAGAGAGAGAGAGGTACATCTCAGTTGGATTTTCCATCACACTTCTGTGTCTATCAGTCTACCAGCTAACATGTAACTCACAAGGCTGGTTAACATGGCCAGTGTTGTCGTCATTCCAATTAAAGTATTTCAATTAAAGAGAGTGTATGTGTATGTTCTTTAATAGTGATTGAACGAGTGTATGTTCTATTCCGATCAGGTGCTCTCAAGCACTTTGATCAGAATAGCCACAGCAGGTAATCCGATCGACCGTATGCTTGACTGTTCAATTGGAATAAGAACGGAATACACCACCTCTTTCATTCCGATTGAAATTCTAATCGGATCAGGCATTTTTATTCTGAGTTGTTAATATGAGAATTTATATTCCGATTGAGCCTTTATTCCGTTTCTAATCAGATTAAAAGTGTTCATGTAAACGTGACCCAACTCACCTTGGCATCTTGAGTTGCCGCTGCATCATCCACTGTGTTGCTTGTATCACGTCCGGCCTGACACACACACACACACACACACACACACACACACATACCCAAAGCAAAGTCAAATGTCTCATATGCTGCCATCCAGTCTTTCTCAGGGAAAGGCTTCAATATTTCTTGAGAACACTGCTGAACTGCACTTCACACATATAGCTCAGTGTGACTCCATAGCAGAACGACCCCGGTGTTAATATGGCCTGCCTGCAGCTCATGGCAGACCTGTTCAATCAGGTGCGTCATGGGAAGAAAAAGATGATTGGAGAAACCCCAGACTGTTGATCAGCTGAAATCATGCATCAGGCAGGGATGGGACAACATTTCACTCTCAAAACTGGTCTCCTCAGTTCCCAAATGTTGTGAAACATGTTGCTAGCATCAAATTAAAAATGGACATATAGGTGCTGTGTCCACCAAACGCGTTTTTTACAGCCAGAGCGCCCTCAACCTCCTTCTCTCGGCGCTTCGATAAGTGTTTATTGTTGCTAAGTTACCAAATCCAGAGACGGTTTATAACGAGAAGTGCCATTGACGAGCCCGGCGCTGTTCTAAAAGTTGAACAGATTTCAACTTTGAGCGCTCTGAGCGCTGCGACAAAAAACGGTCGGCGCCGGCGTTTTTTTTCCGCCGAGGGCGCTAAGCGCTGTGAGCGCTGAGCTACATAGACTTTACATTGAAAATTGGCGCCGTCGGCGCAAAAAACGCGTTTGGTGGACACAGCACCATACTCTCCAATAAACTATTGTCTTCTCTGTTTTAACAATGTATATGCGACCTTTGCACTTCTCTTGCATATTTTGCAATGTAATGGGGGAGTCTAAGATCACTATGGTCTCTTAAAAGGAAGTGGAACTCCCAAAGACAAACACAGAAACACATCACACAATCACCACACAACACAATCACCACACAACACACTCACCACACACACACACACACACACACACACACACACACACTCACCACACACACACACACACACACACAAATCACGTGCAAAGCAACTGATTTCCCCTTCTCCTCATCTCTGAAAATCCCTGAGTAAAGCAAGGGCCACCCCGGCACATGAATAGTACATTACACAAGGCTTTACACTCATTTGCCCTTTGCTATTATTCATGTGATTGTCCTTTGCCATTCAAACATAGGAGTGTATGAGCGAAGAATAGAGAATTTATGACTTCTGAAATTCCTCATCAGTACATCAAAGTGAATCTGACCAGTTACGCTACACGCAAGAAGAAGCACAGGGCGCCACATACACAAACACACACACACACACACACACACACACACACACACACACACACACACACACACACACGGTAGAATAGCTACACAGGAATCAACATCGTGGTTCAGTGGTTCAGAACATTCAGTCGTTCAGATGACTTATTGTAACTATTCTTCTGAAATCAGTTCTCATTCAGACGCTGTCCACAACATAACTTGAGTAAAATTGAAATCAGATTGGACCTTCATTAATCAGGTTAGCCCTTCATCCCACTCAAAAACAGCACTTGCTGTGTTATACTCGATTAACTGTGGACACAGAAAGCACTGGCCCTACTGGCTATGAAGGAATGATTAACTAACTTCACTACCTAAGGACAGTCCACATCCTACATACCAATCAACCCCCCCTCCCCCACACACTTATGTTTGCATGACAAACATGAGGCCGTAAGTGTCAATAAAGGTGTGCCCATGGACAAGTCCTGATACACAGTTGTGCTCATAGGTTTACATGCCCTGTACATAAACATACTACGGTTGCCTAAAAAGAGGAATAAGAAAAATCCTCTTTGGAAATGTATCTTAATGCCTTAATTAAAAAGGGAAAATCCAACATTTAAGGACAGTGTTGATGTGCTTACATGCTTACAGTACATATGTTTGGATATGTGTGTGCGTGTCTGTGAGTGCATGTGTTCTGGCACCTGTGTGTGTGTGTGTGTGTGTGTGTGTGTGTGTGTGTGTGTGTGTGTGTGTGTGTGTGTGTGTGTTTTCACATGTATTTCTGTATGTGCATGTCTGGCTGTGCTCACCGTGGTCAGGGAGACCAGGACCCTCTTGAACATGCCCGAGGTGTCACCACAGATATCGTCCTCCAGGCTCTTGTCATACTCTGTTGATAGAATATGTAGCAGTCAAGTTGTACCCCAGTCATTATATTACGGCAGTTATTACATGCTTTTATCTGGGAGATGGTAGGCTGTTACAAAGTTTGACGCATATCTGATGCATTTCCTGTGCTAAACAAGTTCAACTGTATTTCTAAACTTACGCTTAACAGATTTTTTTTTTTTTAAATACCTGCCATTTCCGTTAGAATCATGGAAGTTCTGTGAGTTCACTCTCTTTTTTTGACACTCACAATTGGGGCATGTTACAGAACACCCTGGTGTGGTCCAGTTTTCCGCCCACAGTAAAACTGAGTGTATATGACACATTAAAGTGGCTTTAAAATAAAACCTCATGAAAACGCATCTCGTGCCAACAAATGGTCTTGTGCAGGTGCTGCTGAAGGGAATTATTTTTCCGATAATGACCGGCGTTCTATACATTATCGCGCTTATTATACGGCTACTTGCCAAAACGAGAAAAGAAATGTCTTTAGCAATGACTTGGCTACCGTTTCGTGGCTTCCGCAACAACTAGCGGAGTGAACCCGTTGCCATTGGCAGCGGTCATTATACCTTTGGAGCGGTCATCTATCAAGAAATAATGACCGGTAGAACGTTGGGAAATCCCATTCAAGTCAATGGAGTGTTCTACTTGCATTGTGAAGAGCCGTATAATAATATACAATTATCTGACATAATCCCGTGCTTGATTAATGCACCTGTGGAAAGGTACACCTGATGAAACCCATGAATTCCATGTAGATGCACAAACGTAAAGCCACATACTCTTCTTGTAGGCCGCATTGATGGCGTGCACCTCCTCGTTTGTTCTGGAGGCCAAGATGTCGATAAGACAAGCCTCTTCAGTTCCTGCTCCCTGGAGGATAGAGGAGAGACATGAGCTTTGTTTAGTTATAGGACTACAGCCAAGTACTGTATGTCTTCATAGGTATTATTTGCCCGTCAACACAAGTCAAAGAATCAGACATGAGCAGTCACCAGAAACACATTTGCTTTGCATGATAACTCTATGATGTTTGTTAAAATGTTGCCTGCCTCCCCTTTGTATCTTACAGTATTGGGGAGAGTTCTGCCAACATGCTAGCTGCCTGTGTATCTCATTACGAGAGCTAGCTAGATGACAGCTACATCTGCATCTCATTTGTAAGAGCTGTAGGCCTATGATTTCTACCGCATTATTAATTGCTCTGGCTGTGTGCTAACTGTTTCTCTAGAGTGCATGTGAATCTATCATTGCAGCGCCAATCATCGGGGCTCTCTCACTATCTCGGTAGCCCAGGCTGCCAGGCCCAATGACCTCGGTGACACGGTGAGCTTGTGACTGACCTTCATGGCGTTGTGAAGCTCATAGGCGTCGTACTCTGGTGCGGTCATCATGAGTCCAACCACCACCTTCTCAAAGTTCCCAGTTAACTCTCCGGTTAAGTCCTCTATCAAGTCCTGAGAGAGAGAGAGAGAGAGAGAGAGAGAGAGAGAGAGGGAGAGAGATAGACAAGCAGATAGACAGACACAGAGCGAGAGAGGGAGACAGAGACAATCCAGAGACAATGTTGTGATATTACAGCTACAAGATATTTACATATTTTTTAATTTATTCTTTATTTAACCCAGGGTAGTCACAATATTTATACTTTTGCCTGCTGTGACTCAGCAACATACAACAGACCTTGCTCACACACAAACAAAGGTTTGTTGCTATGGAAATGTACTGTCAAATATGTAGGGGGAAAAGAAAATTACACACTGTAGGATGTGTTCTAGGCAGCCCTGCTGGAAAATACTAGACAACTGCTAACTCTAGAACTGTTCCACCAGAACCTCAGCTGAGGGCCAGAACCTCTCCAGTCATGTGAACAGAGTGAGTGTGTGTCTGTGTGTCTGTGTGTGTCTTAGTGTTTGGTGTAGCATTTACTGTAGGGGTTACTATAGTGACTAGTGAGCCTGCTGCTTGCAGATGTCTTCTGTAGTTTCTACTCTTCTGAATAAAATGATTACGGATGTGTCATTTTGATGCCACTCTGAACTGAGATAGAACAAAATATATCTTCTTACAGTGTGACATTTCTAAAATGTATTTATTTTCAGTGTAAAACTAGTAAAAATGCTATCAAAACCCTGAGGGCCAGACAGGACATAGCTACAGAGTGAGCAGTAAGGGTCCTTCTGTTTCCATAGTAATTACCTTTGGTCATTGTTGTGCGGCAAGACAATGTTTTGGCAACCAACACTGCACGCCCACAGGCGTGGATACACTGACCCACAGCTGGCCACGCACACACTTGCGTAACGGCAGCCGGCACTGCTGTAGGGAGGAGCTACATGTACGGTTATAATGAGTTTAGAGACTGCTGTAGCTTTAACACGGTTAGTGTGCTGTTCCAAGGACAGTGGAAAAGTGATCTGATGATCAACAGCTTAAAGAACAGTAACGGTGCTGAGATGGACAGTCTTCTGTTAAGAAGAGGCAGGTTTTGCTTAAGAGATATTCGCACACACTGTGCAGTTTACTGATCTAACTCCGTGATGCTTGTTCAGTTGTTTAATTCAAAGATAGGGGAGACTATGTTCATGAAACAGCTACAGGAGCAGTATAAGAGCTCATTTAGGCTTTGCCATGTTTAAACAGGCTGTTGTAGCTTTAAAGATATCTGTGTATCAACACAGTTGAAATGACAAAGCTAAAGGAATGCAAACAGCCTACTAATGTACTGTAGTGTACTGTATGTAGTGTTAAACAGGTTGTTGTAGCTTTAAAGACATCTGTGTGCCGATATAGAGACAGTGGAAATGACCGTGGGTTAATTACATAGCAGAGCTTAAGGAATGGGAACAGTAGCTTACTAATGTTGCGTACTGTATGTAGCCATAAGTTCAAGTTTCAAGTTTCAAGTTTAAGTTTATTGTTGCATCTCAGGTATATTTACATATATCAAAGAGCAAAAATCTATATTTAAATAAAAGCAGTTTGTTGTGTGACATCTGTGTGCCGATATAGAGACAGTGGAAATGACCGTGGGTTAATTACATGGCAGAGCTAAGGAATGGCAACAGTAGCCTACTAATGTAGTGTACTGTATGTAGCCTTAAAGCAGGTTGTTGTAGCTTTAAAGATATCTGTACACTGATCTAGATCTAGAGACAGTGGGAAGTGTGCCCATGACTAGAGAACTAGAGAAAGTATTTGTGTAGGGCTGTATAGCAGATGTGTTTTTGCTTTAGAGACGCCTGTGTGCTTATCCAGGGCCAGTGGAAATGACAGTGTGCTAACAGTAGCCTGCTACAGTACGTAGCATTCAGATGGGCTGTTGTAGCTTTATGTGTATGTGTGCTTATCCAGGGCCAGTGGAAAGAGTGCTGACTCCACAGCAGACTAGTGCAGGGTGGGGTCGGAGCACACGGAGTGGACTACAGTCCCCAGACAAGCTCCTCTTTAAGACCGCCTCAACCTCAGCTGCCTGCAACACCCTGCGCTCAAGTATGAGTCAATTCTTCTGACCACATCTGCCGCACACACACACACACACACACACACACACACACACACACACACACACACACACACACACACACACACACACACACACGGAAGACTTTCCTGGATCAGCAGAACCAACACAGACACTTCGCTGCACAGCACAGGATCTGACAGCCATTGTTGAGAAAGCCCACAAGCAGCATTCACGAGGGGCTGCCTGGTATGTTAGATCCTCCCCCTGCTTCAGCCCTGAGCTCCTCTAGGAGACAGACTCAAATATCAACCATAGCCAGGACCTGTGCCATATCATACTCTATATCCTGAAAACTCCCCATAATAACAATCATTTCAACCACACTTCTTATTGTGATATTGATGATATAGATACATGGGTAGCCTATAGAATGTGCTTTACACACTGTACGTATTGTACATGCTTCAAGAGGACTCCAAAATGTGAGTAAATATACATGATGACTAAATAAGTACGGGATAATGGACGACACGCCGTGCGGTTATGTAAGGGATAATGTATAGAACGCCGGTCATTATCGGAAAATAATTCCCGACAGGATGAACTGAACCCCGACGCGCAGCGGAGGGGTTTTGCTTCGTCCTGAAGGGAATTATTTTCCAATAATGACCGGCGTTCTATACATTATCGCGCTTATTATACGGCTACTTGCCAAAACGAGAAAAGAAACTCATCTCAATGTGTCTTTAGCAATAACTTGGCTACCCTTTTGTGGCTTCCGCAACAACTAGCGGAGTGAACCCGTTGGCAATTAAATGGCAGCGGTCATTATACCTTCGGAGCGGTCATTATGCAAAAATAACTGACCGGTAGAACGTTGAGAGGCCCATTCAAAGTGAATGGGAGCTGCCTCAACATTCTAGAGAGCCATATAATAATCCATTTGAATAATGTTTGAATACTTATGCTATCAGGAGGACAACCCTGAACCCTCTGACAGTATCTCACCACAAAACTAGTAGGGTCCGTTGCTCGGTTGATAAATGGCACTTTAATACATTACCCATTAGGAGAACTGTGTGATTATTGCCAATGGTAACTAGAAAGTCTGTTATTTTATAGCCCAAACAGGTCCAATCAATTCCCTCAGATAAGTTTTTGAACAATGTTAGCTCAGTCTTCAGTCATCAGCACTCAAGGCCCCTCTCAGAGAGGGACAGTTCCGCAAAACGAAGTTGCTAGTTCATAGTCTGCTCTGCGAGGCAAATTAGACAGTGGCAGGTTCGGTCGATGAAGTTTAATCAATCATCTATTAGGGGATCCATCTCATCTGCACACTCACAAAGGGAAGCCTGTCACTTGGTCAGCACTGGTGGGAGGGAGCTTCTCACACAACTTCCCCAACAGCAGGGACATTTGACCCCAAACTTTAACCACCAGATCCAAAATGGCCGACTGCTTTCTATGCAGAAAATGTCATGGAAAAAACAGCCTTTTTATCAACCATTTTATAACATCTGCATCTCCGGTATAATGTTCAGCTAACCCAATATAAACAAATCAAACCAAATAAAAAGCTATTGCTATATAGCTGCAGCATGAGACGCTGAAGTTGCAAACGAACAAAAAATGTGATGTAACTAGGAAGTCTATTATTTTATAGCTCTTAGAACCAGTTATAAGACAGTGTTAGTTTACAGTGTGTGTGTGTGTGTGTGTGTGTGTGTGTGGGGGGGGGGGGTTAATGGTCATAACTTGGATGGTAAGACAATATAAAACAGAGAATGTTGAAGGAGAGGTACGGCTAGCTAGAGAATGAGAATGAGAAGAAGAGTCACAGACTGGAGAGAGAGACAGAGACAGAGAGAGAGAGAGAAAGGAGAGAGAGACAAAAAGGAGAAAGACAGAGAGAGAGAGGGGGGATAAAGAGAAGGAGAAAGAGAGAGAGAGAGGGAGAGAAAGAAAGTGAGAGAGTAAAGACGTGCTGTGTAATTTTGGTGCATCAGTACCTTCCCAATAGACTGCTTGTAAGCCTCCTTGATGCTTTGCCTTTGTGCAATAGTGCGATGGGCCAGGATCTCAATAATGGTGGCCTCGTTGGTGCCTGGTTAAAAAAAAAAAATCAACATATCACGGTCAGTCAAGCAGCAGCAGCGACGCCGAGGTGGTTTAGGAAGCAGCACAGGCCAGGTGGTGTGGTGTCTTGAGGCACATGACAGAGACAATGTCCGGACTCATGGACTCACAGACTTTGGTGCGTGTCCTTGTGAAATTCGTAAGGGCTTAGGGCTGTCCCAATGTCGAATTACAACGGGCGTGAGGTTTTTGAGTACACACTTACCGAGAGTCTGCATCGGTGCAGACTTAACCTAAGGGAATTACCCACAGTTCAAAGTGTTGTGACATTTACCGCGGAGATCATAGAAAAATCCGGAAATGAAGGTAAACAACAGCACGCACGACTTAGTCCTAGTCTTTAGGGCTGACATTGGGATTGGGCCTAAGGTGGTTTAGGAGGCCATATGGGCAATAGTGTGATGTCTGGGGTAAATGATAGCGATGCTGAGGTGGTTTAGGAGGCCATATGGGCATTAGTGTGATGTCTGGGGGTAAATGATGGCAATGCTGAGGTGGTTTAGGATGCCATATGGGCATTAGTGTGGTGTCCGGAGGTAAACGACATAATTGGAAAGTTTGTGAGGAATGAAGCCTGCGATCATGTGAGCACCGTTTGACCCCTCGTCCACACACACATCTCCGCCTGGCACGGTGCCCATCCAGAGCAGGGTGACCATGAGTCAGTAATGGAGCTCAGGCCGCGATCAGATGATGCCCATTACACACACACACACACACACACACACACACTACACTCTGGGTCCTCCGTCTCACTCCCAGGGTACCAGCGCTGAGGCCAAAGCCACGATCGGCTGCCCATTAAACATTACTGTGTCCTCCGTCTCAGTCTCGGGGTCCGAACACTCACCTCACTGTGTGTTGTGTGTGTGTGTTTCACTAATTCACAGATTGGGATAAATGCAGAGACCACATTTCCCTCATGGGATTAAAAGAGTATATTAATTTATACTTCCAGTTATACGCTGAGGCCAGGCCACAAATTTCTACTGCTAGGGGTGGGAAAGTAATCAAAATACTAAACTGACATTTGGTCGAGATTCTAAATGTCAGTTTGGGTATATTTTGGTTACTTTCCCACCACTGTTGGAAACATTGTATGATGGCTGCTATGTTTTACCAGACATACGATAAGCGAAATTAGCAGTCAATGTCACGGAAGAAAGATTTCTTCTGCTTTGGAACGATGGTAGACCAATCAGAGCCATGGTATGTGACTTCAAACGGCAACGGCACAGAGACTCTGGAATCTAAAATAGTTTCATGGGTGTCAACTCCGCTACTGATCCACCACACCTCTCCAAGGCTTAGTTCACACTGGCAGTCGAAATCCGATTTTTTGCTTATCTGGATTGTATCTAGCTTGAATTTTGGGTAGTCTGAACGGCACAAAACCGCATGAAATGCGATTTTTCCAATGCTGATTCGCACCACATACGGAGGTGGTTTCAATATCACTTACTATCGGATATGACTCAATCTGAACAGTCAAACCACTTGAATAGGATTGCACCGTGCCCTTATCGTCATTTGCACGGCGACAAACAATTGCAACGTAATTCTGAGTGACGGAAGTGATTGATTGATTGATTGATTCAGCGCGTGCGCCAGGGCTACCAGCAAAACAAAAACCAAGTCAGACTCAAGTCATAATTTTTGTTGAGGGTGACGAGGTATTTGCGCCGCGGCTACGCATAATAAGTTGGAAAATATAAAAAATAAATCCACTTTCATCCATGACGACTTGGTTGTGTACAACTCTACCTAATGAATCCAGGTGTGTGTAATTTATATCGGATCTGAGCATTGCACGCCAAGATCGGATGTGATCGGATGTGATCACTTGCAATATGCAATGAGAACAGTCAGTCAGAAAGATCAGGTTCTGATCGGATATGCAAGACATCTGATTTCGACTGCCAGTGTGAACTAAGCCAACTGGTGTGACATGCAGCAGTCTAGAAGACAACTCTCACAGGGTCCTCCCCTAATCCGACAGAGTAGAAGTGGCTACCTCCTGATTGGATTTAGTTCACGCAGTCACCCCCATTTGATCTAGTTCATGTGGTGATCTAGTTCCTGTGGTTATCTAGGCCTACTGTGGGGCAGGTGGAAGTTCCAGAAAAAAAAAGTGTGAATACATGTGGCTTGTGGAAACAGACCAACAACTAACCAGAAGAACAGGGCCACATCACTAGCCTCGTTTACATGGATGTTTCTTTTTTTCAATCAGATTGAAATGAATTTGATTAAAGATTTCAACCAAACTGACATGAATGCTAAATACTGTAAATGGTTAAGCGATAAATAAAGGATCGGTAATTGGCTTTCCTTTACTTCATCTTAAAATAACAATAATTTTAAAGTAGCTAATATTCTGACAATAATATCGGCACACTAATTTATTGGTCAGTCTCCAGTACATGTACAGTATGTGTGTGTGTGTGTGTGTGTGTGTGAGAGTCTGTGTGTATGTTTGTGTGTGTGTGTGTGTGTGTGTGTGTGTGTGTGTGTGTGTGTGTGTGTGTGTGTGTGTAACACACCTGCTCCTTTCATGGCGTCCCTGAGCTTCTGGACATCCTCCTCAGCGCTGAAGGGGGAGGCTGCAGTGATGGTTCCGCGCTAAAACAGCAGATTAAAAACACAGAATGGACACATTGGTATTTGCCTCCTGATTCGTCTCCATCTTCTCGCACTCACAAACATATTTTGAGTGGAGAATGAGAAGGATGTCTGTATTGATAGGTTTATGTGTATATTTTATACTTAAATAGAACAAATGGGATACATCAGCTAGGCCTATATGATATACATTTAGAAATTAAATTAAATAATCTGCAGGGGGTTTCATTGAGAATGCTTAGCTTCCAAAAAGGCTTGGACCGCCCCTTGTTTATGTGTTCGGCTATGTCTAACTTCCTAAATGTGAAGGCTAATATTAATTTCTGATTCCACATGCATCTTCTGCATTGTGCTGTGTGTATGCTTTCCCTTCTATCTAATTTGGTCAATCCAGCTGAGACTTGGACCACTAACCCAAGGGCATCAGCTCGGGGGAGCACTGCATTGTGTACTACACAGCAGCATTAGGATGATGGAGAATATTCCCCAGACTAACAGTATACACTTATAAACAGTGTAACCATTAACTAGACTATGGCCTCGAAATAAACAGCTAGTACAATGGATCCGGGCCAGGACCAAGGCTGGCCCATTTGGAACGCGTCCGTAAAAGGTGATGGGTGGGGTACAGGGTGCTCCCACGCAATATAGATAATATCAAGATAACACTCTAGTAATAGGCTACACATTCCATGGAAGGTATTAACGCACACAGGGCACACAGGAGTGTATGGGGTAGGCTATGAAAATCAGAAAAATCAGGCTTTTATGTAAATAGTCTACTATGCAAAAGCATTTGGAAAACAAGGATTCATCTCTACTTGGTGTCATGCAGATATTTACTTACTCCTGCCATTGTGGTATGAAGGTGATCTTTGGATAGAAAGCAACAGAGCTGAGGAGAAGAATACATATATTAAACTACATCGGATCAAAAAAACATATCACATAGGCTACAGTATCTCATTATATTTAAGACATCGCTATGGTTGTCAAAATTTCACACAACTATCTGATAATCTAGGCTATAGAGACTCATTTAATGCAATAAATTACATGTATGTTGGCACAAAGCCCTTCTTGTTTACTTTAGCAACCAACCAGCAGGAGCTGGGATGACAGCAGGTGGTTGCTGAGAGACCTATTAGGCCTACCTGGATCAAAACCACTTAGCGTGTGCTATGGTACTTAGGAGACGCTTCATGCTTCCCCTTATTAACACTAGAAGCGCCGCGCCGTTCTGACCCACTTATACCTAGAAGCGCCGCGCCCCGGTCATTTGACCGCTTTGACGACCTACTAGAAGCGCCGTGCTGTTGTGAACTACTTAAAGCGCGGCGAGGCGGTCAAATGACCGCTGAGTCCTTAGACTGGGAGGCTTTTACTTACACATAATGATCGCAAGATGGCGCTTCGTGCACGAATGAAATCGTTTGGTCATAAATTCAGTTTGCACTAAGCCATGTCATTCGTGTCAGACCGTGTTGTTGATAATCTGTGGTTGATTGTTTCATTATGACATACAGCACGTTTGAGTTATCTGTTAATGTATTTGTGTTGATTTGTGTTGTTAAAAACTTTGGAAGAGTTCTTGAACAAACCTTAAGCAAACTTGACTTTCAACTAAAATGCTCTAAAAGTGAATGTGGCTAGTTCTAATTCACTCCCCAAATTCACTTCTATTAATTTAATAGGTAGCCTATGTTCGCGCTACCGAAAATGATCGGACCTGGTCACCTGGAACAAAGAGCCTAATAGTCTGGTTTCAACTACACAGTAGCCAGGATTTCATGCCGCATTTTACAGGCTACCGTGGCTACTTTCTAAAACAACTTTCATTCATTTAGGGAGAAGATCTAGGGTCTAGCTACATCGGAGGGAGGGAGATAGAGAGAGCTATGCTGAGCAGGCATAGGCGTGAGAAGTAGCATAATTTAAAATAATGAGTGAATGATATTCTCTGTTTTGCGAATGTGTAGGCTATGTTTGCGATGTCTGCTGAAAAAAAAGCTAGGCCTATTGTTTCTACAATTTAAGCTAACTTCTATGTGAATTCGAGATTCAGCATTGAGACACACATTTTCTCCTTATTAACAAGTAAAGTCGTAGCCCACTGGTTAGAGCTTCGGCTTGATCACCCAAGGGTTGCTGGTTCGCTCCCCAACCTATTCCTGACGGAAGTTCTTTTGAACAAGGCATCAATAAAGTAGGCTATATTTATATTCTTTTCGATTCACATAACTACACGCACGCTGGCGAATTCGAACATTCTGAAACGCGCATATGCGATGAAACATGATTGCGCATTCTTCCACGGGTTGCCTAAACAGCCAGCTTACAGCCTAGTCTATGCAGGGGACAGATAGATGGGGTGGGGGTGGGGAGGCAGTTCCTCAATGCCTCGGTGATATCTGTAGCCTAAGTATCCTAGACGAGTGTATGGGGGAGGGGGATGATCGGTTTCAAATAGGCTGCAATGGATAGTGTGTTGTATAGACCCCGAAGCCATTTGCTTTGAGAACGGCTGGCTAATGAAGTTGTAGGCTGGCTAGCTGGCTCAGCCAAAACCTTAATGCAGCCGCCACAGTTTTCATGACTGATAATGGCTTTAGTTGCCACTTCATGTCTACAGATGTGCATATTGTATTAGATATCAACACACAATGTTATTGTATTGTTTTGGACAACGTTCTGCACGTTTCACTTCAATGTAGACTGCATGCGTTCATTGCGTTGTGAACAGCGCAGCAATCTCTGGAAAGGAAACGGTGGAAGTCGCATCAGTAGGCTAGCTAATAGCCTATCACGTTCAATGCTGTAAATCCATCTGTTCCAGAATATTTGGTTCATATCATCAATCTTTGGTTTTGGTGTTTGTGCAACCGGGCCCTGACGATTTAACAAAAGTCTGAGTAGCCCTACGTAGGAATTAGGAAAGTAGCCTATGTAAGGTGAGATCAAAATCAGGCTACTTTGTTTGCTGCTTTTCCCCATGTCATTTTCATTGGTCGTCAACTCACTGGGAGTCCTGTGTGTCGTAGCAACGAGCACAATACTGATGTGGTGTGTCCAGTGGGAAAATCTCATGTAGGCCTAGGCCTAGTTTCTAGGCTATCGTTTATTTTTTCGCGTGTCACTGATATAATTATTTTTAGATGCAAAAAGTCTAACTGGCTTTGTCAAAGTTTGTCAGTTGGCGGCAGAAAATGATTGGCTGGCGAAATTATTTTTCGTTAATGGTAGGCCTAAACATATTGCGATTCATCCGTTTATTTCAGATAGGTTGTTATTAAAAACCATTAACAAAAAATAATTGTTCATCGACGTTGAAAAACGGTCAGTAAATTCTATCGATAAAAGATTTTACATCTTGCTCCTGCCGAGATGTGAACACGGGTCTCCGGCGTTGCAGACAGGAGTGTTAACGCTGCGCCAATTGACATTATATAACAAGTGCGTTAGGATAGGTCCTTGACTTGACGTAACTCAGTCAGTCCAGCAAATATGTAAGAAAATGCTTATACATTAGTCTGAGCTTTAAAAGATAGCCTACAAATAGAAGATAAGATGTACAACTATGAATGTACGTAGGCATACGCGCCCTACGTACATAAATAGGCTACGACGAAAATTACACATGTAGGCCTGTCGCAACGTTTTCAAAACAAACTCGCATTTTACCACTGTAAATCGCCTCCATAGACTATGCCATGTAAATGAAAAATAGTTATTAAAATAAAGCACATATATAATACATGTTGCACATATATAAACGATATGTTTTATGGTAAAATATTATTCTCATGCCCGACTGACAGGAAATCCTTGCGACATCTGCTGTGAGAAAAGAGAATAGCAGCCTGAACAAAAATGGCCGAACGCGAGACAACATAGTGTTGTCACATAAGTGAGCGCAAAATAGCTCTAAACTAGCTTGTACCGGTGTGCTTTTGATCATGTAAAAATTCTGGGTGACAAAACACGCGTATTTAGGAAAAGTCGTGAACGTAGGGTCCTGGAATTTAATCGAGTGAAAAGATTTTTTTTTTTTTGTAATCGCTGCGGTCAAATGACCGCAGCCCGGCAGTTCTAGGTATATCTAGGTCAAACCCCCACGGCGCTTCTAGGAATACGCGTCAGCGGTCAAATGACCGGCGCTTGGCGCTTCTAGTGTTAATACGTGATGACGTTACCCTCAATTGTCCTTACGGAATACTCAATCAGCTCGGAGGATGACCTGTGATTACTCGGGTTTCTAACAATTACCCTCGCATCCTCCTTTAGTATCAACTTACATAGGCTACCCAGACGGGTTCAATAAGGAAAATGTGACGTGATTCTAGCCCACCACAAACTGTCACACCAAAGGCACATAGGCTAGCAGCGCGTTGCAGCTGTTCTGTCCCAATCTTTCATCCAACAAGTAACAAGTTGAAAGGGGTGTGTGAGTGGACTGGACAGCATCACCTGCTGACTGATGTCCTTGACTGAAATGGACGGTTATTTCACCGTGGCGTCACTTAAAGTTTACGGGTAGGCTAAGTGTTGTGAAATAACCTGGAAGGCATTCCCTACTGTACATTACGTGTTCACATGACAAGGCGATCAGGGCGGATTCGGAACAGCCTAGTAATTCGTAATAGGCGTAGCCTACAGTATAGGCTAGTCTACACGATCGAGCTTTTCTGGAAACACTTCAACATTAACCTAACCAAGTTGGTCAAAATACACATAGTGTTACTAATATACTGCTGTTGACAAACTTTCCGCACGAGCAGGAAATGTCACATTTCGTTAATTTCCACTTGATTCGCTACAATGTTACAGTAGTCTAGTCAAAGTTAGATGGCCCATGGGAGAAAACTCCATATCATGCCATAGGATACAAATACAAATAACTTCATGTTCGATCGAATTTACATGCTTACCCTAAGATGTGTCTTCTTTTTTTGGTTCCAGAGATGGACACTGCAGAAAAATGAAGATGGCACGGCAGAGAAAACGCACGACACCGCTGGGTTTTATGTCAATGTAATGGGTGTGTTCAGAGGTATCAGGTTTCATTTCCTTATTCATAAACACCCCTTAGATGCCAGCGCAGTCGTAGATTTGCCAACTTTGTTCAGCAGAAAACAGTTAACCAGAGGATAGGTTATCAGCTTTTAGTATTTTGGGTGAAGGAAATGAGTATTGTTGATAGACAAATAAAAGAAGAGAAGCACCAAGGTTTTAAAAAGTGCATGTTTCTGACAACATTATCAATCTATAACACACTTTTTTTTTTTAGTTAGATTAGATTTAGCTTGGTCATGTCATTGTGAGTGAGCAGTGAGTAGGCTACAAGTAGAAATGTCCAATGAGGAGACACAGCACTCAAAGAATCTCTGATAGAAATGTAGGCCTATAGAGTTAGTTCGTAATGCAAACATGGCAATTCTTCTATTTCTCAAAACCTCACATCAACTAGTGCTACATTAATAATAGATATGACGCGTGAGATAACGGGATGGTTACCTAGAAGGAATGCTCTCAAAACGTAAAAATTTGCCAATCGGTTGTGACGCAGTGTGAGACATGACCTGCCCAAATGAGATATGTTTCTGAGTTGAATTAGATGAAGCAAATTTCCATGACTTTTCCAAAACTTTTGGGGTGTTTTTTTGTTTTCCAAAACCTTTCCAGGCCTGGAAATTGGCATTTTCATCTGACAGATGCTGTGTGGGACAAGGCTCTAAGATGGGTGAATGGGACCTCTTCTATTTGCACGTGTGAATTTCATTCAGTTCAAAGTTCTTCATCATATGCTCTATAGGTTAAGGTTAAGCTGGCCAAAATGTACTCTGACATGAATGACATCTGACATGTTTTGGTCATGTTCCAGGTTGGGAGAGTTGGGCATCAATACTTTAATATTTGAAGACAGCACTGTGAGGACACTTCTGGGGATGCCATCAGGACCAGCCCCTGCCTTGCGTGCATTAGTCCTGCTCAGTGCCGAAGCGGCCATAGAAGTGCTTCAACTCATCAGGCAGGGAGGTGTGTGTGTGTGTGTGTGTGTGTGTGTGTGTGTGTGTGTGTGGGGGGGGGGGTTGACTAAGTGATACTGTACATATTCATTACAATAAGAACCAGTGGGTTCATAGTTTAGTATCACGGATGCCACAAGACGTGAGAAAAGGTATGATTGCATGGGTCCAGCAGTGTTAGCCTGATGGCCCCACCTCTCTCCATTCATCCTATGGCTCCTGGCAATACACTAACATTTCCTGCAGCCACCAGGGTGGCTGGCTTAATCAGTTGACAAGAGGAGGATGAAGTTAGTTTCGAAATCGAAAAATTGCAATTGGAAGAATGTGAAAATGTATTTCCAGAAATACTCCAGGAATACTCCCAACCTGGAACATGACTAAATTGCTTCCTGACAGCAGTTTATCGGTTTGTAAAGATTAGATGAAGAAAGTTATGTTAAAGTTGTTAAAGTTAATCCAAAGTATACCCTTTGCAATGCTAGGATTGGAAACAGTTTCATATCTTGAAGTGCAGACTCTTTTCAGAAAATGAAACAAAGGAGTGTCAGGTTAAACCATGATTAACCGTGATACGGGGGCCCTCATACAACATACTACCCTTGTTCATCTCTGTCTTACCAACAGGCACTATAGTCAAATAATTAGATAGTTCTCTCTGCTGTTCATATTAGGTATTACAGTTGATTAATTGCATATCAACACACAAACAAACATTATTATCGAGGGAAGGACATACAGTATAGTATGAAATTCTTTCATATGAAAACCAAAAGTTGAACACTTCTACCCGTACCCTTGGCCGATGTAACAATAGGGTGTGGTTTAAGGGGCTGTATACTGTAAATCCAAGTTATTTTATGCCAACTTATTTGCCAACCATTCAGCCATTCATTTGCGATCAGATCAGAAGGACTTGAGAAAATGAGCCCTCTAGTGGAGACTAGAGGGTTTGACAATAGCTCAAGGGGTGGCCTGTGGCCGTTTCTCTTCTCTGTCCCCTAAAAACAATCACACACACGGCTGCTAATTTTTCTTTGCTACAGATATGAATTAGCTGAGGTTTTGTGGTACATTACCTTATAGTTTATAAGAGGCATGTTAGGATGCCTGTTTAGAAAATTGTGAAATTCTTTAACAATTGCAAAGAACATCCACGTTTTTTTTTGGTTTTTTTGCAGTTTTCAAATGTTGATAAGCTGCTTGCACTAATCCCAGGCACACACACTTACTTAGCTTCTATAGCAAGTTTTGCAGTGAAATTCAAATTCTGTTGCATTATATTAGGCACACACGGTTGTGAGGTATCTGAAAAAGTACTTCCGGGATTTCGAAAATCCCTGATAAAAGATGACAGAAGCTGTATTTCGCTGCTAAACTTGCTATAGAAGATCGTTGAAGACCAGTGACCACTTGGTGAGCTGCACATTTTTAAAAACGAACGTTTAGGGGTGTTTTAAGGACAGTCCATGCACAAAGCGCGCAATGTTACAGCCATACAGAGTACATTCTAAAGCTGCTAAATTGTACTAACAGGCTCAATCGTCGAGATGTCGGTGTCAAACACTCGTTTTCATGCTAGGCAATACAGAAACTGGGCTTAAAGTGTAAAATACCGAACTATTCCTTTAAAGGGATATTCCGCCATTTTTGGAAATAAGCTCATTTTCCACCTCCCCTTGAGCAAAACAATTGATAATATATTTACCTTTTTCCCGTTCATCCAGCCATTCTGTGAGTCTGGCGATACACGTTTTAGCTTCAACCTAGCATAGATCATTGAAACGGATTAGACCAGTAGCATCTCGCCTGCTAGCATCATGTTTAAAAGTGACTAAGATTTCCGGTAATTTTCCCATTTAAAATGTCTTCTCAAGTTAGAAAGAGTAATAAGACCAACTGAAAATGAAACCTGGCGTTTTTCTAGGCTGATTTGACATGGAACTACACTCTCATCTGGCGTAATAATCAAGGCAACTTGCAATCTACTGGCACTACTATTGCTTGTTGTCTATGGGGACTATTTTCAGATGCTGCGAGATATCACTGCGCCCATGGTACGTTTGCAAGTTGCCTTGATTATTATGCCAGATGAGAGTGTAGTTCCATGTCAAATCAGCCTGAAAAACGCCAGGTTTCATTTTCATCTGAAGCACAGAAATGTCACGTGAGATCTCACACGAGAGCTCGTGGACTTTCCTTCGTGAGGAGCTGGAAGGGGTAAGTGTTCATAACAGTCTTCTTTTATAAACGTCGGGTTAGTTCGGGAGCGCGCTCCCGTCATTTAAATCGTTTAGTGTAAGGTGCCAATCTTAGCGGTTTTAAGTCCGTCGGAAGCAGTCTTTTTCTAGTTTTGCCGTTACGACAATATCAAAGATGTTTGATATTATCGGAAGTCTTTTCAGTCGTGGCTCATGCAAATAGTGACGTGAACATTAAAAACCAATAGTAACCTCTCGCGAACACGAAAACAGGAAGGGGCAAAATAGGCGACAGCTGTAGCCTATATGATTATTTGTTATTTCATTTCTTATAATTTATTAGTCGGCTATTCTACGAGACAGAACAACTCTATATCTGTTAGTGATGTCACACATCAAACAATGCTGCAGAAACGCGAAAAAATTACTTTGATATGAGTAGGCTATCATGTGAGTTCCTGTTAATGATGACGTGTAGCCTAGCCTATTGCACGATGGAAATAATTTGAAGGAATCTAGCAGCAGTCTTGTAAATAGTGACCCACAGTCTTTGCAAAATCCTAATCTGAGACTGGCCTGTGACAAGACTGTGACTAAAAACTCAATGAATTGTCTTTAGATGTGAGAGGGTCTGGCCGGCAGTATAGACCGATGTGACATCGCAGGAGACATAACTGCCATCGGTGTGTCTGTATTGAAGAATTTGAAAACAAGCAAACAGAAAATCAGTGGGCTGACTCAGAATGTCAGCCTACTGAGAAATCAGCTTAATGAAAAAAAATCAAACAATCAAAAAGCTGACAAGTGAAGTTGAGGCTTATAAGGAGGCTGAGGCAGCACATGTAGTCTTTCAAAAATCTTTTCCAAATCTTTGCAAAGTTTGGCAATGTAAGGTAGGCTTTATGTGTAGACACCTAGAGCAAGCTTCTGCCGAGGTTTGGCACTGTTTTGAGCAATGTTAGTGGTTTAAAAATGTGTTTTTAACTACCCGTAGGAATAGCTCCCGTGCTGGTTCAGATTAGGGATGTTAACCGGTAACCGGTTAACCGGTAGTCGACTGGATGTACGGTAACCGGTTAAATTTTTTTTTACCGGTTAACCGCGCCCCCCCCCCCCCCCCCCCCGCCCTACACACACACACGTTATTGGTGTTGTACGCTATTATATGGGCCGATATGATCACTCAATAGCCTTTCTAAAAAATATAACTGTCAGCATGAGCCGTCCCGTGGTGGAATTTATTAAGCACAACAACCACAGCACGGGTAGAAAACGACGCGCGACAGGACAGGGGGTCCATAACTGCCGTTATAGAATTTTCGATCACCGGTTAACCACCGGTTAAGGAGGCTCGGTAACCGGTAAAGATTTTTTTTAAATTTCGCCATCCCTAGTTCAGATTGGGTTGCGGTCTCAGAACTGATTCTACGTGCAGTGTTGCCAGATTGGGTTGACTGATTACCGCCCAATCACCCCGCCGTCTTCAGCAAAAAACCGCCCGATGACGTTTTTCTCATAGAGAACCATTGAACTCAAAATGTTATTTACCCGCCTACAGCTTATTTTCCCCCGCCGAACGATATAAAAGAAGCCCAATTGGGCGGGCACCCGCCCGATCTGGCAACACTGTCTACGTGTATACAGACTATTACAAAGTTTACAGACTGATTGGTGCTTCGTTTTATGTGCAGACACAAGCTGCTGGCGAGGTTTGCCGCTGTTTTGAGCAATGTTAGTGGTTTAAAAATGCGAGTTTGAAAGTATGTGGCTGTTTGCCCATGCTAACCCACTGTTTGCGATTTTGGGCTGTAGCTCCTGCCCGTGCTACCTCTGTACTGCGTGATAAGCGAAAATTACTTCCTCTAAGGCTTAGTTGATGTATTTTCATTCAGAAAATAGCTTTATTTTCAATTTCCGCCAAACTTACACTTTAAGAAGCGAAAGGGGTCGTGGTCACTCACTGTACACTGATCGGATAATTTGATGAGCTGAGGTAAGCCTTGAATTGTTGAATTGCAAGCATGAGACTAAGTGCTTCTTTTTTTAATCGTTGAATATGCTCACTGACGTAAATTAAACTTTCGAGAAAAGGAGCGCACGGGATGCTCGACGTTGTCAGGACCACGTTGGAGAAGGACAGCTCCCGGGCTACTGATCTGACCACGAAAACGAAGCGTTATTTGCGACTTCGTATCACATTCATAAACACATAATAAAATAACAAGTAATTTTTTTATTTGGGATTCTCAATTGAATATCAAATGAACGAAGCATACACGGACCAATGCCGTTTAAAGAGACCCTATGCAACTTTTTCATAGTCATAAAATCGCTTAGAAATCGTTGTTTTGCTTGACTGACCAGTCATATTTTCTCCCGCCCCCAATCCCTATCCGCTATTGCAACCTTGCAGTTTGTGCAGGAGGCGATCGCTCCTTGTTTACATCTGGAAGTCTGAGACGCGTAAAGAACAAGAACAACACTTGCAATTTATTGATATATATATACAGCCTATATATGTATAAATATTCACGCTAAAGCAGGGGAAGCTCTGCAGAGAAATATGCAAGCTTAAAAGGAGCGAAACCGAAATCAGAGATGAAATCGCCAATCCTGCATAGTTTCTCTTTAAGATGATGTTTACCAGTCTTTGAAAACAGACTGGGGCGTTACGCATATCAAATGCCAGAACACAGTAGTTTACAGGGTACCCCCAGACTTTTTAAAGACCTTTTTAATGCAATTTCAAGTGAAATGTAATGCCTTTGTCGCACCCAATAGGGAAGAATAAATCATATTGAACACCAGATTAAAATAATTACTACTTATGAGTGTGTGACAACAAAATTACATTTATTAAAATAGTCATTCAGCATTCATTCTACTGACACACTCACACACACTCTCTCTCTCTCTCTCTCTCTCTCTCTCTCTCTCTCTCTCTCTCTCTCTCTCTCACACGGTTACATGCTGCCACTCAGACATGCCACCACTACGACATGCTTCCATTTAGACATGCCTCTATTTCGACATGCTGCTATTTAGACATGCTGCCAATCCGACACATTTTAGTACCCCCATTCCGACAATTTACAAATCCTATTTTTTTTCCAAGACAATTTAACGGACCCTATGAGCCCGACGGACGCAAAGTGCGTCAAAAAACACACCCATTTTTCTCTGTACATTGCTCCGCGATTATTAGTCATAGCGAGATGAGACCTATATTGCATGAAAGAGCAGAACCGGGGCTTTAACGAGACTAGACAGTGTCTGTACGATCAAGTATGAAAATAAAATAAAATCATGAATTTAAATCAAAGTATAGGCCTATCATATTTACAGTCTATATTGCTCCACGCAGCCACTGCTCTCGCTTGGATTACTCCGGGACCAGGCATCGCAGGCAACAGACACGCATATCAAATGAAAGAGGAGAAACAGAGCTTTCCATTGATACCAAACACATCGATCCTTTTGTGTTATAAAAACAGACGAAGTGACAAACAAATAAGAATGTCATAGCTTCGGCTACCGCTACTTTCGTTTGATTTAGGCTACTCGTGAAACCATGGTAAAAAATATATGGCTTGCATGTCAGATAAAAGAGGAGAGCTAGAGCTATCCACAGATGCCAAATACAACCTTCTAGGTCATAAAACAGACGAAGTGACAGGAAAATAATAACTGTAACATTAATAGCCTATTAATTACCTCATGTCGGAATGGCACGTTGTTTGAAAAAAAAAGTTAAATACCGCCACTGCGACCATGAAAAAAAAATATGTCGGAGTGGTGGGACTTTTTCCCATAAGGAGACATGCCTCCACTACGACAATTGGACGTCAATGTCGGAGTGCTGGTATGTCGGAATGAACGGCGGATACCCTCTCACACACACACACACACACACACACACACACACACACACACACACACACACACACACACACACACACACACACACACACACACACACACACACACACACACACACACACACACACACACACACACACACACACACACACACACACACACACACACACACACACACACACACACACACACACACACACGTCCCTTTCCCACATAACTTCTAGAAGTTACCCGGACATATTTACCCGGGTGAGGCACGACACGGACGTTTCCCACATGAGCTTTATGTCCGAGTGAGATACGGGTAATTCTGTTCACACTAGACCCGAGTAATAGCCGCGAGGGATGGGGCAATGTCAGCACTTGCAGGGGGAGGGAGATGACGCTAAATAAATGCGTTGTTGTGCTGTGTTGCCTGGATGATACGAACTTACATCAGATCCAAAACATCATGAAACAACAGAAGTAGTTAGCTCGCTAGTCAGCGGGAGCTAGCATAGAGGAAAAAATAGCTAACGCCAGGACCACAGGCTATAAACAAAGCTCTACTTCAACCCTCTCTGGTATAAACATCCAACATAACAAATTAATAGAAAATAATGACACACCTGGAAAATATAAACAGCACACAGAGGTCTGAGGCTCCTTCCCAACTCCTACAAAAAGCAACAATGCTAAATAACAGCGACGTTAACTATTAGCTGTTAATTGCTAACCACTAACAGCTAGTTGCAAGCTAATCGACAACACTTCAAGCTATTCAGGTTTGCAAGGATAATCCTGCCTGTCCCACAACAAACACAACAACGTGATTGCAGTTTAAATTTTTATTGTACGTACACAACAAAATGTCACTGTTTTCTGTACTCCGGTGTTCTCGTCTGTGTTCATACTCGTAGGGCAATGTTTATCGTTACCATGGCAATTTGTACTTTCTGCCTCGGGCTGCAAGCAGGCTGCAAGGGCACATTTCTATACGTCATCGGTACGCCCCCCATCTCTACCCAGAACTGTGCCGGCTGCGTTCCCACCTAAGCGCACCCGGGTAACATCTAGAAGTAGTACTAGGGGGCTAGTAGGGTGAGTTCCGGGTAAGAAAATACCCGAGTTTTGCGTTCCCACATACAGCCACCCGTTTGATATCCGTTTGATATCCGGATGTCTCGCTCATGTGGGAAAGGGACTACAAACACACAAACACACAAGTGACACTCATAAGATCAAAAGAGGATGGAAGGTAAGAGCACCAACAAAACATCTTTGGCATGTCCAAACGAGGTGAAGACAGTAATCCAATACAGGCAGAGAGAGAACAAACAGGGTGGGGAAAACATAGCCTATGTGTACACAACATCACAACATGGCCTACATCTTTCGGAGATCTGCTCCTTTGGATGCAATCAGTTCAGCCAACTATTCTTTGTAGCGCCGCCTGAACGCATTCGACTTCACAAGTTCCGCCATCTTGCTGCCTTGCTTGGACTCAGCCTCCTCAGACAACCGGTCTGCATCCCAGACTAAATGTTCGGCAACTTCCTGAATGAGCGGCCAATTTGGGTTTAATATGCACTTCTCCATGCTATCTCCACCTCACTCTGCTCTCGTCTCAACTTCTTTCACTGTGCGCGTGTGTGGCAAGTGGTAGTTTGGGATATTTGCTGACTACGCCATGATGGGACTTTCACCCAAAGATATGATTCATAACTCAGTACTTTAACCCATAAGGGGTTCATGGACTAAACAGCAGGAGACGTGGTTCCATAAAGGAAAATAACGTTTATTAAAGGTATACTATACAACGTTTTTCAGTTAATCAATTCGTTCCATACTGCTATATATGATTAAATGAGTCATTACCGGTCGAACAGTGTTTTTTTTGGCTGCCCTAGTGGTCTGTAGCGGTAGAACCACACTTGCAACTTCAGGAGACCTCGGGCACGCACCCATGCTCTACTCCAGGAAGTGTCATGTAAAGTCTAATGAAAAGGCACGGCAGACTGACCGATCGAGGAGTTTTGTAAAATATACACGCTAAAGCTGTAGGGGAAGCTCTGCAGAGAAACATGCAAGCATAAAACGAGCGAAAACGAAAAGTGAAAGCGAAACCGGCGATGAAATCGCCAATCCTGCATAGTATACCTTTAACATGGACTGACAATATATTAACCCATTCGCGCCGTATGCTGTGTAGCGCAACATTCTATCTCCCGCTGGTTGCTGCGTAGCGCAACATTGCATCTCCCGCCGGTTGCTACATAGCGCAAATGTTTTTCGCATCATCGTTTTCATGACAAGTGCGGCATATAACTCACTGTCATTGGTTAAAATACACATGAAGTGGGTCTTGTTGATTTGCTAAAGCCCACTTGGCCACCATAATGTACTGTGGTTGGCTGAAAATCACATCAATCAATTAAACATACATGCACAGTTTTGTTTGTTTTTAGTGGTAAACAGCTAACTAGCGAGAACTAGCGACAATGAATATGGAGGATTTTGACAGCGAGGGCAGTGATATTGAGGAAGATTGTGTGGTAGAGTGTGAGGGATTTGACCATGAGAGGGTGGACGAGGATGATTTTGTGCCAGATGATCCTTCAGGTAGGGCACAGGAGTGGAATCTGTGAGACACTGACGAGGAGGAGGATGATGACTTTCGGGGATTCCAGGTTGACTGGAGAACCGATAATTACGAGCCTCAGAATATGCAGTTCACTCGCACACCCGGTGTAAAGCAACCGATCCCTGTAGATGCTAGCCCCCTGGATGTATTTTCCAAGATATTTACAGAGGAGCTGTGGGATATGTTGGTGACCGAAACAAATCGCTATGCGGAGCAGGCGCAACAGACTCCCACAAACTCGAAGTGGACGCCAGTCTCGAAAAAGGAGATGAAAACTTTCCTCGGGCTGTGTCTCACGTTTGGTGTTTTGAAGCTGCCATCACGCCGAAACTACTGGAGGCAGACTAAACGGCTTTACCAAATCAACGTCCCAAAGGCAATGTCAAGGGACCGTCTTGACATGATTTGGAGGTAACGATTATGTTTATTTGTTTTATTGTGCTCTCATCTCTTGTGCTCTCTACTGGAACTTTTATTGCTGCTAGTAGGCTACCTTAATTTGGCCTGTTGCCACCACAGCTGTTGACACTGTCGTGTCAAGGTTCGCACCTGTCAGTGATCATCGAGGGGAGTATTACGTGTATTTAAAGTGCCCTCACTGAACAGTTTTGAATCCATCTCTCTATCACGTTGCGATTATGTAAAATGTGCAGAAAACCTGTCTGAAAACGGCTATAGAAAGAATGGCCAGCAATGATAGTGGTGCAATTACTAATGGTGATGATTGATACTGATAATAATATTGGCATAATTAAAGAGTCACTTCACCCCATAACTCAACCCACTTTTCATTTCTGAAAAAGGCTTTCAAAATGGGCAGGATGTTCTGAAATTTGGAAGGGAGTGCAGCCCTGCTGCAGCCAATCAACCATGGTGATTTTGTGTCAATCTGGGAATGAGTGCTACAGACATCACAGGTAGGCTAATCAGGGCAGCAGGTGTTGGGGCGTTTCATTCCTACTTTGTAACGACCCGGTGACGTAGTGTTGGACGAGAAGTGCAGGGCGTCAGCATTCCAATCTAGTATTTTGGACTAACATGCCATGGCATATTTCAACCTGTAGAAGGCGCAGAGAGCAATATCTCCAATACAAAATCATACGAAAGGTTACTTTTGTCGAGAAACACGATTTTTGTCAATATTAAAGGAATAGTTCAGAATTTTGGACATAAGACCTCATTTCCAACTTTGCCGAGGTGATATAGGTCAGTGGAGACAGTTTTTATCGCGTTTAACCCCTTCCTTCAGTTGCAGCGTTCCCCTTTGCTAACGCTGGTTCTGAGCTAACGCATTTCGACGGTAACATCCAAAACAGTCTTACTCACTCCACAGCACACCCGAGACAAGTAAATGACAACGTCAGACTATCGATATACATGTCCGTGTTGATAGAATAATTTTAGAAATAAAACTAACCTTGCAACTCGATGATTTATTACATTTTGAGGGACTAGTTTCTCAATATCAATCCGCCACTGCCATACAGGGAACAAAGTAGGCTATTGCAATGCGATGCAAGGTTAGTTTTATTTCTAACATTGTTCCATCAACACAGGCATGTGCATCGATAGTCTGACGTAAATCACTTATTTGTTTGGAGTGGAGTGTTTTCAGTGGCAGGCTGGATGTTACCGTTGACTTGCGTTATCTCGGCACCAGATTAGCACGAGATGAACGCAACAACTCAAGGGCAGAAATTCACTGAAAATGGTCTCTCCACCGACCTATATCACCCTGACTAAGTTGGAAATGAGGTCCTATGTCCAAAATTCCAAACTATTCCTTAACCCTGGTAATAGTGTAGTTCACCACTTTGTATTTTCAATCAAGCAACAGCTCAAAAAACATTTTAGGGTGCAGTTAGCCTTTAATACATATCATAATAAATAGCAATACATTTATGGCATGATTAATAAATAGTGTAATACATAGTAATACAATTATGGCATAATGAATAAATAACAATAAATATAAATACTATACCATACTATAAATACTATAACACAATACATGTAAATAAGGTACTTTGGGGTTAACTGTAACCATTTTTGAGGCCGTTTAAAACGTGCATCAAATCACACAATTTGGTCGTTTTGGGTGTCGTAGCGTGTAATAAAGGTCGTCAACAATCAAATTGACTACTTTTAAAATGAATTTGAAGAGTTTAAGAGGAGAGTTTTTGGTTTTCTTCTAGCTTGGGTAAGCAGGAGGATAGAATTTAGCAATTGCTGCCAACATAGGCTAGCCTACTGTCAAAAACATCCTTGTGTGCGGATGACGGTCTGATTCAAGCAGGAGGGTAGAATTTGGCGAATTTGGCGGCAGCTGCTGCCAAAATACTGTGGGGAAAAACATCCTTGCGGTTTTGACACCAATAAACTCAACAAGGTAGCCCAGGTGCTGGCGAGCCGTACCGCTGCGGACCTGGTTTCTCCACACTATACTTTTGCCCCGGCCGCAATCGCTGCCAATCCTTCTTCTCCTCCTCTTCAGATGAAGAAATCAAAAAGAACGAGTCGATTTGACAATTACAACTTTTCTTACAATATCCCTCCAACAGGCCACCGCCAACAAGACAGGCTCATGGCTTTGACTGTGGTTACCGCCGTTCATTCCGACATGCCAGCACTCCGACATTGACGTCCAATTGTCGTAGTGGAGGCATGTCTCTTTATGGGAGAAAGTCCCACCACTCCGACATTTTTTTTTTTTCATGGTCGCAGTGGCGGTATTTAACTTTTTTTTCAAACAACGTGCCATTCCGACACGAGGTCATTAATAGGCTATTAATGTCATAACTATATCCAATTGTGTAAAATAATAAAGATTCACATTTAAAATGTCATTGTGAAGACTTCTTGATATGGTTAGTAGGCTATATGTGTCTGTTGCGTGCACGACTCGGGGAAGTGAAAGCAGTTCTATAGACATGGCAAGTTTTCTTCTCTGTCTCATTATTCGCGGACTTAGTGGAGCTAAATTAAGTTATTATTTTGCTGTCACTTCGTCTGTTTTATGGCCTAGAAGGTTGTATTTGGTATCTGTGGATAGCTCTAGCTGTGCGTTCAGACCAAAAGCGTCAAAAGCGTCAAAGTCGCTGGTGAAGCTCATAGCCCGACGCTCAAACCAGTTCGGTGCATTCGGCGCCGAAAGCGTCAAAGCCATGACGTGAAACATTTTGAACAAACCACAAGCAGCAATCCTGCGAGTTTGACATTCTGATTAGTTGACGCCGAACCGTGTCATAGCTCATTACCATAAAGTTAACTGAGGCTCAACTTTGTTTTGACGCCCGTGAAGCTCATGAAGCCACGCTCACGCCCGGAACGCTTTTGAAGCCGGTAACGCCGACCCTCCATAGAAAATTAATGATTTCCGGCGCTCTTGACGCTTTTGACGGTCTTGGTGTGAACGCACAGTAGCTCTCCTCTTTTATCTGACATGCAAGCCGTATCTTTTTAACACGACCTAAATCAAACGAAAGTAGCGGTAGCCGAAGCTATATGATTCTTATTTGTTTGTCACTTCGTCTGTTTCTATAACACAAAAGGATCAATGTGTTTGGTATCAATGGAAAGCTCTGTTTCTCCTCTTTCATTTGATATGCATGTTATGGCTGTGTGATGCCTGGTCCCGGAGTAATTCAAGCGAGAGCAGTGGCTGCGTGGGTGAACGAAGACTGTAAATATGATGCCTACTTTCTTTTAAATTCATGATTTTATTTTTATTTTCATACTTGATCGTACAGACGTGTCTAGTCTCGTTGGAAAGGTTCTGAGCTCTTTCATGCAATATAGGTCTCATCTCGCTGTGACTAATAATAGCAGAGCAATGTAACAAGAATGGGTGTGTTTTTTGACGCACTTTGCGTCCGTCGGGCTAGGGTCCGTTAAATTGACGTGGAAAAAAAATAGGATTTGTACACTGTCGGAATGGGGGTGCTAAAATGTGTCGGATTGGCAGCATGTCGGAATAACACCATGTCTGAATAGCGGCATGTCGGACGAAAGGGATGTCGGACTGGCAGGATGTCGGACTGCCGACATGTAACCTTTGACTGTAGCCTACTGTGTTGCTACGGGACCCGACGTCAGCGGATAGGCTACTATGAGCGCGATTGGCAAGACAACTAGATTCTAGAAATTCTTCTTTTAAACTCTTAAACCGAATGAAAAAAGTAGTCAGTTTGATCGTCGACAACCTTTATTACAACCCACGACACCCAAAACGACCACATTGTGTGATTTGGTGCGTTTTCAACAGCCTCAGAAAATGGTTACAGTTAACCCCAAAGTACCGTTAATAAATACAATGATGGAAGCTTAAATTCTTTATCATATGCATTTTCAGTAGTGGTGGGCCGTTATCGGCGTTAACGTGCTGCGTTATCGTGCAACTCTTATCGGGCGATAGACATTCACCTTGATATCTTAGCGCGAACGCCAATGTTCAAGAGTGCGCCTGAAAAAAGTCTAGGTCGCACTGGTGCACCTGACCCTGCTCGGCTGCTTTCTTTCACAAGTTGTCATTGTAGACTATGCGTGCAACTTTACCAAACAGTAACCAATGATACATCCTCCCAACATGGACGATAAGCTCAGACCCCTCCCGAATCGGCACCTGATCGCTCATTCCTAATAGAAGTAACCCCCCTCTCCTTGGCCCGCTTTCTCTTGCTCTCCCTCTCCCTCACTCTCCCGTGCGCGCTCAATGGACACTCGCGAGTCGCGATCCGCGACCCGCCCCTCGACATGCACATTTAATCCAAATAAAACATTCACTATCGTGAAAGCAATGATGCATATAGAAGACGTTAGCTAAATTAATATAAATTCCGGTTAGCATCATTGCTGCAGAAAGTTGATTAAAACTCTTACATTAAAGTCACTCTTGCATGAGTTGGATGATAATCTCAATACCAATGTTTTCCAACTCCAAAACTCGAAAGGAGAAAAAGTATTAGCCCACATTGAAACTTACAGTAAACACACGTGGGGGGAAACTGAGCAGTCCAACTAGTAAACTATGATAAACTAGCCAACTATGCTAGTTTACATTTTGAGGTTTCAAGCAGACAGCTGAATTAAAGAGGCAGAGTTGTAATATGAATAGTAGGCTGCAATCTGCATGAAGTGTGCTGTCATCAGTGTTGGGAAGGTTACTTTAGAAATGTAATGTGTTACAGTTACAAGTTACTCTGTTTAAAATGTAATAGTAGTGTAACTATTTGAATTACTTTTTCTGAGTAACGTAACTAATTACTTTTGATTACTTTTTGATTACTTTTCCGATTTTTGAATGATATATAGTCCCCAAATCCATGCGAAGATTTCGGCCTTGGTCTAGTTACAGGCTGCCGAGCAGTTCTGTGCAAGCGCACAAGGCAGCAAGGGCATTCAATACATGAATTAGCATCACATTTTTTGTGAGGATAATATAATGATAATCATAACACGTTTACAGGCAGGCATATAGGCCTATGCTGATGGCGCTGTAGACGTGATAAAGCCTATCAGAAGGTCCCGTATCAAACTATGGCTGAGGAGGGAAACAGTTCTTTTTACATACAATATTCTTTGCAAAGTTTTGCTGACAATATTGAGATGTAATTCAAATTGTAATTTTGAAAAATTTCAAAAGTACCTGTAATTGAATTACAATTTTTTCTACAGTAACTGTAATATATTACTGTTACATTTATTTTGTAATTAAATTACGTAACTCAATTACATGTAATGCGTTACTCCCCAACACTGGCTGTCATGAATATCAGACATTTCAGTATGTAGAATAGGTTTATATAAATACTTTTGTAAAGAAAAAAATCTTTTATTGTGTTTCAAGCTTTTTCTAGACTTTTTGTTGTTAAAAAATCATTATATGAAAGGACAGCAATAAAAAGGTGACCTTTTAGCATTATAGGTGATGCAATGAAAAATGTGGGTGCACCTAAATTTTGCGCTGGTGCACCTACAATTAATCAATTTCAAGATTACAGTGAGATTAATCTAGATTAACAAAATTAATCTATGCCCACCTCTAATTTTCAGATATCTCCACCTAGAAAATAACATGAACTCTGCCTTCGATAAAGCTGACCCTAAGATCCGGAAGATCCGGCGGTTCATGGACCTCCTCCTGGTTCAATTCAAGGCGCTTTGTATAAAGCTACATTCAATCAGACATCACACAAGATACAAGACACAGGAAACGCTCAATCCAGCTAGGTCACTCTAACCGTGAGCAACGTAGCGGTGAAATAGCATATGGGCAAAGCAGCAGTTTTCCGGTGTTGACAGGACGTTTGCCGCCTCGTTGTGCTAGTTTGCCATTCCCATCGAACGAGGTCGTATCAGGGCCAAGGTAGTAGGCTACAACTGGCGATAGTTCCGGGCATCAGCTAACCCTCGAAGCCGCTGGATGCACGCATCAAGGGTGTGCACTCAATGGGAGTGACGAATGCAGAGATTTCACTGGCGTGAGCAGTTAACGGCACTTGCCAATAACCCTTGAGCATATCGAAGATACTGACTGTTGCTGCTTTATCGGTGGAGTGGAACCAACACCTATATCATGTTCGAGCACATTCATTGGCGATGGTACGTCACCGAAAATATTTCTGAAGTCGCATATCAGTAGTTGGATATCCTTACTCTCAGAACAGGAGCTTGAGTCAGGACTAGAGTCGGAGCCGGGACTGGGGCTGGCGCTGGAGTCCAGACTGGAGCTGTTGCTGCAGGTGGAACTGCAGTGAGTCGGGGAGCTGGGACTGCGAAGTAGTGAGGAACCAGGATTAGAGCTGAAGAGGGACCTGGCCAGTCCTCCTCAGAGGACCATTCATTATCACTGGTCCCATCATCCTCTTCCAAGACACAGGTGTTCAAGGAACAAGGTAAAACGAGACAGGTATCTGGAAACCATAATTAATAACAAGGATCAGGTGAGGGGCGGATACATGGCACAGAAACTCATGGCACAACAAACAAAGGAACACTTGGCACAGGAAGCAACAAAGACAACAGGAGGTTACATAAGGAGCAGACATGATGGAAAATAAACAGGGGGTCAAGACCGTGTAAATTAGCATATGCCATTTTCAAGTATGGCGCTGCGTGGAGCATTTAAAACTAGTAAAGCACTCGGAGAGCGCAGACCTCCGCCTGTATTGTTCTTTCTAGGTTGTCATACATTTGAACCTAAAATATTCAGATTGCCATGCCATTACACCACTAAGCTAAACACATAAACGGCTCCGGAATCCCGACGGAATTACGGATCACTCCCAATTTAATCGTTTCTTCCTTGGGTCATGCCTGACATTCGCTGAAAATTTCAGCGAAATCCATCCATTACTTTTTGAGTTATCTTGCTAACAGACAGACAAACGGACAGACGGACAGACAAACAAACAAACGCCGGTCCCCGATGAAAACAAAACCTCCTTGGCGGAGGTAACCAGCTCCGTGCACGGTCCTGCGCATGGTCAGAGCCGACTGGCACTAGACCGGAGCTCCACTGCTCAATATGCTGTTGACTATGAATTGGCCAGATTTACTAGCCTAGTCTGGTTTTCACCATACTAAACTCAATCTTTTAAGATTGAACATTAGTCTGGTGAGGCTGCGCTTTGTTTCTCCTGCACTTCACGTCGCTTAAGTTTCGGCGTGTCACCGGCCAATAGTGTGCCAGGACTAGAGCATGGATGTTTCTGATTGGAGCCAAAGATTCTGGCAGTAAACAGAGGATTTTGAACTGCTTCTGTCCAGCCTGAGCTGCCGGGCGAAATTCAAATTTCCCGGAAGTTCAGGCAGGGTTCACCCAGCCTAAGCCTAGCCTTCACCATTCCTTTGAATGGAGGATGGGATTCGCGCTCTCCGGTTATAATACCTCCATTGAGAAAACACTAGACAGGGAGGACAAGACAGGACAGGATCGTTACAGATGTGAGTTACTTACCTCATCACAGATAAGTTCTTGTGGGCGTAAGGTCATAAATTCAGAATGCCGCAGAGTAAAACAATTTGATTTCTTCACTTTGTGCTCCTTTCATTATGCCTGAGAATGTGTTCAATGTACCTCCCTTTTAGAGAGTAGTACATCGTTCTGATAAATTCTGCAGGCCTAAGGCTTTTTGTTTTGGAGAGGATGTACAGTAGTGTTTCACAATGCCAAATCACGTTTCTACGTGGCAGTTGGTGTCTCTGGTCTGTACTTAAGATGTATCCGAATCAAGGGTCTTGTCTCGGGCATAACGTCTCAGGTCCCCAAGCATAGCACCGCTCCACAGTGGGAAGATACCCATATAATTGCCCAAAAGCACCTTTAATATTTCAGGACAGTGGTAGCGGTTTGGCTGATGTCCATCCTCATCCTCCTCTGCTTCTCCAATTGCTGCCTGTGCTTCCTGAAATGCTCCTTGGAAGCGTTGGGTATATGGGGACCTTCCTGCAACTGTCTGCGCCCACTTCTGGTCTTCCTCCTCCCATCCAGTCTGTGACTCGCTGCATATGTTCTGCCAGCAAGACAGTACAGAGATGTTTGAAAATGTTCTGGCCTGACTGCAGGGACAGTGTGTTTTGTATTCGAGCGAACACAAAAGTCACAAATTCCCTGAGACCTGGGTCACCTGTCTTGCGGCTGACGGTGTTGCTCACTGCTTTTATTATGTGCTGAGCAGAGGTGGAGGATTGTGATTGGTTTTATTTCATCCCACCTTTTCTGCCTATTTATGATGGTGAATGTTCTGGCCAGATATGCATCCACACTCTCTCTGTTGAATGCCAGTAGTGTGGCCTGCATTAGTGCCCAACTGAAGTCTGTTTCAATTTGATTAAGACAGCGTGTTGTATATTTGCCCAATGTATGAAGAAACTGAAGTAACCAATGTGACAGAGGTAGAACTTGTAGTAACTGAGTGGTGTAACTTTTAGTGAAACCACAACAGACTAGGAAACCGGTTTAGGCACTTTTGCTGGACTTCACTTAACATCATCCAACGTGATACACCTGAAGAACACTGGTCCCCACATTTTAGCCTGGGGGGAAACAATACACAGAAAAAAGGTTCTTAGGGGAAAACAGTCCTCTTGCTAGGCCTACACATTTTCACTATGTAACAGAACTGAATGTTTATTGAAAAGGAGCTCATAGACAGGGAAAGGGGTATTGTTGGACTGTCTCAGAGACGGTGTATTAAGTAACTAGACCAGTGTTTCTCAATCTATGGGCTGCGGACCAGCACCGGGCCGCGAGAAGATTACCGTCGGGCCACGGGCCGAACTTGACTGCCTTCTCCTATTTTATAACTCTAACCGTGCATTCAGACCGAAAGCGTCAAAAGTTCGGCGCCGAAAGCGTCAAAGCCATGATGTGAAACATTCGGACAAACCACAAGCAGCAATCCTGCAAGTTTGACATTCTGATTAGTTGACGCCGAACCCTGTCATAGCTAATTACCATAAAGTTAACTGGGGCTCAACTTTTTTCTGACGCCCGTGAAGCTCATGAAGCCACGCTCACGCCCAGAACGCTTTTGACGCCGGTAATGCCGACTCTCCATAGAAAATGAATGATTTCCGGCGCTCTTGACACTTTTGACGGTCTCGGTCTGAACGCACAGTAAAACAACTGTCACTGTAAATCAGATTATGAAGAAGAGCGATTCTGGCTGACTGGCTCTGCTATCAGTGTCTCTGCGTCACCTAAATCCCCCTCCCACTTTTAACGTTCTAGAATGTTGAAAAAAGTTCCCGCTGTGTGGCGTCTGCAAGTTTGCACTCATTCATTCTGTCCCGTCTGTCGCGACAGGCACACATGTTTCACGATAACAATGGCATGTTCAAAGCAATCTAGACTTTGGAAAACGTCCATCTAACACTGCAGATTCAACATGACCTAGAGGCAAAAAAAATATCGCACTTCACTCGCAATTACGACCCTTCATTAGTGTTGTTTTTGGCGGCCTGTTTTGGTTTTAGTCTAGTCTTTGTGTCAAGCTGTCATTTTAGTTTTTATCAGTTTTAGTCACGTTCATACTCTTTTAGTCTAGTCAAGTTTTAGTCGACTAAAAGTATGAGCATTTTAGTCTTATTTTCATCTAGTTTTAGTTGACGAAAACTAATGACTTTTAGTCTTGTTTTAGTCAATGAAAATTGGATTTTTGCATCTTTTTATTAATGCAATTCTATTTAAAGGGGTTGTTCCTCCATAGCCTGGGTAAGACTGTTTTTAGTGGCAGGCACTATAGCACCAGCGAACTCTGAAACTATAGGACTGGATGAAATGTGCAGATAACGGTCTCCATTGATAAATATCACACTGGCTAACCTGGAAATGAGGTCCTACTGTATGTCCAAAATTCTGAACTACCCCTTTAATAGGAAATGATACATTTTGGTTAATTTTCATGGATTAAAAAATTACAAATATTACAGGTTACATATAATAGGCACTGAACATTGACAGTTGAATCAGGTATGTTACACAGAGTTTGGTCTCCCCCTGTCACCATGAAAGGACTATTTGGAATATTCTGTAGACCTGCTGTTCCTTTTCTGAGAGCAATTTAACTTAAGATCAAGTTGTCCTTAGGCTATTGAATACTGTAAATGTGGATGCTATTTCACCATTAACTAGGTAGCCTATAAGCGTGGTTACACACAGTTGTCATCTTAATGCAGTGTTTTGTAGCCTATAAAGCGCATTTTACGTTCATCACTCAGTTTTGGTAGGCTACAGGCCTATGCCTTGAGTGGTCGCTGCCCCTTTAAATGAGTGGGACTTTAAATTACGTTTTAACTCCATGCTGATTTTGTTGACGAACAGCATCGTCTTTGATTCAGTTTTTCTACCGTTTAAATAAACGACACACGCGCACTTGGTAAGGAATTGTTTTCAATAGTTTTCTTGCAATTCCTACACAACATTAGATAGCCTACTAAACCAAGGTTCCATTAAAAATGTGTCTATGATTAGAACTTCGTTGCTGATCGGTGGAATAATGTTATTATTGTAGGCTATATGACAGCGCCAGCATCAGCTGGACAGAAGCTTAGACACTAATCAAATCTGCAGTTGCCTGTTAACATTTTCATATGAATTAGATCTACATGTGGAGGTGAGATAAGTAGCCTAGTGCAAAGTTGAACTGAGAGAGTTGCCAATCTAACGGACTGAACGTAGCCTATATTTCTTAGCTTCTATTAGCGATAACGATAGGCTATACGTACCGCTCCTTTGCTACATGATCAAATATTATCAGATGAGTGACAGAAGCACCGGATATAACCAACAGGCCCACGCGAGAAACGCTGGTCCTCTGGTATGATAATCAGACCATGCAACCTGATGCGCCCCTGAAGTGAGACGCAGGAAACAGAAATACTGCAAAATAATAACGACTAAACGACACAAAATAATGTTATAACATTCCTGTCCTTCTGGTCTTCGAAAATGAAGAGAGATGTTAGCATGTTTTTTATTGTGTAAACCACATTTTAGTCTCGTTTTTATTCGTCAACGATATTGCCTTTTACATTTAATTATAGTCATCGTCACATGGCCAGCATTTACGTTGCGTCTCGTCTCGTTATCGTCACGTGAAAAAAGCTCGTTGACGACGATATTTAGTCATAATTTTCGTTGACGAAAGCAACACTACCCTTCATACATCAAATTTGGCTTCATTTCAAGTGATGGGTTACCCACCAAAACCAATTTGTGTCATCTGCCCAACAATGCTGAGCAACGATGCCATGAAGCCGTTGAAATTATGCCGCCATTTGTAGACAAAAGTCTGAAATCTGAAGATTCTTTCAAATGAAAGAGAGACGAATTGGCCACCCAAACGAAATTTTTAAGAAGTAATTTGGCAGAAAATGAAAAGTTAACCAAGGCATCATACCTGAATTCGCACCACATTTCTAAGTGCCAGGCACCTTTTACAATTGGGGAGAAGCTAATTATGCCTTCCATAGTTACTGCATGTAGTGAGGTGTTGAGTCCGGCTGCTGCAGCCAAAGTTAGAGATCCCTCTCTAATGACACAGTTTGTCACCGAATTGATGATATGGCAGCAGACATTGAAATGCAAATTATAGAGAGGGCAAAATCTTCTGTCTGGTTTGCCATTCAATTGGATGAGACAACAGATATTGCTAACCTGGCAATGCTTCTGGTGTTCATCAGATATGCTCATGAGGGCCGGTTTCATGAGGATTTCATGTTTAGTAAAGCACTGCCAGGGACCACCACCGCTGGAGATACAGTATATTCAGTGTGCTTGATGGGTACATCTCTGGGCATGAGCTAATGTGGGAGCGTTTTATTGGTGTACAGATGGGGCACCAATGTAGAATGAGGAGTTTCAATCTTGAATGAGAGCACATTGGCTTGGAGAAGGAAGTTGTGCATTCTCAGCATCTTTGATCATGTGATTCATTCCTTCTGGTTTGTTGTTTTTTGCGAAAAAGCCATCGATTGTTGAAATGGAGTATGGCGACAAAGTCAAGGGATATGTCATTAGGTCAGAGATGCTTATTGGCGACTTCAGTTCTTGTGATTTGATGACGATCTGAAAGATAAACCCACTTGTGGCCTTATGTAGTCTGGATGGCGTTGCGGTAACGGAATGGAGACAGGGTGATATAGAATGGCAAGCAGTTTATTCCTTAAAGGCACAGGAAAAACACCATGGAGGAAAAACTCCAAATAATAATTCTAAATCAATAATTAAAGACTTCAAAAATAATATTTCAAACTATCAAATAGCAAACAAAAGCAAAACTAGTTCCAGGCCTTCGCCCTAGGTCTGTATTCACAGGTACTCTCATTACCCCACCTTAGACCCAACTGCCTTCAGCAATGTCCCACCAAGTACTTAACCCCCATGGCTTAACCCATTGCATTTGCACCAATCAATTATCTCTAAAAACATACATTTTCCTTTCTAATATCAATAAATACAGTCAATGCAACTTTACTAGCACACCGGTTACTAACCAGCACCACACATCACCATAAATCGCACATAAGCCCAAAACACCCCTCTTCTCACACACACAATTATCAGTCCATGCTCTGACGTCACCCCGCCAAAGTTCAAATGCCCCTCGGGAGCCGCCGTCGGATCGTTTGACGACGCGGAAGTACACCACGCACCGGCTGCAAGGTAAGAGTTAGTTTCGTTGTTTCTTTACTGTCCGTAGTCCTTAGACATCCCGATTTATGTAAGGCTCGTCACTAATGTAGTTATGTTTGTTTGTATCTTGCAGATGCTGGTTACCCCCACTGTCGAGTGATGAGCTGTAGAGTTCGTGTTCGTGTGAAAAATAAATTGTTGTGTTTGAAACTGTGTGCGTGTGATCGCGCAGTCCGTGGTAACGGGCAGCAGCAGCACCGTTACACCTCATGTTGGATCACTTTCTGGTTTGATGCCACAAGCTTCCTCTTAGGTGTGGTCGATGACATTGTCCGCTTGATGGGCTCAAAGAATAGAACCTTTTTTGTTTGAAGTCGATCACGGATGTACTTCTCTTTTTTAATTTTGCCATTTTTCAGTAGCCTGATAAACCAGCCTAAATGGATTGGATGTCTAATTTAGTCTGGCTCCGATGAATGGATACAACGGAACATTGTTGATGAGCACAACCCGTTGTCTTTCAAACCGTGTCTGTGCCTATAGGCCAACGCTCTGACCAATCAGCGCAACTGACTGTGACGTAGTAAGCGCGACAGAAAGCTGTGGGGGAGGGGACTGTATGTAAACAAGTGAAGCAGCTTCAGCATGGCTACAGCCTGCCTGTCAAGTGATGTAAGCAGGGCAGTGTATAACTTTAGCGTTTTGAGATGGAGTCGGACTTTTGTTGTCGCTTGTGCCAAAAAGACATGTGAGTTGCCGGTGTACTACAACACTATACAAAACTGTTCGAAAGTGCAACTAAAGCTTTGTCGGTTTCGGAAAGGTTGCATTAAATTGGAGTGAACGTCTCGAATACACCGAGGAAGCCCAATCGAGTCTGTCGAGCGTGTACAACGGTGTTAAACAGACTTGAAAGAGATCTTCCTATTTATTGGAGGTGGATTGCAAACGAGGTCGAAGAAGGTGCCTCCGCAGAATCAACAGGTGCTGAAAAGCGAGCTCGGGAGCCTACTCCATCGAAAACGCCAAGAGACTTGAAGAAGCTCCGCCACAGTACCGAAAAGCCAGAGGGATCTGTCGCTGTTCGGCGGAATATAGCCGAGGTAAGTTGACATTATCAGTATAACTGCGACCGGTGACGGCAAAACTATGCTTAATTTTCTAATACAGACATGAACCGTAGCTTAAGTTAGCCTTGAAGTGTTCTGTCGTCACTCCCTCAAAACCCCGCCCCAGAGCCCTCTGCCCCGCCCGCGTTGATTCAAAACACATCTCTGCGTTGTGATTGGTTTAGTTGCCATCTGCCAGATTCAGGGCAGTGTTTTCAAAATGTACAGATGGTACGGGTTGAGAATGCTCCTTTCTTTCCCGCACATCGGGACTCCCGAAGCATCGGGACTTTAATTAAAACTGCAACCGCAAGGGGGCAACATAAGACCGCCTTAATAAAAGGAAGGTTCGGCTCATACCGGAAAACACGGAAAAACCCGAAGACACCGCGCTGGTGACAAGCGGAGAAAAGAGACATCACGCTCGGCATGTCAGATTGCAGTTTCAGAGTTTTCGAATGTTTTACAGCGTACCTCACAGCTGGCTCTCTCACTCGACGTAGCCTATAACTCAGTCAGTCCAGCAGAGATGCCAGAGCAACGTTTTGGTCAATGGAGAGGGAGAGAAATGCTCCGCATATCCGTCTCATTTAATCATTAAAATGAAGGTGATGACTGGCGAAATTATAATCAAACGACGTTTCAATAAACCATTGTTGAAATTAATGAAAATGGTTTTAGAAGCCTTCAATTCAACCTGAAAGACTCGATATAGGCAACCTTAGATTAATTCATTAATTCATTACGGTTACAAGACCGCATTTCCGTGAATAGGCTATTATTGTCAAGGCGAAGACGAAAGAGATGGACAAGATGGACATTTAGGCTACATTTATGTTAGGAATACTTAGAAATGTGTAGGCCTATAGGCTATTTTAAAACGGAGGCATGTTCATTTTAACCGGCGACGCTGGGTAGCTTACCCAGCACTTTATCACAGATTTTGTCCCCACCACTTTTGACAACTGAAAATAAAACGTATTTAACAGAAATATCTTTAATAGGCCTACATGCCTATCATGTCACTTTACTTATAACCGTAGGCTACATGATTGGAGAAGATCGCGCATTTTGTAACAGTGTAACAATGGATGGTCAGATATGCGATAGGGCAGTGAGGGTGATTCATTGTAACCATCGACTAGTAGGCCTAGCTCCGCAAAAGAAGTTTCTAGCAACTTAGAATATATGGATCTCGTTATGCATGTTCATGTTTATTCAGAGATAGACATAGACTACCGTGGGCTACTGTGCGTCAATATAACAGCATTGTATCATGTGGTGAATTAATGACTAACGTCAGTTTAACATGTCAGAACTTTTGATCGGCGTTTCAAGTGCATGCCGCGAATAGGCCAAATGAACTCGACTGACTGAATCCTTTATATTTCTTGGCTAAGTGCGAAGAAATTGACACTCGAACTGTGGCGTAAATGGTTGAGGCATCTTAATCATACGTCAGCGACCGGGGTTCAAAACTTACTCTACGAACCTCCGGAACCCATTAAGACAAGAGGCATTATTTTATTAAAAAGTTTTGCGTTTTTTTTATGATTGCGATGTCTGCTGAAAAGAAAAGTTAATATGTGAATTCGTGGTTCAGCGCACACACACACACACACACACACACACACACACACACACACACACACATTTTTACATTTACATAATAGGGCTCGGGCACACGCCTTGCATTCTAGGAATATCGCCGCCATTTGGTAGCGCACTGAACGTAATATCCATTCATTCAGATGCACAAGACAAGAAGCAGAAATAGTAGCGATTTATTCTTTTCCTCTTGCGATCGTGGGTTGCACTGTTACACCCCACTACACAGCAACATACTACCAAGAAGGCAAAAACTAAGTAACAGGAACACACTAAAAGGCGGGAGTAAATCCATAGTAATCCATAGTAAACTAAGGAGTGAAGCTGCCAATGTGGCTGTGCCCGCGAAGTTTTGATGTCATGATCCCGAGCCCTAGTGTCAGGAAGTGTCTGTCGAGAGAGAGGGGGGAGGGAGGCAATCGTCCAATGCCGCATACAGGTAGGCTATAATGTCTAGTGAACTGGTTAGACAAGTGTGGGGGAGGGGGAATGATCGCACAAGACAATTGCTCTTCATGAAATGGGTAGTCTCACAGACGTTTGTCGATGTTTAAACGTAGCCTACTACATCACTTGCGAAATCGGACGTGGCACATAGAATTATTAGGCTACTGGATTTAATATAGCATAGACTTTGTTCATCCTATATTAGCCTATATTAAAATGTAATGTGCTGCGGGGAAGCATTGGGGAAGTCAGCTTAAGTTGTCCTGTAACAATTTGCCTCTTATTATAAGAGTATGCAGCCACTACGCACATAATAGTCTAGGTTACGGGCGGATGCGAGCAACCCCATGCAAAAGAAGGCCTTAAGTTAACGGACTGAAGGCCTGTTTACATGTCAAACATGCATTAAATCTAAGAAACGAAAAACACAAATATCATGTATTGTGTCGTAAACAGTTAATGACTTCGTGGCCACTATGCGCAACTGCATCGCGCATTGAGCTGAAGGATAGGAGGACCGACACTTATTAACACAAAGCTTTGTAAAGCACTAACAACCACCCCTCAAAGTTCATTGTCCATAAGTCCAAACAATAAGTATAAAAATCCGACAATCCAAAACGATAACGAGATCTCCCAGAAACGAAAAACAAGTTTGTTGAGTAGCCTAGTCCTTCCAACAATCTCAGCTTTTGCGTTTGTTAGATAAAAGGCATTCTGTCCTGCTGTATTCCAATGAGAAAAAATCATCCACAAGGTAGGCTAAGGGTCACGGTAATGCAGCATGCAGGAATCTATATAGGCCTACGCACAAAACGAATGAATGGATTATATCGGCCAAAACGAATGAATGGGTTGGGAGAGTCGTCTGGCTGTGTCAGCAGACTGCAGTCGGTCTCGAGGGATTAAATAGCGCACGTACTTGAATTTTAATCTGAAGAAGACCAAATCAAATCAAAAAAGAAGGATTTCAAGTGTGCGAACCTTTTTCCATTTTTTTATGATTTAGCCTACTCTTGTTCTGCACCTTGACCGGGGATGTGCACAAACTTTTTTACTACACTTGAATTTTAAACCAACTCTTCTCTAGCCTATATCCTATAAAAGAAGGATTTCAAGTGTGCGAACCTTTTTCCATTTTTTTTATGATTTAGCCTACTCTTGTTCTGCACCTTGACCGGGGATGTGCACAAACTTTTTTACTACACTTGAATTTTAAACCAACTCTTCTCTAGCCTATATCCTATAGCCATACTTTAATAATCAGATGTTATGCTCATTTTTGTAGGCTACACCTCACCGGCAAGCACGCACGCAAATGCTGCTTTTGCACATCTACAATATTGGCCAGGCTATATAGAATAGGCTTTTAGGACTGTATTTTGCCTTCGTGCAACTTTAGTTGTGCTCAATCTAAATTATTGTCAGTAAGGATAGGTCATATTACCAAATGGCGAACCTCGAAAATTATTTAGGATATAGAGCCGTGTCCATTACGCATGCAGTTATTTTTTAGGCTATTGTTTTATTTGAGTGTTTTTGTCTACCATGGCAAACATAGTTGAAACGTTCGCTCTAAACTTAAGTATTTCCAGAGGTCCAGATCTCAGTGGCCTCATAGCTGCCTACAGCCATGCATAGTAAGCCTAATGATAGCCTAATAGTTATGACATTAATAGCCTATTAATGACCTCATGTCGGAATGGCACGTTGTTTGAAAAAAAAAAAGTTAAATAGGCCTAGGCCTACCGCCGAGTGGGGATATGTCGGAATGAACAGCGGATACCAGCTGGGTTGTAAAACATTACTGTATTCGTTGATCTTATCGATGCAGTCCTTGTGGCCACTTCTCCCCATCGTAGGAAACTTTCTGATTAGTGTTGACAACACAAAGGCCTTCACGTTGTGTGGCAGTGCTTGCTTGCCCTTCGATCCATCCCAGTTGGTGGTTTTGCACCTGTCCCTGAGTTATAGTCTATATGAGTAAGCGCTTATATGCTCTAACCGCATAATAAAAGAAGCACCTGCAGCAGTGCTTATGGCAAGGCTATTAACACCTGTCACTGAGCTATGGACAAGCAGTTATGCTCGAAAATTATCATAATAACAGACACACCTAATTGTATGTCTCTATGTTTAAACACATCAAATTAGGAAGCATTTCCGCCGCAACGTTTCCTTTCTTTTTCTGTCGGTCCGCGGTTGCTTGGTCAATTGCGCAGCAAATTATCAGATCACCGGACCTAATTTCACCCCATGTCTCGCGGACCAGCAGCAGTCTCCACGTTTCGCGGCCCATAGTTTGAGAAACGCTGCATTAAAGTGTCATTAGGTTGTAGGCTATATGTTTAGTGATTTCTTTGTGTGTTTTTCATTGTAGTGTGTGTGCATTGAGTAGTTCCTTAAAATACGGAACAAAGAGCGTCCCGTAGCCTATCTGTTCAATACGGAAGAAGACTAACTATTACTTATATATTTCTTATAACGAAACGCGAAGAAAAAATACGAGGACTGACCATCTCGTTTCTCCGCGTTTCCCCCAATACCATGGCGACAAAGAGAAATAAATATGATTTGACATTTAAGCTGATTGCTGACAAATTTGCCACACAATTCGGGAGAAGCAGCGGACAGGAGCGCCACCACAAGCAAGCACTTCTAGCCCAAATTAACATGGCAACGTTGCCTATGACTAAAGTGTCTAAGTAGGCTAGTCCTACTAATATTACATTTGATTGGTAGCATGTTTGTAGCGCGCCAGTTTACCCACCCCCTACATCAAAACAGCTTAGAATCAATCAAAGAATCAGCTGTGTCGGCGTTAGGCTGTAGGCGATTTTCTATAACCATTTTCATTCATTTCAACAATGGTTCATTGAAACGTTGTTTGAATAATTTCGCCAGTCATCACCTTCATTGTAATGATTAAATGAGATTAAGGAGTCGACTATTGACGGATATGCGGTCTTCATCATTTTGAAATGCGGGATGAAACTTTCTGCCACCTGGTGGTTGTTTGGGTACATTGCCTTAGGCTCGAAAAAAATCGGCTTGACGGCCTGCGGGATCTCTTCGGGAGTCCCGCGGGAGAAGGTGCATTCTCAACCCGTACCCACTGTACAGTGGTCCGAGGCCAGACGACCAAATGCAGGCAAAACATTTTGCCGTCCAGCAGCTGGCGCTGGTTTTCCAGGCTAATTTTTCAGGGCATTCAGCACATCATAGCGCACCTCTTTTGGCATAGCTGCTCCTGAACTCAAACTTGTCAAGAGCTGAGAAGTCTCAAGCTGAAATGGATTGATGAAACTCTGACAAGCTTGCACTGTTTGCTGTACTTGCTCCTCAGATCGAGTGATTCACATGGTCTAAGATCTCTTTGTTGGTTCTCTGTATGTTTGCCTCGGCCACTTGTCATTTCCCACATGGTTTCTACAAACTCTCCTTTGACATGGGCAGTCAGGATATGACGCTGGCTTGCTTCATAATTACTGGTCATTCCACATATCCCAGCAGAATATGTCCCAGACCCAGAGTTTGACTTGAGCCATTTCATGGCTGTCTCTTCTATTGTTTTGTCTGTGTGGCAGTGGTTACCTGGGATCTGTTTCAACCTCACTCTGACCGTCACTACGGTCTTAATAGAGAATGATCACCTTCGTTCTGCCTATCACCAAGACCATATGTCAAAATAGTGATGTCCATGACCTCCGGAAGCAGAACGACCTGCGTTAATCAATAGCAGAGAATGCTCCCGGGTCACTCTCTTTTTCCTTCACGCCTCAGAGCCCTGTGTTTGTGAGTATTGAAGAGACACCTATAAGGTAAGACATTCCACTTACGTAATTCGCTACCTACGAGGTACGGGTGCATATTTTGCCCCCGAGGATTGGAGTGGTGTGTTTTTCTTTCAGCTAAGCTAGCTATTGTTTAGCTTAGATTGCTGTTTTTTGAGCGGCCAGATAGAACCTGTCGTAGACCTAAAACTAAAAAATGGATCCAGGCAGTGGTGTTGTGGAGGGAGGCTGCGTTTACACCTCTGGACACAAACCGGTACTTATTTGTGTCCCACCTAAAGGCGCCTGTGCGGAGGCATATGGCTTAAAGTGAACTACCACTGTGTATTCCCGCATCACAGTAAGTCATAACAATGATAATTAAAACGCTGTTTTTGTTTAAAATAAATAAACCTCCAACTTGGTGTAGACTTGGAGGCAGAGGGGTTCTTTTGTAGGACATCACCTGCAACACTGCTGTGTTTTATTTTTACAGATCATGGATTCTGGCACTGCAAGGCGGGAGATTGTGATAGAAGGAGTGTGTGCAGGGCGGGGCCGGACCACTACACACTGCTGCTGCAGGGTGATGAACGGGTCCTAGTGCCAAATGAAATGTCGAGGGGCACAGAACTTTGTCTCCAGTATCCCATTGAGGCTCAGCCTCTTGATCCAGGGGGGAGGCTCGTCTGCGCCACTGAGCTGTTTTTTTAAAAAACAGTCAATAGCTGACAAAGCATAACTTGTTAGCCCACTAGTATCTTTAATTATTTATTGTGATTTATTGTGATTTTGATAATGACAGACAGTTGTTACGATGGTGTTGTTACAAGACATTTTCTTTCATCTTTCCAGCGAAGAAAAGTACAACCAAGGAGTCACTGAGTCCTCCAATAGCCCTTTTCCACCGACAGAGAACCGGCTCCGTTTCCGCTCGCGAACCAACATTTGAACCGTTCGTCGTGTTTCCACCAAACAAAAGCCGGTTCGGAAAGTGGCATCTTGGTTCGGAAGTCGAACCAAAAAATAATTGTCTTTTCTTGCGAACCGGAGTGGGCATGTCATTGTGCCATTCAGTGGGGAAAAGGCTAAAAGCACGAGTTTACCGTCCATATCAACTGTTGCCATGAGCAAAAACGAGTCAACTAGCATTACACTGCAGACGTTGACTAGCATTTTAAACAGCTAGTTTCTGCCGCTCTTGAGGTGTCGGGGAGTGAGGTTTACTAACGTTCCACAGCACATTTAACTAGCTGGCATCCGTTACATACAGTGGGTACGGGTTGAGAATGCACCTTCTCCCGCGGGACTCCCGAAGAGATCCCGCAGTGCGTCAAGCCGATTTTTTTCGAGGCTAAGGCAATGTACCCAAACAATCACCAGGTGGCAGAAAGTTTCAACTGCATTTAATGATGAAGACCGCATATCCGTCAGTAGTCGACTCCTTAATCTCATTGAATCATTAAAATGAAGGTGATGACTGGCGAAATCATTCAAACGACACTTCAATGAACCATTGTTGAAATGAATGAAAATGGTTATAGAAATCGCCTACAGCCAGCGTTATAAGAAATATATAAGTAATAGTTAGTCTTCTTCCGTATTAAACAGATAGTCTACGGGACGCTCGTTCCGTAGGCTATTTTAAGGAACTACTCAATGCAGCGTTTCGTTATAAGAAATATATAAGTAATAGTTAAAGTCTTCTTCTGTATTGAACAGATAGCCTACGGGACGCTCTTTGATCCATATTTTAAGGAACTACGCAATGCACACACACTGGGTAAACTAGCGCGCTACAAACATTAAAATGTCAAATCATATTTATTTCTCTTTGCCGCCATGGTATTGGGGGAAACGCGGAGAGGCGAGATGGTCAGTCCTCGTATTTTTTCTTCGCGTTTCGTTATAAGAAATATATAAGTAATAGTTAAAGTCTTTTTCTTTATTGAACAGATAGCCTATGGGACGCTCTTTGTTCCGTATTTTAAGGAACTACTCAATGCACACACACTGGGTAAACTGGCGCGCTACAAACATTAAAATGTCCAATCATATTTATTTCTCTTTGTCGCCATGATATTGGGGGAAACGCGGAGAGGCGAGATGGTCAGTCCTCGTATTTTTTCTTCGCGTTTCGTTATAAGAAATATATAAGTAAAAGTCTTCTTCTGTATTGAACAGATAGCCTACGGGACGCTCTTTGTTCCGTATTTTAAGGAACTACTCAATGCAAACACACTACAATGCAAAACACACAAAGAAAACACTAAACATATAGCCTACAACTTAATGACACTTTAATGCAGCGTTTCTCAAACTATGGGCCGCGAAACGTGGAGACTGCTGCTGGTCCGCGAGACATGGAGTGAAATTAGGTCCGCTTCATCTGATAATTTGCTGCGCAATTGACCAAGCAACCGCGGACCGACAGAAAAAAAAAGCAAACGTTGCTGCTATCGGGAGGAAATGCTTGCTAATTTGATGTGTTCAAACATAGAGCCATACAATTAGGTGTGTCTGTTATTATGATAATTTTCGAGCATAACTGCTTGTCCATAGCTCAGTGACAGGTGTTAATAGCCTTGCCATAAGCACTGCTGCAGGTGCTTCTTTTATTATGCGGTTAGAGCATAAGCGCTTACTCATATAGACTATAACTCAGGGACAGGTGCAAAACCACCAACTGGGATGGATCGAAGGGCAAGCAAGCACTGCCACACAACGTGAAGGCCTTTGTGTTGTCAACACTAAACAGAAAGTTAAACACTAAACATTAATAGGCTATTAATGTCATAACTATTAGGCTATCATTAGGCTTACTATGCATGGCTGTAGGCAGCTTTGAGTCCACTGAGATCTGGACCTCATCGGTTTTGAGAGCTGGAAATGCATGTGTTTGCTAAATATCGGTTGTTGTGCATGTTGCGTTCGCGACTCGGGGAAGTGAAAGCAGTTCTGTAAAGACATTGCAAGTTTTCATGCGCAGCTGTAGCTGATTGTGAAAGCCGATTGGAAATACATAAGTTTAGAGCGAACGTTTCAACTATGTTTGCCATGGTAGACAAAAATACTCAAATAAAACAATAGCCTAAAAAATAACTGCATGCGTAATGGACACGGCTCTATATCCTAAATAATTTTCGAGGTTCGCCATTTGGTAATATGACCTATTCTTACTGACAATAATTTAGATCTTGAAGGAGATCCCACTGCGGATTGAAACGTTGCCTTTTATGAAGTAAATAAAGTGTATTTTTGGAGCCTACCCAGTGTGCGGACCAATCCAGTCTATTATATCTATACTTTTGTCCGGCACCTGGACTATTTCTGTGGATGTGCGCACCCCAACCAAACGCCAATATTGTAGATGTGCAATAAAAGCAGCATTTGCGTGCGTGCTTGCCGGTGAGGTGTAGCCTACAAAAATGAGCATAACATCTGATTATTAAAGTATGGCTATAGGATGGTTGGTTTAAAATTCAAGTGTAGTAAAAAAGTTTGTGCACATCCCCGGTCAAGGTGCAGAACAAGAGTAGGCTAAATCATAAAAAAATGGAAAAAGGTTCGCACACTTGAAATCCTTCTTTTTTGATTTTATTTTATTTTCTTTATCACAAAGGAATGACGTTTCGACCGTGTGGTCTTCTTCAGATTAAAATTCAAGTACGTGCGTTATTTAACCCCTCGAGACCGACTGCAGTCTGCTGACACAGCCAGACGACTCTCCCAACCCATTCATTCGTTTTGGCCGATATAACCCATTCATTCGTTTTGTGCGTATATAGATTCCTGCATGCTGCATTACCGTGACCCTTAGCCTACCTTGTGGATGATTTTTTCTCATTGGAATACAGCAGGACAGAATGCCTTTTATCTAACAAACGCAAAAGCTGAGATTGTTGGAAGGACTAGGCTACTCAACAAACTTGTTTTTCGTTTCTGGGAGATCTCGTTATCGTTTTGGATTGTCGAATTTTTATACTTATTGTTTGGACTTATGGACAATGAACTTTGAGGGGTGGTTGTTAGTGCTTTACAAAGCTTTGTGTTAATAAGTGTCGGTCCTCCTATCCTTCAGCTCACTGCGCGATGCAGTTGCGCATAGTGGCCACGAAGTCATTAACTGTTTACGACACAATACATGATATTTGTGTTTTTCGTGTTACTCTTGATTATAATAAGAGGCAAATTGTTACAGGACAACTTAAACTGACTTCCCCAATGCTTCCCCGCAGCACATTACATTTTAATATAGGATGAACAAAGTATATGGACTTGCTATATTAAATCCAGTAGCCTAATAATTCTATGTGCCACGTCCGATTTCGCAAGTGATGTAGTAGGCTACGTTTAAACATCGACAAACGTCTGTGAGACTACTACCCATTTCATGAAGAGCAATTGTCTTGTGCGATCATTCCCCCTCCCCCACACTTGTCTAACCAGTTCACTAGACATTATAGCCTACCTATATGCTGCATTGAGGACGATTGCCTCCCTCCCCCCTCTCTCTCGACAGACACTTCCTGACACTAGGGCTCGGGATCATGACATCAAAACTTCGCGGGCACAGCCACATTGGCAGCTTCACTCCTTAGTTTACTATGGATTACTATGGATTTACTCCCGCCTTTTAGTGTGTTCCTGTTACTTAGTTTTTGCCTTCTTGGTCGTATGTTGCTGTGTAGTGGGGTGTAACAGTGCAACCCACGATTGCAAGAGGAAAATAATAAATCGCTACTATATTTCTGCTTCTTGTCTTGTGCATCTGAATGAATGGATATTACGTTCAGTGCGCTACCAAATGGCGGCGATATTCCTAGAGTTCAAGGCGTGTGCCCGAGCCCTATTATGTAAATGTAAAAATGTGTGTGTGTGTGTGTGTGTGTGCGCGCGCGCGCTGAACCACGAATTCACATATTAACTTTTCTTTTCAGCAAACATCGCAATCATAAAAAAAATCGCAATACTTTTTAATAAAATAATGCCTCTTGTCTTCATGGGTTCCGGAGGTTCGTAGAGTAAGTTTTGAACCCCGGTCGCTGACGTGTGATTAAGATGCCTCATCCAGTTACGCCACCGTTCGAGTATCAATATCTTCGCACTTAGCCAAGAAATATAAAGGATTCAGTCAGTCGAGTTCATTTATTCGCAGCATGCACTTGAAACGCCGATCAAAAGTTCTGACATGTTAAACTGACGTTAGTCATTAATTCACCACATGATAAAATGCTGTTATATTGACGCACAGTAGCCCACGGTAGTCTATGTCTATCTCTGAATCAACATGAACATGCATAACGAGATCCATATATTCTAAGTTGCTAGAAACTTCTTTTGCGGAACTAGGCCTACTAGTCGATGGTTACAATGAATCACCCTCACTGCCCTATCGCATATCTGACCATCCATACAATGTTACAAAATGCGCGATCTTCTCCATGCATGTAGCCTACGGTTATAAGTAAAGTGACATGATAGGCATGTATGCCTATTAAAGATATTTCTGTTAAATACATTTTATTTTCAGTTGTCAAAAGTGGTGGGGACAAAATCTGTGATAAAGTGCTGGGTAAGCTACCCAGCGTCGCCGGTTAAAATGAACATGCCTCCGTTTTAAAATAGCCTATAGGCCTACACATTTCTAAGTATTCCTAGCATAAATGTAGCCTAAATGTCCATCTTGTCCATCTCTTTCGTCTTCGCCTTGACAATAATAGCCTATTCACGGAAATGCGGTTTGTAACCGTAATGAATTAATGAATTAATCTAAGGTTGCCTATCGAGTCTTTCAGGTTGAATTGAAGGCTTCTAAAAACATTTTCATTAATTTCAACAATGGTTTATTGAAACGTCGTTTGATTATAATTTCGCCAGTCATCACCTTCATTTTAATGATTAAATGAGACGGATTAAATGAGACGGATATGCGGAGCATTTCTCTCCCTCTCCATTGACCAAAACGTTGCTCTGGCATCTCTGCTGGACTGACTGAGTTATAGGCTACGTCGAGTGAGAGAGCCAGCTGTGAGGTAGGCTGTAAAACATTCGAAAACTCTGAAACTGCAATCTGACATGCCGAGCGTGATGTCTCTTTTCTCCGCTCGTCACCAGCGCGGTGTCCTCGGGTTTTTCCATGAGCCGAACCTTCATATTATTAGGGCGGTCTATGTTGCCCCCTTGCGGTTGCAGTTTTCCCGATGCTTCGGGAGTCCCGATGTGCGGGAAAGAAAGGAGCATTCTCAACCCGTACCATCTGTATGCTGACGTTCGAAAACGCAAAACTCTGGTTATCTCTGTCTACACGCAAATGCATTAATGGGGTATTCACAAATCTTCACTTTGACCCGAGTTTAAAAAAAATATATATATATATATATATATATTCGTTCATGATGCGTTTTCATTTGGATGACGTGTCCAAACGTAGAAAAATATCTTTGTTTTAGCAGATACCCAGCTACGTGGGTACGGGGCCTGAAATAAAAATCTATGTCACAAATGTGCACCTGACTAGCCTGGGTGCAGCCGAACTTCAGCCCCACCTACACAATTTTCCAGCGGAGCAGTTCGATCTGGAATTTCTCCGTTGGGCTTGCACTGTGCGCTATTCATGGATTTCATCCGGTCCCTTTCCACAGGTGCATGCAATCAAGTGCCTAGATTTTGAATGCAGACTGCATGGTGCTTGATTAATACACCTGGGAAAAGGGACCTGATGAAACCCATGAATACACCGATTAGGCGAAATACCGGAAGTAGAGTGGTTGCCCTGTCTGCGCCGGTGTGCATGAGGCAACGAGTATTTTAATTAGAATGTATTCCTATGGAAATCGCAGTTACACTTTCAGCATAAAGTTTGGATATTTGTGACCATTCATAGCGAAATCAGTCGTTTTGCGCACAATGTTATTTTGAGAAAATCAACAATAACAAACTTCCGGGTTAAAATGTTGAATTTCACGTTTTCGCCTAATTCGACTGTATACAGTCTACAGTGTCATATCGTGAACGCATTTCACGGAAAAACATATGTTTTGACTGTTAAACCCGGCGAAGATTCAACACATTTGCTGTCATTCCCGTTGTGCACGCGCCGCTTAAAAAGGTGATTTCTCCTCTTCTGGCATATCCTGACAGGAGAACCATGTCAACTTTGGATGCTGTTATCTTAGCGATAGTTTGTGTAATACCCTCGATATACATATCGTTGGAAAGCTTAGTTTATGGCCGTTCACGTGAGCACAATAACTTAATTTAATTAATTTTACCGAAACGACTGGTTCCGCTTTACAGGGTCACATTTAGACTTCGTCACATAATTTACACCACAGTTACCTAAGAGTTTACCAAAGATAACAACATTGTCCGATTTCAATTAAAACATTTCCTGGATTTGGGGAGGTCTTGTTATGGAGGCTATTTTTTTCCCCAGTGTTTCCATTTATTTCTATGGGAATGGTTGCGACGAATGTCAACACAGCGATGTGTGTTGACAGTTTTATTTTCTTGCTGTATCCTATTTTAATAGTTCATACTTATTCCTGAAATAAGTATTTAATTCCAACATTAATTATTACATTACTTTTTAATCACTGGGCTGTCCAATGATTAAATGGTAGTTAACATGCTATACGGTCAAGTCAGTTCATCGTAGCCAGCAGTGTTTATGTCTCCTACTACTTTCCGTTTACAAATATTTCAATATAGTAATTTATGAATTAATATCAGTAATTTAAGATACCTTCGTTAGTAACTGGGGGCCACTGTCTGATCGCGTAAAACCAAGTAACTTTATTCATACTGTCACTGCTCTCAGTCACCAGCATACAACAACTATGAGAACGCACACCGCAGCCATGGCGCCGTCGCAAGATGGCGACATACACAAATCGCTCACCGAATCGGTGTATACAGATCTCTCCGGACCAATCAAATTGTTAGGACGGGCTTTACATGATGATGGACAGATGAACAACCGTGACGTTCACGGCTACACGCTTAGGTTGATTTTAATTGTAGCAGAAACACTATGGTTATGAATGCACATTTATTTAATCTAGTTTGGCCTTTCGTTTAGCATACATGAAAACAGAGGTTTTATCACAGATTCACACAATTATTCCGGACCAATCAAATTGTTAGGACGGGCTTTACATGATGATGGATAGATGAACAACCGTGACGTTCACGGCTACACGCTTAGGTTGATTTCAATTGTAGCAGAAACACTATGGTTATGAATGCATATTTATTTAATCTAGTTTGGCCTTTCGTTTAGCTTACATGAAAACAGAGGTTTTATCACAGATTCACACAATTATTTCTGAACACTTACTGTGCATTCATACCAAGAGCGACCAAAGCTGCAAAGTCGCTTTTGACGCCAAGTTTTGACACTGGTTACTGTGGTCATTTTGGTTGTTGTAGTCGCTTGTCCGCATACAAAGTCAATCTCTTCCGGCGATTTTGCCGCTTTGGTCGCTCTTGTGTGTTCAGACCAAGAACGACCAAAGCTGCAAAGTCGCTTTTGACGCTGTTTAAATGCAGCTGCTAAAGAAATTCAGTCGCCCAAGTCACTCATGACGTGAGAGATTCCAACGTTTAATTTAATTTGCGAAGTACGCCTACATTCCGACTGGTTGTCAGTGGTTTGCAGCCGAAACGAGTCATAGCTAATTTTCGCAAGTTTTCAAAGTTTTTCGCAACTTTGCCTATAAAAGTAAACCCTCCTCGCCTTGCCGCTTTCTGTTGCTCTAATGTGCGCTCAATGGACACCCGCCCCTCGACACGCACATTTGATCTAAATAAAACATTCACATTTGTGAAAGCAATGACGCATAGAAGACTAGCTATTATTAAATCCGGTTAGCATTATTAGCATGTTGGAGAGATTTGATTAAAACTCTTGCATCTCTATACCAATGTTTTCCAACTCCAAGACTCATGTTTTTCTCGTATATAACGTTGGTTTCCCGTAAAGAAGTTTACCATGTCGGTTGGAGGGAAGCTAGCGTTCGACGTCGCAAAGTAGGGAGATTAACCGTAATGTTTGGATAAGAAGCTCAGTCCAGCCTGCGCGAAAACCATGATGGAAAGTTATTAGTAAGATCAGTGAAAACGCTATATAGCCTAGGGTAGCCTATATTATAGGGTTAAGGATTACCTAGAGGCAAGTAAACCCGATTTAAAAAAAAACTTTGATATCACGAATGTCAAATTTCCATGTGACCCATCTGTTTGTCCATTTCTTTTAGGTCTATGGTAGTAAGTGGGACAATGTATAGAACGCCCGGTTATTATCGGGAAATAGGTCCCTTCAGGGTGGAACAAGACCGGTTCGCCCTGTCGGGACGTATTTCCTGATAATGTCCGGCGTTCTACACATCATCCTTTAAGTGCTCATCTGTAGTTACTGTAATACTCTAGCCTGCCTAGCACTTATCACTTCTCAAATGGGACGTGGTCTGGCAACCAAACGTTAATTTTCTCGTATTTGAAAAAATATTGATCCGTTCATTGGGCGCCATCTCAGGCAAAAATTTGGGTGGTAGTTTCCAGGCTGCCTTAGCAGCGTGAATGAAATCGCGCGCGCACAAGGCAGCATGGGAACACTCCCTAGCAATATTCATAATTTCAAAACTCTTCCACAATTTTGCTAGCCTGACTACGTCATACTCAATTCTTGTTCTCTAAAAAATTCTTCTTGTCTCTTAAAGCTACGAAGTTACCGTATGTTGTTGCTAACACTGAAGATGCTGCCTAGCTGGCTACTAAGTGCATCTGACGTTGATGCCTAGCTTACTGTCTAACAAACTGTTGCCTCTTCAAAAATGCTAAATGGCCAACCATTCAGGTTAGCATTTTCACTCGGGTAGGTTCTCTAAAACTGCTTTTATGTCGTTGTCTCTTAAAACTACTAAGTGTAGGTTATCTTATGTTGTTGCAAACATCTGACGTTACTGTCTAACTCAGTGCTAAGTGCTAGATGAGAAACATTGGGCCTAGGCCTACTCATGAAGGCTGAACTAAATATTATTGGAACGACTTGGTGGCCAGCAGCTGTGAAATGGAATAGTGAATATAGCAACAGATTAATAAAGCTCCCGAAATCTATCATACATTAAATCAAAAGTAAAACTAAAACACTTTGGCTAACGTTGTTCAGTTATCATTACCTAGCATGTCCGCTAGCATACATTAAATCAAAAGCAAAAATGAAACACTTTGGCTAACGTTGTTCAGCTATCATTACCTGGCATGTCCGCTAGCATGTCCACTAACGTCAGAGTTAAGAGGGAAGAAAATGCTTACCTTCATAATTAAACGGGTATTGTTCTACGAAGAACTTGTACCCTTTATCCAGTTTTGAGGCTGGAGTGGGTGACAGGGTTTCTGCCAGTCTGTGGACGTCTTGTAGCTTCAAAGCGGAAATTGTCTGACAATTGAAATGATAATAATGAAATTAGCAATTTGTGAACACAGTCCACCATTTTCTATGATGTCCCAGGAGACAAAAGGAGATGCATTGCTACAGAAAACAACATGAAGTTGTTAAACATCTCCTGGGGAATTGTGTCTCTCAACACTACAGGGCCAGCGTACAGCATAAAATACCTGAGCTCAGTTGCTTTCCAGCTATCAATTTCTGAGAGTTCCCTTGGTTTGCGATTGAACTCAGTTGGAGTATAAGGTGTTAGTGCCTTCAACTTAACCGAAATCTCCTCAATTGTTCTGCTGCCCATCCTAGTTGCAAGACATTTGCCCCTCAACCAGATTTACAAAAGCTTCCTGGTTAAGACAAGACAAATGCGTACAGTCCAATGGGAACATCGTCACCATTTTCCAAATGCAAACTAGGGGAGACGGTGTTAGACTCAAGTGGTGGTCATCATCGATCATGGAGGCGAAGTCTGTGTCAGATCTTAATTTAACATTGGCATCAGGAAATGTCATTTTACCTTGCCATTCTCCTACATTGTGACCATTCATGTTTTAATAAAGGCTCGTGCAGGGGCATCGCAAATGAATGAGCACACTGGTCTTCAATAAATGGGCCCAAGAAGCACTTTTAGGCTTGCTAAGGCCACAGAACAGGCCAACAAGGAAGGGAATAGTCTAGTGTAGTGAACATTTACCATGGCAAGAATCGTCCAGAACTGAAGTCTACTGCTTCTGAATAGTGGCAACCTGTCAATTTTGAACTGTAACTTAAGTGTGTTCAAGTTGACAGGTAGAGTCAAAGATTTAAGCCTCAACATCAACCCATTGGCTAGGCCAAAATGATAGTATTCTCCATCTTCCTAGTTACTATTTGACCTTGGGTGCCATTAATTTGGTCTTTTATACACCCCTTCCTTCCTCGATCCTCGTCCTCACTGATCACAAAATGCTCAGAAGTGCAGTTAGGGCCACTTGAGAGACTGAAAATGTAGAGGCCCAAAATCTCAGGCCTGTCATGAAATACTCTGTAGTTGGACTTTCAGTGTGGTGCTTTGCCCCACCCTGTATACAGTTTTCCTGGATTCGTACCAGAGAAAGAGCCTCAGGTGGCCAATGAAATTCTCCCTGTTCATGTAAGACAGTTGGCTTTTCGGCTTTTTTAGTAAATAATTACTTTGTACGGCCAACTGTGAATTTATACCCTGGGGGTACAAATGATAGCTGATAGCCTATATTGCAACCTGCTGTCATTTTAAAAGCAAGAGGGGATTATTTTTAGTGTTGGTTAAATAGTTTTAGAAATAATGTGTGTTTGATTGTGTGAGTGCTGTGTCATCCAATACCTGAGTGATTCCTGCAGTGCTGGTGATCCACCAAAAACCAGGTGTCCTTGAAGAACTGCGGGTCTCTCCTGATGGCATAAAACCAGGTGTCCTTGAATAACTGCGGGTCTCTCCTCATGGCATAAAACCAGGTGTCCTTGAAAAACTGAGGGTCTCTCCTCATGGCATATAACCAGGTGTCCTTGAAAAACTGAGGGTCTCTCCTCATGGCATAAGTGTGCAGCTGGCACGCATTGTCGTAAATGACCACCTCTGGACCTACAACACATTAGAAGGCATAACATGGTTGGTCCTGTTAACGCAAGTCAGCAGAGTGTTAAACGTACACTATGTAGTTTTTGCTCCCATCTAGTGGTTAAATTTGATTTTGCATGCACGCTCTAGCGCCACGCGTTTTCAAATGTGCGTTGCAAGATGGCTAGAACTACGGGAAGTTGAATGGGTCGAGATTCATTCAAGATGTCTTCTACCACTTCATCAAGTTTTCTTTCCAGTGATGATGTAAGCTATTCTAAAGTTCTTTGAATAATTTGTATGATCATGTATGAGTAATTACTCCTCGAGCAACATAGTGAATTACGTTGTCATGGTTATATTGTTTTTACATTAGCTTACTATCGTAATATTAGCATAGCAGCAGCTAACAACTTGACATGACAGTATAGGCTAATGCTTGTATTGCTCTAAAGGCATGAACTGTGTCACTAAGTGCAGTGCTTGTCTGTAGGTTAAGTATGACCGTCTTCACGCTGCTTCTCTGTGTAACGCGAAATGCAAAAACGCGTTTTTCCCTAGCGGTAGTGTTTAGCGGTAGCGGTAGTGTTTTATGTCCCACTCGGCAGTTCATATTTTTCTATACACCGGAAAGACATGGAAGACTTCCTGTGAACGTCCCTTTCAATGTAAATGTCGGGAAGTGATTCTTCGGCCAGTAGGACAAGTCAGATCATTGGCATATGTTATTTTACACCAAAGAGGATCTATTTATGAATGAAGACGTTGACTTGAGGTACTAAAACACTTAATCCTACATAATGTACCTTTAAGAAGTTATTATAAACACAGTTTATGTGATTGTTGGTGAGAACAGTATGTCTGAGGTTGTAGATTCCTTACATTTTGCAAACCTACTCCGTAAGATGGAGAACGGCACGTTCACCGACTCCACCTGCTCCATGATAGAGAAGCCGAGACATACTCCTGTAAAGAAATCACACAGACACAATAGACAGACAGGTCACATGTCGAGTTTATGATGTTAATGCAGCATTGCTTTTTACCACGTGTAAAGATAATACTTTCACAAAGCAGGCAGACAGACAATGAGGACAAATGAAAATGAAAAATAAATGTACCATGTTTGCAGAACAGCGTGAATACGCCAGGAATCAGTCTTGGGTGCCTGCTTCCCACCTTCCTGCAGTCTGTTAACCGGCCCTCCCTCTCACCATCGGCATCAAAATATCCCCTGTCCCGGACAAGGAGGAGACAGTGGAAGAAATTGCCATCCCTCTCCATGACGGGTCAGGGGAGTGTCCAGGGCTGGCTTCATCAGAGCGACCCTTGCCTTCTGGTGGAGCGCCCGGAAAATTGGAGCGACAACATCCGGAAATGCTCCCTCCGCCCCAACCAGCTCAAAGAACAAGAGGCACTCCTCAGCCAAGGTCTTTAAAATACATGGGTGCCCCTCCACTCCCCTGTAGGCCATCCTCTCCAGCTCCTGAAAGAGGCCATCAACTCGTTCACCTGGGTGGAGAAGCGAACAGGCAGGGACGTTTTTGGCCACCTCCCCAACAATTTTCCTCCATGGCCCAACACAAGTCCTGATAATTTGTATGGTAGGAGCAGGCTTCACTCAGTCTCTTGGTTTGTCTTTGAGAGTGCTAGACCAAACGTATATGTTTACTAAGAAAAGGAAAAAAAGGTCGCACTTTGCATATAAACGTGTTTTTTATTGTAGCACAGACGCGTTTCGGCTTAGCGCCTTCCTCAGTGAGCACGCGTCTGTGCTACAATAAAAAACACGTTTACATGCAAAGTGCGACCTTTTTTTCCTTTTCTTAGCCAACACAAGTCCTCCCCACCTTCAGGCACACCTGCAGCAAAGAAAGCAAGAATGCCGAGTGCCGCTCCGCCAGGCCCTCCATCTCAGCTGCCTCTGCTGGTGTGAGGCCGCCCTCCTCCTCTATGAATTTAGCGAGCAGCTTGGGAAGGGGTGCACTGCTCACCAGCACCCTCTCAGAATGACTAGTGAATAAAGAAAGCAAAACAGAAAATGTTACTCTACGTGGGGAGGATGAACTAAAACTGGTGAACTGCAGTTAAAGATACAGTATGTAACAGTGTACACATGCAACACTGATTAACTGAGAATGAGTAATGACCAAACTGAAAGTATACTCATCTTCCTGAATTTGGCACTCGGTGCCATACAGTTTGTCCCTTTTCAGGGCAAACTTCTGTTGGTACCCCAAAGATGTACCATCCATCACCACAGCTCTAAGAGGACAAGATTGAATTTTGATGTTGTATATCATATAACCAAAGACCATATAAAGTATAATCACTGTGTGTGTATGGATGTGTGTAAGAGCTGAACATACGTGTATTTACAGTATCTTTGCAGAGAGGGCATTTGAACCCCTCAGAATCTCCAGCCGTAATCAAGTCCATGAAGGACAGGACGGCATCTCGGAACCTCCTGTACATTAAGTGATTAGTAGGGTATTGGGAACCGCCCTGTCCTTCATATTAGTGTTATAAACTTCAACGCAGCTATACATAATTGAGCTGGAGATGAAAGAGAGGTGTACCGTAAATGCTTTGACCATTGCTGGTCGGCATGTCCAGATACTGATTGCATATAATGTGATACTAGCCTTGAATTTAAAAAATGGTACATGTAGTCCCTTAATATCTCATGGTGGACTGCATATGTCCCCATATTTAGGAGGAACTCCTCTCCCCCATCAAAAGGGTCGCTGGATGCTACAATTTATTTATCTCTCTGCCATCCTCTCCAACATCGCCAGCAGACGGGCAAACCGCTCGTCGGCTGCCTTCTGCCTCTCCTTCTCCATGGCCTCCTCCCTCTCAAATTGCTCCTTGAGGAAAGCAGCAAAGCTGCTACGCTTCTGCCCCCTGGCCTCTCCCTGCGGCTCTCTGTCTGTCTCTGCTGGGGAGGACACGGCAGCTTCGTGGCATGGCTCTGCTTCCCTGGATGAGTTCTGGGGCATTGAGGACCTGATGACTGGAGGGGAGATGGAATGCCTCATCCCCAGAAACTCATCCATGGCACAGAACCATGGCCACGAGGCTGCCGTGTTCTCCCCAGCATCTGTCCCTGTCCCTGTTGCAGGGTTTTTCAGTTCCTACAGGTATGAGGAATCTGTAATTAGCAATAAAACAATGGAAAAGTCAGCTTTTCAACTACCATTAACATTTGCTGTAACCAGTAACAGTAACAGAATTTACAGACAATTAAGTAGTAGTCTTATTTGATGTTATTTTATCCTACACATTTATTTTTCCTAATGATCTGTTGGATCATAATGTAACTTACACCAAAACATAAAAATGTTACTGTTGGGTCGATGGTCTGGTCATACCTTATATTTTTTCTTTAGATTGTCCCATTTTTTGCGGGCCTGCTGTGGGGTCACCTTGCCATCCAGGTCAACAGACCTAAGGACCTGTCTAAAACAAACAGTCAATTGAGTCAGAGCTAAGACCATATAAAGAAGGTCACAGTATACTTATTTAATATCCAGAGCTTTTTACGAGACACTTCATTTCAAAGCCTCTAACAGTAACAGTTAACTTAAACTTACTTCCAACCATCCATCGCGCTGTTCCTCTGCCCTGTGAACAGCCGGTCTGCCTCACCCCTCGCCCGGATGAACCGTCCTGTGTCATTGGATGTCCCTACAAGGAAACAGCCATCAAACACTTTAGTTTATTATTTTCTCACTACACGATAACTTGATGCTCCTAATGGGGTAACTATTTTGATAACAGTGGTTTGTTTTGCCGAGTCTAAGCAGTGACCTATTGATGCTAACGTAATTTGCGAAAAACACATAAATGAGATAGCAGATTTTTTTGTTATCCCATAACTTCATGTAACATGTGCCCTGTGTCGCCCCTATAGCTTATGTATATTCTATATAGGGTATCGAAGGCAAAACTAATTCACGTCTTCTTTGTATATAACGTTGGTTTCCTGTAAAGAAGTATAGTTAGCATGTCGGTTGGAGGGAAGCTAACGTTCGACGGGAGATTTCCCGTAATGTTTGGATAAGAAGCTCAGTCCAGCCTGCACGCAAACCATGACGGAAAGCCGTTCGCAAGATCAGTGAAAAAGCGTGTAGCCTACGATAGCCTACTGTTTGATAGGGTAAAGCATTACCAAGAGGCAAGTAAACATAATGATAATATTAAAAACTAACGTTAATAATGGATTGACAGTTGTTAGGAAAAACCCATCTATAAGACGAGTTACAGCAATGTACAGGATGGCTAACGTCACGAAGTGAGTACGAGTCTGCCCAGTACAATGGAAAGTAAACGGAATTTTGTTTCAGTCCCCTCCAATGTAGTCTGTTTGACCTTCTTTTAGGTCTATGGGTAAAATGGGCCATTTAAGGTTTCCCAGCCCCTTTGGAATTTAGAGCCAATGACTGCAAAGGATTTCAAACTGTTGCCATAACTGTTCTTGACAAGTAACAGGTGATTTGATTGGTTTATGGTTGCTATGGTGGGTGGGGCAATAATTCAAATCAAGACTGCACCAGAAAGCTGCATGGTAAGTAGGCTGGCATAGCGAATCTGACTAAACTATTATAAGGGTGAGAAATCTATATTTAAAAAAAAAAAAAAAAACATGCACATAAAGAACTATGCATAATATCTGTATTGATGGCATCCACCAGAAATAATGCTGTTAGTTTGGTATATGAACTTTTCTACCAGCCCAATTTACCTTAACCTACTGAGGTCAAATGGGCCACGTGGTTTCAGCTAAACACGTTCACACACACACACACACACACACACACACACACTCTCACCATGACCCCCCGCTCCCCCAGTTATAATAGTGGTCGATATTTTATTTACAGTGAGTATGGCAAAAGCGAAGGAGGTGAGAGGAGGAAGGATGAGAGAGGAGACAGGAAGAACAGGTGAGGAGAAAGAAATGAAGAGGAAATGAGAAGAGACAGAAAGAGAGAAAAGAGAGGAGGAGCATGGGCCAGAGAGGAGAGGATACAAAGATAAAACGGAGAAAAAGGAAGGCCAAACACCTATAATCTGTGGAGAGAGGAGAGGATAAAGGGGGCCTTAGACGAGTACAGGGACGGGGTGAAGAAAGGAATTCCAGTCAGCGTGCACCTCTTGTCACGAGCATGGGGTGTGCCATGTTCCACGCTATAAAGACACATTAATGGAAAGGTGTTGGGAAATTGAGGGCACACCATCACACATCTGGAACTGCGATGAGTCTGGGCTGCAGGACCAGTTTAGTTCCACTAAGGTCGTTGGGCAGGTTGGCCAGCCATGTGTGAAGGTTTGTGCTGGAGAGAAGGGGGAAACCACAACTTGTCTGGCAGCATTCAATGCAGAAGGCATACAGTCAAACCATGATTATTTTTTAAAGGGAAGCAAGTTTGTTCTGAGTGGCTACAGGGGTGCCTGGAGAACACCAGCGTAAGGTGTTCAGACAATGGCTGGATTAACTCTGACCTCTTTCTGTCAAATGATCATTCAGTCCCTTCCTAAGGATGACCCCAGGCCCCACCTTCTCCTCCTCGACGGCCACAGTAGCCATGTCTATAACCTGGAGTTTATTAAGCTACTGAAGAGCCAGAATGTGCACATCAAGTGCTACCCTGCCCACACAACCCATGCGCTGCAACCAGCGGACAAGGCCCTCTTTAAGAGCTCGAAGCACCACTCGGGACCAGGAAGGGAGGAAGTGGACGAGGATGATGGCGGGGCAGAAGCTGTCAAGGATGGAATTCTTTGCGGTGTTCAGCAGGGCTTGGGCAGAGGCTGCCACTGTTGAAAATGCCCAGGCAGGGTTCCGGGGCACAGGGATGTTCCCACTCAATAAAGATATTCTCCCTGAGACTGTTTTTGCCCACAACAAGACCATCGAAAGAGTGCTACCATCTACTCCACCATCCTCACCCACAAGACCGCAATCTCTCCCACCCCTGCCCACTGGACCATGATCACCCCTGCTGACCTCGACCCACTCTGCCCGCCAGCCAGACCTCAGTCACCTGCCGATCCGCCAGCCAGACCTCAGTCCTCTGCTTCCCTGACACCCCTGCTACCTGTGGAACCACTGTACTTGTTTCCAGATGATGAGAAGGTGCTGTTTGAAGAGGTTGTGTTGGAGGAAATACCAGAGGAAGATAATGATCTCTTCAATCAGTTTACACCACAGGAAGAAACACACTCCCCTGATGCGGGACCTTCTACCTCCACAGTAAGTGATATTTTATACTACTTTCAAACTTAGGCTACATAACATGTTACACGGAAACATACACATTCACATTCATGCATGTGTAGCACTTACCTCGATTTGTGATAAGTTATGCTATATTAGGACCAGTGACTAGGCTCGTAGGGAGCAGAAGTGGCTAAAACAATAATTACAGCAAAATAACATTAGACACACCACAGACCATGAATTCAGTTTTAAATGCCGGCTTGTTTATATTGGAAAAGAGCAAAACTAGAAAACATACATGGGTACCATTAGAGACATGAAATGGACAATATTCAATAAAGAATTGGAATCCAGTATAAGTATCTGTCTCAAGTGATTACCTCTTCTTTCAGGTAATAAAGCATACAGTTCAATCTTTTAACTTGTTTTAGTTTAAAGAAAGTAATTATCAAGTTTAGTTTAAAGTTGCCTTTAACTTACTATTTAGTTTCTATTTAGAGTTAACTCAGTTTCTGTTTAAATCCTATTTTAAATTGAATTAACCTAAATCCTTATTTTGTTTAATAAGACTTATTTCACATTAGTATTAATGAGTTTAATTAAGGCTAAATTCAAATAGAAAATATTATTTCAATTAGTACGTACTTTAACTTTAAGTTCAACAATATTTAATTGTCAATAGCACTAAATGCTTTAAATCAATAGCATCAATGCAGCAAGTGCTTTAAATCAACAGCAGCAATAGCTTTGAATCAGTAGCATTAACGCAGCAAGTGCTTTAAATGAGTAGGCCTATTTTTAGAATCAGGCATTAGCTGTTAGCTATCTAAACCAGTGAGCTACTAGGTTTAGCGGGTTCAAAAACAAAATCAAAACAGTGTAGCTTTGACATGTAACAGTAGGCTAATACCATCAAGTTTCAAAGATAACATTCACCATTCAATATAACAGTAATAAGGCTGTAAACGGTAAGTGAATAAAACTATCAAGTAACATGTTAAACAGTGTTTTCAGTAACAATGCAATTCAATCAAATGAGCTAAACAGTCAGTGCATTTAACCTTGCTAGCGGCCAGTTGAGCAATCCAGTGAAATCCACGTGGAAAACGTGGAGATGAGTTAGGTTTCGGTTTCGAATGAGTCCCACGCTACCGCAATTCAGAAGTCCAATAAACAATCCTCTTGACACGAAAATGACGATGGCTTTTAAAAAGTCCTACCGCAAATTCCAAAGAAAGAGTTCTTGTTGTTATCCCAATGTCGATGAATCCGATGGATGCAGCTAGATGATGCTTCGATGGTTCTCTCGGGTGGGAGGCTCGCCAGCGGTGCGTGGCTCCAATACACGGTGGTTACTATACTCTCTAATATGTCAAAATAACACAGTCTACCTCGTAGACCAAGGGTAACACAAAACACACTTTGAAAATAAAAGGAAATAAACGTTTTCACGCGACTTGCACTTATTTGCTCACTGATTGTTGTTGGCTAGCTGTTAACTTTCAGCGTGCGTGACTTCTCCTCTGACTAGCGTTCTCTCTCTCTAACAGGAAGTTGCAACCAGCCATTCTGATAGGCTGATTCGTATTAAGTGACAAAACTTCCTGTAAGAATTAATATTGAAACAAAATCATTTTTAATCCTATTTATTATACTAAATCATGAACTTTATTTATTATATCAGCATATTTATTCAAAAGTATTTTTATTGTTATTTATTCAAGAATGTATTTATGGCTATTTTAACCTGGGTTACACCCTCCCCTCTTGAATCTATGCAAGTCTCTTTGCATACTTTAGTGGGTTTTTGCTAAAGTTAGGCTCTAGAAGAGATTTAGTGACAGCTTCACTCAAACTCTGAAATAAGGTTTGCACAATTGTCACTAAGGGATTTCCTAACTCATTATAAGTCAGTCGTTTTGTCGGTTCTCTGTGTCTTGAGGATCTTCTCTCTGTATTCTCAATCTCACTTCCTTCTTCCTCATTTCTGTCTTCATCAATCTGTGTTTCATCCTGATGTGTAGCTTCACCATCTTCTGCAGGTTCAGATTCAACACTTCTCGTGGAATCTGTTCCATGACAGGTATCAGGTTCAGCTTCAGTTGTTTCTGTTTCAGGGTTTGTTCTTTCCACAGGTGTTTCAGGTAAGTTTTCTTTTTCAGATTTGTCATTTGTTGTGACGGGTTCTGTTTCAGTTAAGTGTTCAGTGTCATGTACGGATGGGCTTCCAGGTGAGGCTTCAACAGATTCCTCCGGAACGCTGTTCGAGACTGTTTCAGGGCCCGTACAGGTAGGCTCGACAGAAGAACTGAGCTGCTCTCTGGAAGGCATTGTCCTAGAGTATTCTCTAGTGAATCGTATGGGTTCTGAGACTGGATCGTAATAGTAATACGACACAAAGTCATCTTCAACAGAGTTAAACTCTGACTCTTGTTCTTGCTCGTCAGGATTAGGTTGTGGGTGTTGACGTGTACTGGGTCTTTGAGGTTTGTCTGACACAGCTGGGGGTTCTCCCTCAGAAACTGGTAAGAAACCACATGGTAACAAGAGGTCTCTGTGCAGCGTTCTAAGGGGACCATCTTTGTTCTCTGGCTTGACGGTGTAAACTGGAAGGTCTCCATTCCGGCTAACAACGACATGCACGGTTTCTTCCCACTTGTCAGCCAGCTTGTGCTTTCCTCTTATACGAACATTTCTGACTAGTACACGATCGCCCACATCCAAGGTGGATTCAGTGACACGTCTGTCAAATCTGACTTTGTTTCGGGCTGCAGTCTTGGCAGCATTCTTACTAGCCAGCTGGTAACTCTCTTGGAGATGGCTTTTCAGAGCTCTTACATACTCAGAGTGAGACTTCTGGTTGTTGCTGTTCAATGGGACATTGAAGGCAAGGTCGATAGGCAACCGAGGCTGACGACCAAACATGAGTTCGTATGGCGTGAACCCGGTTGTCTCGTGTTTCGTGCAATTATACGCATGCACCAATGGCTTCACGAAGTCTCGCCAGTGAGTTTTGTCTTGGCTTTTGAGAGTACCTAGCATGTTTAATAGAGTCCTATTAAATCTCTCCACGGGGTTTCCCCTGGGATGATACGGTGTTGTTCTCACTTTTGTAATGCCTGCTAGATCACAGAGTTCTTTAATTGTCTTAGACTCGAAGTCTCGGCCTTGATCGCTGTGTAGTTTTTCAGGAAATCCATAATGGATTATGAAGTTTTCCCACAGGCATTTGGCCACTGTTCGAGCTTTCTGATTAGGAGTTGGAATCGCCAGCGCGTACTTAGTAAAGAAGTCAGTGATCACAAGAACATCCGTGGTATTGCTTCGGTCTGGTTCTATCGATAAAAAGTCCATACAGACAAGCTCCAGGGGTCTTGTGACTTGGATGTTCACCAAGGGTGCTGCCTTCTCTGGTGGTGTTTTACGACGTACACAGCGGCTACAACTCTTTATCTTCTTCTCAACGTCAGTAGCCATCCTGGGCCAAAAGAATCTGGATCGTGTGAGGTCAAGGGTCCTGTCAAAACCCATGTGACCCATGTCATCATGAAGGCTTTTCAGCACCATGTCTCTAAACTTCACAGGCAAAACAATCTGGTATTGAGTTTCTTCTCTGACTTGCCTTTTCCTGTAGACAATGTTGTCTTTCAATTCCAGCTTGTTCATCTCTCGCAAGAATATGGGAAGATCTGGAAGCTCCTTCTTAACAGCTGGTGGAGGAGATTCCCCAGTTTCCATCAGACGGATGATTTCACAGAGTGCAGGATCGGCTCTCTGTTGCTGTATCAAATCTTCCTCTGATATACTGGGAATGACTGGGAATCCATCACAATGTTCAAAGCTGTCTGGAACCGCTTTAGCCATCATGGCAAGGGATGTAACAACTGGATTGATGAGACCATTCTCTTGAATGTTTACAGGAGGGCAGACGAGATGTTTTTCACAGACAGCGTTCACAGTTTTGGAGGAGATCCGTGTGACTGTGTCAGACACAGGTAAGTGGTGGTGTATGAACTGACGGATTCGCTCCTCTTCTTTCTGAGAGACTAGGTCATTCACAGGTTCAGCATGCGGACGTCGCGAGAGACCATCTGCATCGAGATTGCGTTTACCCGCTCTGTACTGCAGCTGGAAGCTGAAGGTGGAGAGGGCAGACAACCAACGGTAACTCGTCGCGTCCAACTTGGCTGTTGTGAGCAGGTAAGTTAGTGGGTTGCTGTCTGTGAACACTGTAAAAGGGATTCCATACAGGTAGTCAGCGAACTTCTCCGTTACAGCCCACTTGAGGGCTAGAAACTCAAGTTTGTGAGCTGGATAACGAGATTCGCTCTTGGACAATCCACGGCTTGCATAAGCTATAACACGCATGGCTCCCTCCTGCTCCTGATATAGGGCTGCTCCTAATCCAGTCGTGCTTGCATCAGTATGTAACACATATGTCAGCTTTGGGTTGGCAAATCCTAACACTGGAGCAGTGGTGAGTTTGTCAATGATGGAATCGAATGCGCGTTGACAGCTGTCAGTCCATCGTGTTCCGAAAGGTTCTCTTGGCTTGAAGTACTGGCCGCTGTTCTCTTTTGACCTGCTGTTCTTTCTAAGAGGTGGGTACCCCGCAGTGAGGTCATTTAATGGCTTTACTATCTTCGAATAATTCTGGATAAATCGACGATAATACCCAGCAAAGCCTAAAAATGAGCGTAGCTCTTTGAGGTTCTTTGGGGTAGGCCAAGTCTTCAGGGCCTCAATCTTTTGGGGGTCTGTTTCAACGCCATGTTGAGACACGATATGGCCCAAGTACTTTACCGATGTTTGGAAGAATTTGCATTTTTCCAAGGAAAGTTTCAGGCCATACTCTTTAAGACGGTTCATGACATTGAGGAGACGGATTTCATGCTCTTCGAGAGTTTCAGAAAAGATTATGATATCGTCTAAAAAGACGAGGACTTCTTTGAGGTTGATATCCCCCATGCACTTCTCCATCAACCTTTGAAACGTACTGGGTGCGTTCGTTATACCCTGAGCCATTCTATTAAACTCCCAGAACCCCAATGGGCACACAAAGGCTGTTTTGGGTTTATCAGCTTCCTCTACTTCAATCTGATAGTAGCCTGATTTGAGGTCTAGGACGGAGAACCATTTTGAGCCTGTGAGTGCAGAGAAAGTCTCCTCTAGGTTAGGCAAGGCATAAGCATCCTTGATTGTCTGCAGGTTCAACTTGCGATAATCGACGCAGAGTCTCACATCCCCATTCTTTTTTCGGACTACTACTATAGGAGAAGAGAATGGTGACTCTGATTCACGTATTATTCCTGCCTCACTCAGCTCTTGAAGGTGTCTCCGTACTGCGTCAAGGTCTTGTGGACGAATGGGTCGAGGTCTGTGCTTGAAGGGAGTCTCATTGCTCAATTTGATCTGGTGCTTAACTTTGTCTGTTCGACCAAAATCTGTGTCATGTAGAGCGAACACTTCTGGCATAGCACATAGCTTTTCTTCTATTCGTTTTCTCCATTCAGCTGGAAGTGGGGAGCCATCAAAGTTTAAGTTCAGCTTTACATCTTTGAAGGACTTTGGGGAACTACCTTGGTGTGCAGCATTAGATGGTGTACACTTGTTCTGGACAACTTCCTGCAACGCATGCACTTCAGCTATGACGCTTTTTGCGGAAAGGATTATGTCGTGCTTGCTCTCATTGCGCAACACCACAGGCAGCTTTTTGGATGGATTGTTAGGCAGACTGAGTAAGCAACTAGTGACTAACATGCCTCCAGGTAAGGAAGACGAGGAGGGGGGTTCGACAACAACCCATCGGTCTGAAGCTTGGCTATTAACATGAGCAAATGCTTCTATCACACAGCTTTGACCAGCAGGGATAACTGTAGGGTCTTTTCCTGGTAGCCTCACTAGTCCTAAGCTGCTGTTTACTTTTTGCTTGTTTCTCTGTTGCATTACTTGAAGGACGACTCTGCTACCATATGGGAGAGCTTGAAGATCTGTGTTTGCTTTGGAGCAATTCTCGTACACTAGGTCTAAGGTGTTAGTGCCAATCAGGAGTGTGGATTGGGCACTAGGGCGTGTGTCAGGGACAACCAACGCAAGAGTTGGCACATTGATCTCGGAGCCAAAACAGTTCTTGGGGAAAGTGATGTTTACTTCTATGAATCCTGAATAAGGCACAGTTTGGCCATTTGCAGCCTCAACTTCTAACAGCTCGTTCAAAGGGTGGATCTCCAGGTTGTGGAGGTTGTTTTCATAGAAGGATTGTGACACTGTGGTCACCTGAGACCCTGTGTCGAGAAGGCAGTTACAGGTTTGTCCATCAATGAGCACACAAGCTGTGTATTTAGCTCCAACTAGTCCCTTTGGCAGGTTCACGTTGCGGGATCTGCTGTGTATAGAGGTGGGACACTTTTCACTGCCTTCAGCTCTCATTTGTCCCGCAATGAGGGCTGACTTCAGTTTAAACGCTGGGGGGAGGATGAACCATTTTGACTGTCCCACGAGGACTGTTTTTCTTTCAGCTGTATTTTCTTTTCAGCTACTAATGCTGGATCTGGCTCATTGTCACAGGTGGGAGCAATATGGCCATCTTCGCCACAATGAAAACAGTACCATGGCCTGGGTCTGGTACTAGGCCTTGGGGTTGAAGTTGAAGGGCTATCAGATGCTTGGGTCTTGGGTTGACGCTTTGAACTGTATTGTGCCACATTGTCCTTTGTCTTTGGGGGTTTCTTTGATTTTCTGCTTGTGAGCTGGCTTTTCAACTCTGTAACTTGTTTCTTCAGCTCAGCGACCTCGTCTGGAGATGCGCTGGACTCTGCTTTCTTTGTCTTTTGTCGAGTGAGTTGACTCTGTAGCTGAGCAACTTGCTTCCTCAGTTCAGTGAGGTCATCGTCCACTGATGTATCGGCTTCAAGAGAGCTTGCTGTCAAGAGACGGACATTGGCTTTCTGCTTTGATGCACCAAGGTGTTTCTTCATCCGATTCTCTTTGGCAGTTTGCTTATCTTCTTCTATGCGCAGCTGCATCAGCAAATCTGAGAAGGGAGGTGGGTTGTCTCTCTTGCGTTCAAGCTGCAGATCCGCTATCAGTACATTGTCCCAACACCCTCGACAAAACTGGCGCAGGAGGTGACGGTCAGCTTCACTGGCAGATAGACCACCTCTCTTCAATACTTTGGTGAGAACAGTCTGTAGCCTGTGTAAGAACTGGGAGGCTGTCTCTCCAGTATTCTGGAACGTGTTGAGGAACACAGCGAAGAGCTCATCACCATCTTGTACAATTCCGAATGCTGAATCTAGCAGCTCGAGGTAGGCTTCAGGCAAGGCCTGTGGGCCTAAAGGTTTGATAACGTTGGCTGCTGGGGGAACTAAGCTTTCTAGAATCTTTCTTGAGCGTTGAAGGTCAGACAGAGCTGGATCTTTTAGAATGAGCTCAACGCTAGTTCTCCATGTGTCAAAATCTATTTCGTGATTCGGGCAAGGGATTTTGCCAGAGAATTGTCTGAGTCTGAATGACGCATGCATTACTGGTGCAGGGGCATTACTTTTTACTACATGTTCCACAATCACTCGTTGCACTTCAGGAGGATTAGAGTAACTTGCAGCAGTCATAGGGGCTTTATTGTCTTTAACCGGACTGAAAGCTTTGGCCTCAGCATCACGTTGGGGAGTTTCATCAGGCTCTTTTGTCTCAACAGGAGAGGTTGCTTGTGGCTGCGCCACTGGTGGTTGTTCTTGTTCACTCTCAACTTCAATGTGGGAAGACTCGATTTCAGGCTCATTGACAGGCTCTGCACTAACAGCTACTGATTTACTGCATTCAGACAGCTGTTCTCGCAGGATCTCTTCATAGGATCGACCACTCAGTTTAGCGATCTTTTGCAGTTCAGTCAAGAAGCTTTGGACGGCGCCACCAGTCACAGTAGGGACATATTCAGCTGACAAGGCTTTGATCTGATAAGTCACTTCACTAGGGCTCTCATAGTTATGTGGAAGCAAAGGATCAAGGGCTGTGACTGCAGCTCCACTCTCATACTCCACAATGACATTTCTGTGGTATGGGGATTCAGGGTCATCTACTCTGATTGTTCTCCCGATACGTCCATACCGGTTCAGGAAGTCAGTGACGTCTTGATCTTTGTCTGTGTCAGTAAGTCCACTAATAATGACTGAGTTAGGCACTTTTACATTTTCTCTATCTACTACTTCCATTTTGGCCGGACTTGGTTCTATTTTAGGTCTGGGTGATAAAATTACTTTATTTCACTAATAATCCTCTCTATTTTAACACTCAACTGCTCCTGGCTGGCTCGCCATTTATATTGTAGCACTTACCTCGATTTGTGATAAGTTATGCTATATTAGGACCAGTGACTAGGCTCGTAGGGAGCAGAAGTGGCTAAAACAATAATTACAGCAAAATAACATTAGACACACCACAGACCATGAATTCAGTTTTAAATGCCGGCTTGTTTATATTGGAAAAGAGCAAAACTAGAAAACATACATGGGTACCATTAGAGACATGAAATGGACAATATTCAATAAAGAATTGGAATCCAGTATAAGTATCTGTCTCAAGTGATTACCTCTTCTTTCAGGTAATAAAGCATACAGTTCAATCTTTTAACTTGTTTTAGTTTAAAGAAAGTAATTATCAAGTTTAGTTTAAAGTTGCCTTTAACTTACTATTTAGTTTCTATTTAGAGTTAACTCAGTTTCTGTTTAAATCCTATTTTAAATTGAATTAACCTAAATCCTTATTTTGTTTAATAAGACTTATTTCACATTAGTATTAATGAGTTTAATTAAGGCTAAATTCAAATAGAAAATATTATTTCAATTAGTACGTACTTTAACTTTAAGTTCAACAATATTTAATTGTCAATAGCACTAAATGCTTTAAATCAATAGCATCAATGCAGCAAGTGCTTTAAATCAACAGCAGCAATAGCTTTGAATCAGTAGCATTAACGCAGCAAGTGCTTTAAATGAGTAGGCCTATTTTTAGAATCAGGCATTAGCTGTTAGCTATCTAAACCAGTGAGCTACTAGGTTTAGCGGGTTCAAAAACAAAATCAAAACAGTGTAGCTTTGACATGTAACAGTAGGCTAATACCATCAAGTTTCAAAGATAACATTCACCATTCAATATAACAGTAATAAGGCTGTAAACGGTAAGTGAATAAAACTATCAAGTAACATGTTAAACAGTGTTTTCAGTAACAATGCAATTCAATCAAATGAGCTAAACAGTCAGTGCATTTAACCTTGCTAGCGGCCAGTTGAGCAATCCAGTGAAATCCACGTGGAAAACGTGGAGATGAGTTAGGTTTCGGTTTCGAATGAGTCCCACGCTACCGCAATTCAGAAGTCCAATAAACAATCCTCTTGACACGAAAATGACGATGGCTTTTAAAAAGTCCTACCGCAAATTCCAAAGAAAGAGTTCTTGTTGTTATCCCAATGTCGATGAATCCGATGGATGCAGCTAGATGATGCTTCGATGGTTCTCTCGGGTGGGAGGCTCGCCAGCGGTGCGTGGCTCCAATACACGGTGGTTACTATACTCTCTAATATGTCAAAATAACACAGTCTACCTCGTAGACCAAGGGTAACACAAAACACACTTTGAAAATAAAAGGAAATAAACGTTTTCACGCGACTTGCACTTATTTGCTCACTGATTGTTGTTGGCTAGCTGTTAACTTTCAGCGTGCGTGACTTCTCCTCTGACTAGCGTTCTCTCTCTCTAACAGGAAGTTGCAACCAGCCATTCTGATAGGCTGATTCGTATTAAGTGACAAAACTTCCTGTAAGAATTAATATTGAAACAAAATCATTTTTAATCCTATTTATTATACTAAATCATGAACTTTATTTATTATATCAGCATATTTATTCAAAAGTATTTTTATTGTTATTTATTCAAGAATGTATTTATGGCTATTTTAACCTGGGTTACACATGCACGCATACACACAATTTAGTCCCTAATCATATGAACATGCACACAATTTAGTCCCTAATCATATCAAATGTACACCAAATAATTATCCTATGTCTTGCAATAACATATGCAACTCTTTTTGTTATTTTCTTTCTGTTCAGTCTGTGAGATCGGTCACATTCGCTGAGTTAATCTCAGTGCCTCAGAGGAAAAGGGCCATCTGAAAACGAGCAAAGCCACCATCATACAACCTCACGAGTGAGCAGCACATCGACAATGTTTCAACAAAAAAGTCATGCAGCAAGAAACCAACTAAGCAAGCCAGCAAGTGCCCGGTCAGCAAGCAACCAAAACGGGGGAAAAGCAGGAAGAGAAAAGCAAGTCACCTTGCAAAGTCTGCAACACCCACTATGGTGACCCGAATGATCCTAGGGCTACTGAAGAATGGGTAAAATGCAATCCTTGTTATGCCTGGTTTCACGAAAGCTGTGGCGAGGAAAATGGTATCTGTGACGATGAAGGATTCATTTGCAAAGACTGTCTTTGAAACACGTTTTCATCACATACACATGCAATCTTATTTGTTTGGTTCCTCCTTTCTTTTGTCTTTTGTGTTGTTATTTGCAAAGAAAGGGACAATAGAAACCTCATCCTCTTTCAAAGCCAGCTCAGCTACAAAGAGGAATCCAAGGCCTCGTTTACCAATTCTCAAAAATGGCCTTGTGATATCAATGTCTTAATTTTGGATATATCAGTTATCAGTTTTGTATGAATTTTAATTTCCACATTTCGTTCTAAATGTGTTGTTCACACACACACACACACACACACACACACACACACACACACACACACACACACACCTATGTATCACTGATCTACTGTAATGGCACATATGAATATTGTGTTTTGAAATTAAAATTGCTGATAAATTACCATTCCCTTTGCATTTTGACTGGCCGAAAGGTTACCTGAAACAGCTGGCCCATTTTACCTGAGACTGCTGGCCCATTTTACCGGAAACTGCTCATGCAAAAAAAGTTGGCACAGTTGATGTTTCAAGAACTGTAGTATAGTATAGGGTCTAAATAATAACACAATTTCAACACAAAATGATAAAAAAAAACAAAAAAAAAACAGTCATTATTAATCATAAAAACAGTTGGAACAGGCATACATAGTATTATATTATTTTCCCAACTGATTTACCAAAAAGTGGCCCAATTTAGCTGATAATCTGTGGGCTTTACACAGATGCCGCCAAAACATTTGACCGACACAGAGTGTTCAGACAGTAGGCTACAGACAGCTGCTGCCCGAAGTGTAAATGTGAATCTTCGTCCAGTTTCTTGCAAGCAGTCATACACTAACCTACCATTTTAAAAATTGTCATCAAAACTTTAGCCATAGGTTACATCAGAACATCCCTCTGTCAACATTGTTAATAATAAGCCATTTGACTGACTTATCCATAGACAGTAAAAGATAACATAAGCTTGTAAACACTTGGCAATGTAAATAAGTCAGAGTGCTCTGAGCTTACCTTCGGCGTGCTGGACGCAGTGGGAGCGTCCTCCGCCTCACTCCCCGCCTCGTTCCCGCTGTCGTCCGGCAGAGGGGAGGGCTCAGGCTCCTGGGGGATCTCCTCCGGGGAGGGCTCAGGCTCCCTCCTCCTATCCTCCTCCTGCTCCTCCTCCGGCTCCTCCTCTGGCCACTCCGCCTCCATGTCCTTCTCCTCCTCGTCCTCGCTGGAGGAGAGGCCGGACTCCTGAAAAACCACCTCCTCGCTCTCCTCGGAAGAGGACTCCTCCTGGTGGCGGAGTTTGGCCTTCTTTTTCCTCGGCACGTCCGCGTCCTCCTCCTCCGTCGCCTGCATCGGCGCCCGCGCCCTCGCCAGCCCTCTGCCGGGCCCCGGCCTTCTCCTCCTCCTCCTCTCCTTCCCCGCAGACAGGCGGACGGCTTCAGCGGCCAGCGCCTCCGCCTCGGACCCCGTCAGGTCCTCCCCCTCGATGAGGGTCCGCTCAAAGCGAGGCCCTCATTTCCTGGCTCTCCCGGTGGTTCAAATTCAGACCGTAAAAATGCTCCGCCGTCTCGGGGGCATGGCACATGTAGGTGCTCATTAAGTCCCCCTCGACGGCGGAGTGCAGCCGGCGGCGGTGGCCCGAAATGGCGGTCCTGATGTCTATAAAGGTGTTCTTCCCCGCAAGCCCGAACTCCGTCCACCTGCAGGCATACAAGGATACAAGGAATTTTAATTAGTCGCATGCATATCATTAAAAAAATGCCGTGAAATTGTTGTTTCTCCTGCCTGTTTGCATACCTCTCCTGCATGACCTGGAGAAGGTTCTTCATGGGCAGCTTGCCCGCGGTGAAGAACACCAGGTCGTTCTGGGCACGAGGACGGACCCGCGTCCTCATGCCCACCCATCTTTCAATCCACCCAAACTCCTCAGCTTTCAAAAAAAGCTGAGCGGACCCGAACCGCTCATTGGACTTGTGGGAGTCCACGTTGACAATATAGCCCCTTGAGGGCCCGCCCAGCCGCTTTGCGGTGGCCACCTCCTCCAGCCGCATATTTGTGATAACACCTGGCCTGTGACCGAACAGGGAGGCCACGAAGCAGGCGAAGTTACCGTAAAAACGGTAACGGCTCGCCTGCTTCGCCCCGTCAAGGCTCCCCTCCAGGTCGTCTGCGGGAGAGAAGAGACAGATGACGGTTAGTTTGCGGGATAGAAGAGAAACATGACGGTTAGTTTGCGCAAGAGGACGGCGGGTTTAAAACCAGAAGTGCAAGGACACCTACCCAGCATCCCCGCCATGCTCGCCTTGGCGAGCTCATTGCATGAGCGCAGGTTGTCCACGGAGAGGACGTGCGCCAGCTTCTCTCTTTTGTGGGCCATCTGGTGGAGGGTGGTCTTTTTACGCAGGTCCTTGAGGGCCCTCTTGAAAGTCCGCTCCACCCCCACCAGCTTCGCCCCGCTCAGCCTGCAGTGCTGGGGCTTTGTCTCCTTCATATAATGTATGAAGGCCGTGACGTTGTGCAAATAAAAATTTGCAGTGGTCACGGCCTTGCATACATTAATGAGGTCTGCGATGTACCTGAAAAAGACAAGATCAGTGTTAGTCGCTGGTCGTTCGGGCGGGTTAAATGCAGAGAACGAATTTCCCTCACAGGATCAAAAAAGGATATATACTTATACAAAGTCAAGGATAAGAAAACATAAGAAAACGTTGCTCACCCCCTGACGCGCTCCGGGTCATCAAGGAACCTCCACGTTGGGAGGTCCTTCTGCCCTTTCGCCATGTAGTAGAGGAAGACCTTGACGCGGCTCAATTTAGAGACTTATCCGTAGGCCTACACAATGACACAAGGACTTGTCCTTCTGATGGCACTGGCATGTTCATTAGCACTATTTAGTTTTGAGAGATGAACTAAGGATTTTGAGCAAGAAGGTTGTTTTACATGGTGTTTAGCTATTTCCATAATTTGTTTTAAGAAATGCACTTCTGACTTACTGCAAATCTCAACGATGATTCGAGAAATGTACCAAAGCGACTGAGAAAAACTCAAAAATAGAAACTGCATGAAGATCCTTGATACCGCCCTCGTGTGACAATGTAGAAGTACAACACTGTGCACATGGTCGCGTGAACTGTTGCCAAGACAACATAAATGTACGTAATATACCTGCGACTCTGCTGTAAATCAGAAGAACTCGTAGCCTACCATGCACTGTTATGATCACTGATTTAGTCAGTTTAAGCAAACTAAAGGTAAGGTTTCCTAATTCCTTTAAAATATACAAGAAATACATCAAGACATATGTCATAAACAACATAACGCATTCTCCGTAAAGTTGATGTAATGTGCGTCGAATATGAATGCAAGCTAACATCGATAGCCACCCACCCGGCTACTCTACATCATTGCTAAACTTAATTCCAAATGCCTGCATGCAATACCTAAAGCGAATATAAAATCTTTAAATCCCCTACCTCATATTTCAAGACGTTGAAATATCAGGTTTTGACATCTGAGGACTTTCCTCGCTTGCATCACTTACAGTGCCACTGACGTGAAGAAATCGTGTGCTCATGGTGTGTCAAAATTTAATTGTTTGTAATTATTTCCACATAGGAATGGAACTCCTTCCAATACTAGAACCAGAGGACCAGCCTCGAGATAAACAATGGTAAATTGATATTCAGTTCTCTTCTAACCGTAGTGAGTGTTATTATGAATCGGTATGTTGATTGGACGATTAACACCACATCGCTCATGCTACCTAGGTATGCCCTGGTGCCAAGAGGACAAAGCCCAGGGGTCAGTGTGGGTCACACCTGCACTTTTATACCATCTGATGAGGGAGGAAAGGGGAAAATCGTTATTGTTGGAGGCGCAAACCCAAATGGCAGTTTTTCTGAATCCAGTGTCATTGATCTAGGTAAAACAAGTCATTGAAAAGGAGTTTCACCGTATCAGAATGCCGCTGTAGTTTAGTCTGAATCCACAGCTCCTGATTCATTGTTTTGTTTTGAAATGTGTTGCCATGCAGAGATTCAGTTTTCTAAAGAAGAAATCAAAATGAGAACTGCAGGAATTACAATCTGTCACAACGTGTCACACCCAATCAATAATGATAAATTAATTTAGGTCAACATGAGATTGGAAATTATGATTTGGATTAAATCTTGATTAATTGGTCTTGGCTAGCTCAAGGAAACTGCGCTAGAGATACTCTTAACATACAAGCCACTCTGCATGACTTGATTGCTCATCATTATTATCCTTTTCCTCTTTGTATTCAGAGCGTCATGAGTGGGACGTCCCGGACTGGCAGGGTTTGCTGGCTCGCTATGAGCACTGCAGCTTCTCGTCGGAGGCCAGCCCCGACTGCCTGTGGGTGTTTGCTGGAGCTGAACCGAGTGGGAACCGCAACTGTGTCCAGGTCCTACAGCTGTCAGGTAGCCTAGCGACTGCTGTACTGGCTCCTGTCCGGTAGCCTAGCGACTGCTACACTGGCTCCTGTCTGGTAGCCTAGCGACTGCTCTACTGGCTTCAGTCCGGTAACCTAGCGACTGCTATACTGGCTCCTGTCCGGTAACCTAGTGACTGCTGTACTGGCTGGTGTCCGGTATCTTAGGGACTGCTGTAATACCTTCTGTCTTGTTGTATATCAGTCAGTCAGTCGGTCTGACTGATTTAAGTATGAGTCTCTGATTAGATCCGTGAGAAATACATGCACACATACACACATAACCATACTGGGGCCGGACCATTGGTCCGACATCCCATTAGTCCGACATCCCATTCGTCCGAAAATGAACCATTCAATAGAGATACCATTAGTCCGACATCTCATTACTCCGAAAAAAAGAGAACCATTGGTCCGACGTCCCATTAGTCCGACCATACACAGTAGAGATGCATGGATGACTTGAAACTGAAAGATGCAAAATTCGCAGAAAAGAGGAGACATCTTTTTTTGCAGCATTGTGTGTCTAACAACAGGTGGAAATGTGCTAGCCTGTTGTAACAATCAACCGTTTACCTTCGGCTGTGTTAATTAAACGCAGAAGGGTTTTTTTGAATGACTAAATATGAATGGCAATAAACAGATAATTCTGAGAATGAAGTAGGCTACAACGTAGACTACACATCTGAGTGCGTCTGTTGATTATAACAATGAAACAATGTCGCTTTCTTCGGTTTAACAGTAAAGGAAGACACACACCAAACAATAACCCAGGTCGTGCACAGCGGCGCTTTATATTCACACACAATTAAATGTCCCAAACAATCCCAAGCGTTGCAATTCCCCCTTTCATTCAGTCCCGAAAATAAACCTAAAAGTCCAAACTAAACGAAAGATGTCCTGTATTTTGCCAGGACCGCGCACAAGAGTCAATAATCCAATCCAGGAAAACTAAAGGGCCGCTGCCGACAAAACGTCCCGCAGCAATCAAAAAAATATAATGCTCAGAAAAAAGGGAAAACGCGATTGCTGTCTCTCTGCTAGACCAAGCAATATGAAAACACAGAAAAGCAATCGATCTCACCAAATCTGGTGAATGCACCAGCAGTCCCCGAATTCGGCTTTTTCTCTTCGTGCGCCCTCTGTTTGGTAACGCAACGGTCCAAACTGCGCACAGCGTTTAACTAATGTGAAAGTACGTTTCCTCGGTATTGTTGTTAGTTTCAAACTCAAAGGAAAACATTTACAAACACTCGTTGCCGCAGCACTGAGTAGGCTAGGCCTACTGGCGCCACAGATTCAAAATCTCACACGCACTTGCTACCCTCTTCAGACCGCCCCCATCATAGCGCATTCGGGTAAGGTGCGCGGGTGCGCGTGCATATAAAAAAAATACATAGAAATAAGTAGGCTACATATACATACAATGATATTACATGAGAACAGAGTTATTATATGCAATTAAACAATGTAATATTTAAGAAATGGCACCTAAACCAATGTGGCAGTGTGTTGTGCGACATTTTGGGAAGCCAGGACTATGCACAAATTAAAACGAGTTTCTGGAGTGAAACTTTGAATTTAGTCAGACCTGTGTGATAGAAGAATATGGCAAGGCTCTATTTCTAGCTCATATCGAGAAGAACGCACGATGGAAATAACTGTGACTAACTGTGGATAACTTGTAGCCTAGAACATAAAGGTAAGAGTTCATTGTCCTATACGTTTAGCTATGTTGGAATGTAGGCTAATTTGTGGTTTTGTATACGACTGAAACACGTTTGCTTCGATGTTCGTTTGCAAAAATATAAAACACATCTCATGCTAGATGAAGTTCATCGCGGGATGTGAGCCTGGGTCACCTGCATGACAGTCACGCACCCATCCACTAGCCTATGTCCCTGCTATTGAAATCATACTACAAATAGCGTCACATCACTCTAACTGTAAACAGTGGTAGACGGAGTTTTTAGGAAATAGACCAAAGTCTGGATTTGTTTATGTATTGTATGGTCGGACTAATGAGATGTCGGACCAATGGGCTTCTTTTTTTCGGACCAATGGGATGTCGGACTAATGGGATCTCTGGTCAATGGTTCATTTTCGGACTAATGAGATGTCGGACTTATGGGATGTCGGACCAATGATTGTGAGGCTTACAGCTTTGTATGAATTACCAGATAAGCACAGTTCCATCAATGATGACGTACAGTACAGTATGTGTTTTATGATAAGGGTGTGTGGAGAGTGTGTGTTGCTATTGCAGCACTCCGTTGGTGTTTTCTAGGTGTGACTAATACTTTTTGTGTATCAAAGGTGTCTGGCTTTACGGAGGTGTCTGACATGTGGATGTGTGATGATGTGTTTGCAGGCGGTGGCTCTTGGAGAACTGTGTCGGTGACGGGAGAGCCACCCTCTCCCAGGACGTACCACACGAGCACAGCCTGCGTTGGGAACCGCCTCTTTGTCTTCTCTGGGGGAGATGCTGGCTCCGTGCCTGTGTCTGATCTACAACTACATGTCTTTGATACAGGTGAGTGATGACAATTCCAACGGTCTATTTTGTCTGCGTTCAGTTCAGATTTTATTGTAGTTTGTATAGGATTTTTTATATCCTGTTTATCAACTGGTAGGAGTAAACTTAAAAATAGATATATATACTTTTCTGTTTCATGCATCATAGTTTCTTTTTTAAAACCTGTAGCTGTAAAATCCAAAACAACAATCTTTACCCATCAAACTGTCCTGAATTCTACAATCATCAGAATCAGAATTCCTTTATTGTTGTTGCAATATTCTCATCCCCGCAGTCGCATTCAAACACACACACACACACACACACACATAAGTGTGTGAACGGCCATAGCTGACTACTTCAGTCAGCAAGACTAAATATGTTTACTGAGGCAGAACCTTGAAATCAAAAGACAGCAGGTCACATGTATCCATATTGTTGTGCAGTTACATCGACGTGGTCCCAACCTGCGACCAAAGGAAGACCCCCCTCCCCTAGGCACGGCCACATAGTGGTGGCTGTAGGATCCACCATCTTTATCCATGGCGGGCTCGAAGGGGACAAGTTTCACAGTGACATGTACTCCCTCGACACAGGTGAGACATCAGGTGTCATTAGCAGCATGGCCTGTGATGTAGAGTTTTGAGTGCTTCTGACAAGGGTCCTTGAAATCCTTGAAAATGTGTGAATTTGGGAAATAATAAATCAATTCATTTGAAAATGGCATGAACCCAGATATTCTTTAGAACGTTAATTTTCCAATATTCTCATCACACCCAGTGGCTTTATACCCGTCACATTGGTCTGATGGTACCTGCTAGTGGGTATCCCTGTCCGGTGGTGGTGGTGGTGGTCTGGTCATTTAGTAAGCGAGCTGTGTCCCTCTGGCCTGTTAGTCACCATGAGATGGGAGAAGGTGAAGCCCAAGGGGGACGTCCCCTCCGGGCGGGCTGCCCATTCTGCGGTGACGCTGGGGAGGAACATCTACACCTTTGGTGGCATGACGCCAGAAGGAGCCACCAATGCAATGCACAAGTTCCAGACAGGTGAGCAGAGCAGAGCAGCTCACTGAGCTTGCTTGACCTTTTGCGATTTTTTGAATTTTATTAATCATGTTTTTTTTTAAATTCATTTTTATTTTATATATTGACAAGAGAAGTATAAAAGGCTACAAGGTATTTACAGCGCGGAAAGTATGAGATGATATGATAGCAATACGAAACAATCGTAAAATCAAAAATCTTCCATTTTGGAGACAAATCCTGTAAGACAGGAAGACGGTCTGACAAGGAGGCCACTGACGCCCATTTCCAATTTCCCGAAAACTCAGGATCCAATCACAGTTGGTCATTCTAAATGGTGTAGGCTAACAGATAGATATCAACATCTCCCAGGAAATACGTCCCTCAGCGGTGGGCCCTGGATTGCTTCCGCATAATACCTGCTTATCAGGAAAATCAACGACTGCACACTAAACAGTGTGTCCTAAGTAATGTGAATGAATGGAGACAAATTAGAAGAAAAAAAAATACAAAATTCAAACGAAATTGTTGAAGTTGAAGAAATGGCTGAACTTCTATTATACTAATTGGCTAATACCTACACAGCCATTTGCACAATTGAAAGTGTTTGAGAAAAAAATATATATAATGTTGTAATATGCATATCTCACTGCCGTTGTGTGTGCATGATGACATCATATCGCATTGCTTCTGCCTGCTCAGATAAACAACGTTGGACCTTGCTGAAGTTTGAAGGGGACTTGCCTGCGAACAGACTGGACCACTCCATGTGCGTGCTGCCCTGGCGTGTAAGGACGGAACCGACGGAGGAGGGCGACGCAGCACGGAGCCAGAAGCCAGACGACACCCATCTCTGTCTCGTCTTTGGGGGAATGGACACAGAGGGAGTGATATTCAATGACTGTCTTGTCACAGTTGTGACATAACCAAGAGTTATAAATCTGGTTATATACTTCTAAATATATATATGTATGTATAAATAAACTGTCACGTTAATACATACCTAATGTTTGATTTGAGGACAAATTATTACCCTGTCACATTAGTACTGAGCTATTACTACGCCATGAGTACTGAACAGTGATGACTAAATTAAGTACAGAACAATAGAATTAGGTTACCTAAATGTGTATACTACACCCTGAATGAAGTCCTAAGCAATATAATTAGGTAACTTAAATGTGTATACTACACCTGGAAGAAATCTTTGGATAAAAACAAACCTCTGAAATGATGGACAGATTGAGACTTAATATACCATCAACAGATTCATAGCATCTTGCTGTGAAAATAGTCATGAGTCAGACATACAGTATACTGCATAAACTGCTCATCTAATCAAATTTAACCAAGTGTTATTAATCTCATATCAAGATAAAACAAAAAATCTAGTTGGTGTAATGAGACTTAACTTCTGTAGAGCTGTCTCGTGAAATCATTTGACTGGATGAAGACTGACTTGTTTTAGAATCTGTCCTGAAAACGAGCAAATTTGTCTGGCAGTTGAGTAATAAATCTGTCTCTATAAGGCTTCTTAAAATCAGTCAAAGTCTTCTTAAATGAAGTCAAGACGATCTTTCGAGAGAGTGCTACAATAGGTAAATCTCCTCATGCTAAAAACACCACCAAACATATTTTTTATCTAACTATAAGATTAATAACACTTGGTTAGATTTCATTTTTTCGCAGTGTAGTGTAACCTGTGTTATTTGACTGAGAGGTCCCATTCAGATATTAGGGGTAATAACATAGCCCATGTAATATGATTGAAGGGTGTAAATTAAGGCATGTTATATCACATAACGTAACTGTTTTTTTTATACTGACGGGGGCCCATTCAGATGGTGGGGAACATAGTAGTGACTTCACACGTAGACCTGAGCTTCAGGCCCCCCCTAAGCCAGGTAGACCTGTAAACCTAACCACCCCTGCCTGTGAGTATCACACAGCGCCTTATTTGCAGTGCTAGCTAGCCAATTTAGCTAAAGCCTACCTTACACTGACAAGATTTGGGAAAGATTCTTAAAAGATTGTAGTCTTTTTTTTAGTAAAGCTTGAATGAGGGGCATTAGTAAAAAGACTACAGTCTCTCAAGAATCTTTCCCAAATCTTGTCAGTGTAAGGTAGGCTTTAGTTAACTCAGTCAGAGTAGATGGTAATCTCCTACGACAGAGGAGAGTGAAGCCATACAGCTCTTCTATTAGGAGGTTTACCACCTACTCAGAGTTAACTAAACCATGTACTTGGAGTAATCCCCCAGTCCTGTACATAACTCCTCTTTTTTCAAACTGGAGCCATTGTGTAAACTACAGTTTTTCTTGATCGCTTTGACGCAACAGTCAACCCAAACTCCATATTTTTCACAACAGTGTGAAACACAGGCCGAAACAGCGGCACTGATGATCTAAATGACACTTTTTGTTTGCAAAAAGGCTCTAATCGTGCCTAAACATTTAAAATATGCAACAAAAGCAAATGTTGCCAAACATCACAACGTGCAAACAAGTGTATGAGCTCTTCCAATCAACCATTACACAGCGGACAACAAAATACAAAATACAGCATTCAGTGTGAATCATATGGAAGCCCATTTCCTCCAGGGACATAAAAAAATAAGTTTATGCTAAGTCAAAACTTTGAGATAAAAAAGTCCAAATTTTGACTTTTTATCTCAAAATTTTGACTTAGCATAAACTTATTTTTTTATTTCCCTGGCGGAAATGGGATTCCATAGAATCAGCGCACCATTGCTTATCATTATAGCCTAATGCTGTATGTAGCTCATGCCAGTGCTATTTGTTGCCTTCTTCCAAGAATCAAGAATTGGATCCAGAATTAGAAATACTTTTATACAGTTATTGATTCCATTGATCCTTATTTTTTCCAACTGTGGCTGAAAACTGAAACGTTACTGTAATATTTAAATACTGTATATTACACAAAATACATCTAAACCCAAACAAAATCGATTAGAGTATAAAAAATATAACTACAAAATACATAAACTGTAAGAACACAGACACTGCACCTTTTAAGGCCTGCAGACTGATTGCTAATCGAAGATTTGTGTCAAACAAGTGCTTCAGTGATTTCATAATGATGTAGGTAATTTCAAATAGTTAGGAACAGATGGTTTCTGTTTGGATACCATAGCCAAAACAATGGAGTTTGGACTGCTTGAATGACATCTATGTTAACTGTTCTGCAAAAGGGTGGAGAAAATGTGTCAATCCAATTAGAAAGTGTTAAAACATTTGCAAGAGGTGTCTACTGCTCTGCTGAGACAGTGATGAAAACAGAGTTGTTCCCAGTTTCTTTTAAACAGGTCAAAGCAATCAAGAAAAACTGTAAAATGAGGCTATTGTGTACACTGACATTAATGTATTTTCGCCACCTACTGGCAAATGCAGAGAAGACAGTTGTATAGTTTGTATACTCTGTAGCCTCATTTTAGTTTACAATGGTCCTAGCCTGAATAAGGTCTACTATCAAAATGGCAATAGTATACAAAAACAATGGCTTGATAAAGGCATACTTCTACAATTATCATCTGGTTAATTGTTGTATTAATTAGCTTAACTGACAATGTCAGGGGTGATAATTTGCTTGTTTGATGCAGGGGGAGATCCCCCACCTTCCTACCGCTCTCCCCCTCCCCCGTTACAGGTCTACAGACGACTGCAGTGCGCCTTCATTGAGGTGACTTAACGGAGTGTGTTTAGGAATCATGCTGCATTGAAGGGAAGAAAATTGATTCAGGAAGTGTTTTTTATTATCAAACATTTATTTTCATTTATTTCCTGTAGAAACATTTTTCTACAATGGCCAGATTTCAATAAATAAACTGTAAAGATGAAGAACATGACGACCCACATGCCCATGGAACCCGGCTACCCCCTCCCCACCCCGCTAAGCCCACCCGAGTGAACCCCGTTTCGGACTGCCTCAGAACAGCAGTAAGCCTCGATCCAGGCTGACTAAATCTCCACTCGCGAGTGAAGAGCACACGCCGCACTTCTCTACCGCTCCAAAAAAAGTCTTTTGTTTCGTTTTTTTTTCCAGAGGAGATTCTTGTTGGTCTTGTCCTCCCTTCAACCTTTTCCTCACAATTGTCCCTCGTTCCAGTTCAATATGTACACCTGGACCACTACCAGAGAGGCCAGGGCATCAGGGAGAACAGTGTGTGGGTGTGTGTGTGTGTGTGTTTGGAGAAGCAGGAACCACGCCTACAATTCATCCTTCTCGTCCTGATCTCCACCCTCACCACCCTCCTCAGGAGGAGGTCCACCTGCGTTGCCGTAGAGCTTGCCGACGATGGGCTGAACAACCTCCTCGAGCTCCTTCTTCTTGGCCTTGAATTCTTCTGTGTCGGCTTCTTGGTGGGCCTCCATCCATTCGATCTTCTCCTCTACGGCCTTCTCGATGGTCTCTTTGTCTTCGTCGGACAGCTTGCCGCCCAGCTTCTCTTTGTCGCCTATCTGGTTCTTCAGGGAGTAGGCATAGCTCTCCAGCTCGTTGCGGGCGTCAATGCGCTCTTTCAACTTCTTGTCTTCATCGGCGAATCGCTCGGCGTCATTCACCATCCTCTCGATGTCCTCTGGGGTCAGACGGTTCTGGTCGTTGGTGATGGTGATCTTGTTCTTGTTGCCGGTTCCCTTGTCTTCAGCAGTTACACGGAGGATGCCGTTGACATCAATCTCAAAGGTCACCTCAATCTGGGGTACACCACGGGGTGCTGGAGGAATGCCAGTCAGGTCAAAGTTACCCAGCAGATGGTTGTCTTTGGTCAGAGGGCGCTCACCTAAGGACATAAATGAAAAAGTCTTAAAAACACATCATGTCAAGATCAGATCACGTCTTGCCACAGTCAGCTGGAAGAAATCGGAGCATACCTTCATAGACCTTGATGGTGACAGTTGGCTGGTTGTCAGAGGCCGTGGAGAAGATCTGAGACTTCTTGGTTGGCACCACGGTGTTCCTGGGGATCAGCTTGGTCATCACTCCTCCAACAGTCTCAATTCCAAGAGTCAGGGGGCACACATCAAGAAGAACCAGGTCGCCTGTTCACGAGACAACAAGTTTGAGTTTATGGATCATTGCAGCCTTAACATGTTCCAGACTAGTGGGTACATTTATTAGACTGCTCATTTCTTTGCTATTTAAAAGCAATTCTTTGCTATTTTTGTTATGCCATTTATTTTTGTATTATAATTATTATTTAATAGCAGTAATAATACACAATAAGGTATTCCCATACCTGTATCCTCCTCTCCAGAGAGCACGCCAGCCTGCACAGCTGCTCCGTAGGCCACAGCCTCGTCAGGGTTGATGCCTCTGGAGGGCTCCTTGCCGTTGAAGAACTCCTTCACCAGCTGCTGGATCTTGGGAATACGAGTGGAGCCACCGACCAGCACGATCTCATCAATGTCAGGCTTCTTCAGGTCAGAATCCTCCAGAACCTTCTGCACTGGCTTCATGGTGGAACGGAAGAGATCCTATAAAGCGACAAAAACAAAAATGAGTTAGTCAGTCACTCCACTCAAAAATACTTAAATATTTGCTCATACACTGCTCTAACAAACATCTTTTAAAATGTTGGCATATTGAATTATAAATATTGTCTTACCATATTCAGCTCCTCAAACTTAGCACGGGTCAGGGTTTCTGAGAAGTCTTCTCCCTCGAAGAAAGACTCGATCTCAATACGTGCTTGATGTTGGGCAGACAGGGCTCTCTTGGCCTTTTCAACCTCCCGACGCAGCTTCTGAACGGCACGGTTGTCTTTGCGCACATCCTTGCCAGTCTTCTTCTTGTACAGCTTGATGAAGTGTTCCATGACGCGCTGGTCGAAGTCCTCCCCTCCCAAGTGGGTGTCTCCGTTTGTGGCCACAACCTCAAACACACCGTTGTCAATAGTCAGGAGGGACACGTCGAAGGTACCACCGCCAAGATCGAACACCAGAATGTTCTTCTCACCACCCTTCTTGTCCAAACCATAGGCAATGGCAGCTGCAGTTCTGTGGATGAAAAGTAGTCATGTTTATTATCTCAAGATAAACGTAGAGCCGATTTAAACACGTATATTTACTCTTGGCTGGTATACTTACGGCTCGTTAATGATTCTCATCACATTCAGACCGGCGATGGTTCCAGCATCCTTGGTGGCCTGACGCTGGGCATCATTGAAGTAAGCAGGAACAGTGACCACAGCATGGGTGACCTACAGAGACCAGAATATTTAATAGATGCCCTTTAAAATGTAAAGACATACCTTGGAAGAATTTATGTCTATGCCCCTTGCAGTCAATATTCAAAGCGTTTCAGTGGAAAGATGTAACCAAGTTGGTCCTAAACGGACTAAAGAAAGAGTCATGATCCTACCTGATCAACTATGTTAGATCAGTATTAGCGCAGTATGTTAACATTTCAGGTGTGTATCAGCCATGTCAGAAAAAACTATTCCCAATATAGTAAATCAGTGTAGCATCAGAATGAGTTTGAAGTTGTTATTTTAAGGTGTTGCTTTAGCTCATCTCCTACATACTTCTGGCACTCTTGATTAGCAGGTGTTGCAGTAATAGAAGCTGGCGCCCATTACCTTCTTTCCCAGGTATGCCTCAGCGGTCTCCTTCATCTTGACGAGAACCATGGCGGAGATCTCCTCAGGAGCGAAGGTCTTCATCTGGCCCAAAATGTCAAGCTGGATATGAGGCTTGCTCTTCTTGTCAATGACCTGGAGGAGGACACATGTTTATGGTGAAATTCACCGTGTACAGTAATGATGAAAACAGGTGGGAAATGAATAACGAGGTGTTTGGAAAGCTCACCTTGAAGGGAAAGTATTTGATGTCCGACTGCACGGCTGAGTCACTCCAAGTGCGACCGATCAACCTCTTTGCATCAAAAACGGTGTTCTCGGGGTTGGAGGTCAGCTGGTTCTTAGCAGCATCACCAATGAGACGCTCTCCCTCAGCCGTGAAGGCCACATAGGAAGGGGTGATTCTGTTACCTTGGTCGTTGGCGATGATTTCCACACGCCCGTTTTTGAACACTCCAACACTGAAACAGACAGACAGAAAGCACTGGGTTACTGAATCTGATATAATTTCACCATCTCATTATGTCTGAAAAACTATGCCATCAAAAGGTGTTGGGGGAAAAAGAAATCTTACCAGGAATAGGTCGTTCCGAGATCAATCCCCACCACTGTACCAACACTCTCCCTTCTGTCATCATCATCGGCAAAGACGGTGCCGACCACCGCTAGCCAGACCAGGAGCAATCTCATGATGATAGAAGCGTTTTGCTTAGTCCAGTCAGGAAGTCTAAAGAGGAAATGGCAAAAAGGCAATTTAGTATCGATAAGACCCCTTAAATTCTAATATTTGTAGGCAGCTCCTAATCTCTGTGTAGTCGACGTGAAATGACGTTTGAAAGCTTAGCCTAACTTTAATGTTGATAGTAATCTTAAGTAAAACCATCACACAGATGAAACTGTTGCATAAGCAACAACTTGGCTAATTTCACTAGCTTCAATATCATTAGCGTAACGTATTCAGGCATGCTTACAGGCGCAGGATACCTTAACGTTAGCATTAGCTGTTAGCTAATTGGGGAAACGACACATCCAGAGCAAACATCATGCTTGCACTTAGTCGATTCATTTGGCATCCAACACCTACTAACGCTAATTAGTAGCCACAGTAAGCTACTGGAACTCCTCCGGCGATGCTACGTCAGCTGTTAGCTATATTGCTAGCTAAGAGGCAAAATTGTTCAAGCTAAAATGGTGATGGGGTGGAGTTCAAAGATGCCGGTTAAATGTGCCAAGTGGCCATGACTCCAGCGTGCCTAACACAAGTAGTTACAGCTAAGCAAGTTCACGTCCACTAAGACTATGAAAAGATGCAAGTGAGCATACTGATATTATTTCACATGACTGTTTGTCACGTTACCCAATTAGCCAAAAATTAATAAGTATAAGGTGACTTAACAGAGCACATTTTCTGGATTTGCTAGCAAGCATCTTTGTAACATAGCATATTCGAAAGCCAGCAACCACAATTTCGATTATCTTTGACATTGTTCTTATGACAGGACACTGGACAGTTATTTAAACGTTTCACTGTGGAAATTGATTAAACTCAATCTCACAAGCTGCAAGCCGTTTTCTCAAAGGTGAGGTTAGCTTATGGCAGCTAATGTTAACGTTACCAGTGCGTCTTAAATACTAATGTGCAAAACGAATCATGCTTAATTTAATGTACAGACACCATATGATAAAAACACAGACTACAGGGGAAACCTACCTTTCTGTAAATTATCCCAGGCGAATCACTTGCTAGAATTACTTCGATAGCTTGACACACGTTTACGCAATTCTTGATGTCCTCCTTTCGCACTGTACATTTGCTAAATGATACTGAATGAATGATGTCGTCTGTATTTAAGCAGTGAGTTCTTTCCCGTCGTGGAGGCTTGCTATTGGTGGCGGAGCAACTTGTTGGAAAGCATTCATTGGTGCAACCGTGCCCGCTGGCTGCTGCTGATTTGCACACGTACTAGTCATACCAACGTCACCACTAACCCATAAGTTTTACATTGTGATTGGGTAACGTGGCTGTCAACCAGACTGCCTCGTACCCAATTATGTGAACACCGGCAAGCATATTGTGCGAGAAAACTTAAGTCTCAGGACCAACTGTGCAATCATTTATATTTAAGGAAGAATTCAAGTCATGAATGCTTTGTTTTGATAACTTTGTTGCGATAACTTCACCAGCCTTACAAGAAGTTATCCCCGTTCGTTCAACCAGTGGGATAGTGCCATTCAAACCAGTATGATTCAAACATGCCAACAGGAAGCCATTTAACGATATCGCCTCATTGTAGCCTAACATTTGACCATTTGACCCGACAATAGTGAAATAGCCAAGGTGATGCAAACCCAAGCTTGTTCCTTGGTATGACCGAAAAAAGGAAGCCCGGTTGTCGAGGTGAACAGATCACTGAAGTCAGTAAAGAGTCCGATAGTCACGCATAGCCAGCAGCATGTTGATCTAGAATTCAGATGGTCTGCTCAAAGCCATCGATATCTCGATGGCTTTGGGTCTGCTGGAAGAATAGGGCAGGTTAGGATAATGAAAATAGCCTATTTGAAGAGTGTCCATAGCCTGTTCAAATGCTCATACTCGGATATAGCCTGGCCCTAACACATTCGTGCCATATAGCTACATAGCTGACTTGAATACCTATTTCATAAAAGTGGTAAGTAAACTTAAGATCTTCATTCAGTCAGTATGAATGAGAGGAGTGTTCAGATGTTGGGACAGGGGTTTCACTGCAGCACGGGCGGCTATGGATTTGTTCCCTTCCCATGAAAGCTACTGACCAGGAAGCGAAACTGACCAAACTAAGGCTATACATGACCATCGTCTTCAGGTTGGCTGCAGATATTTGATGTTTCCACACTGGGAGTGATCACTTTGGTGACGTGGTTTGGATTTTGTCATTACTTTAATGCATGCATTCATTCAGTTCATGCATGCATTAATTAATTAAGTAATTAATTCATTCATTCATTCATAATGTAGCCTAATTTTGCACTAGATTTTTTTTGCACCCTGCAGTCATGTAGGCTATACCTGAAAAAAGATCGATCAAGTTTTATTTACAAATTATTAAAACATTAACAGAGAATGAATAAATAACAATGCAGGTGTGATATGCGCGATAGGCCTTTGTAAAACTCTGAGGCCAGGCCCAGCATTAGATTTTTTCTGTAAGCCTATGATGACATTCTTATTAATACAATGCAAGATAATCAAACACAGTATGTAGCCTATTTTATTTCATTCATGTTATCCATACAAATTCCCCCCCTGAACACCGATAGGAGCAAATAGGGCCCAACATATTTGCATTAAAGAAATAAGCCTCCATATAAATTACTTTTGCCATGCATCATAAACTTTCCTGAAATATAGACATATTGCACATCTCAGTAAAGATGAGACTCTGAACTATCAATTCACGTAATTTCACGTAATTTATTGTAATTTAACTGATTTTGAGGTATAAACCGGTCCTCAAATGACGTCATTATGGAAATACTGGAGGTGTCAAAACTTGTCATGGGTGCAAGGGATGTCGTCAAAAGTCGTCTTTACGGGGGAAAGAGTTGGGCCACTACCAGACGGGCCATTGGGGAGAGCTGTGTGTGTGTGTGTGTGTGTGTGTGTGTGTGTGTTTGAAGAAGCAGGGACCACGCCTCCAGTTCATCCTTTCCGTCCTGCTCACTCTCACCCTCCTCTAGGAGAGGAGATCCGCCTGTGTTGCCGTAGACTTTGCCAATGATGGCCTGAACAACCTCCTCCAGCTCTTTCTTGAATGTCTCTGTTTTTGCGGTTTCTGGGAAGAACTCCATCCATTCAGTCATCTCCTCTATGGCCTTCTGGATTGTTTTTTTTTGTTTTAGTTTTTTTTGTCTCCCAGCTTCTCTTCGTCTCCCACCTGATTTTCTTATTGTAGGCATTGATGCGCTCTTTCAACTTCTTGTCTTTGTCTGAATGTCTTCATTACCACTGTTACTTTAGCAGAGTTACTTTATATTATCGCGACGCATAATCTTGTTGCCATGTTTAAAATTTATTGTGAACCTCACCACATGCAGTATAACCATCTTACAGGTGTTTGAAGAGCAAACCCCACATTGCGCAATATGTTCATAGCCAGACAAGGATTTTTACACCAGAAGAGATCTCTGCCATGGTTCTCTTTAAAGGAACTGGAATGATGCACGACCATTCAAAACATGACTGGTTTTCTAAAGATACTGTACAAAGCTTAATGCTAATCGGTGAAGTGTCCCTTTAAGGCAGAGTAAGCTACTTCATCAGAAGCCACTTCTGCCCCCCTTCCCCCCTTTATGCAGAGCAGAGGCAGTGACTGGTCCATTGAAGGGGGATTTTATGCAGAACCCGAACCCGGAACACGGGTTGCAAATGTGCCATTTTAGTCAAAGTTTGAAACTGATTTGGACCCAAGAGAAGCCAAATGCTTCAAAGTTGTTTGGTACACATCTTAATTGTTGAACTCCAATTTATTTGAATACTAATGGCCACAATGCCAAAGATAGGTAATTTTGGGGCAGTGGAATAGAAATACCCCTATTGATTCAAGATATAAAAATTAGTTTTCAATGAAAGATTAGGGAATACCTTCTCAAGGCTTTTCATGGGTTTTCCAGCAGGGCCATGATGTGATGCAGAAAATTGTTACTTGTGTGTTTTGTATATGTTTAAAAATGACTCAGTATGAAGTAACCTTATAGTGTTAACACTCAAGCTGTTGATCAACTTCTGCCGTACAATAGGGATAATGATGGTGAACGTAACAAAATATTGTGAATAATACACAGAGAGAAGTGTCAAAGTCAGACTACATGTTGGCCACTAGAGGTCGCCAAAGGCTGTCATTGTTTGTCCTTTTTTGCTCTTTGTTTAGTCAAGTCAAGGCAAGTTTATTTATATAGCACATTTCATACATAGAGGTCAATGCACTCTAAATAAACAAAAACAAAAATCCTCTGGGCTTCAACCCTTTGCCCTCTAGGCCACTGTTTTTTCCCTTACAGGTGTGAAATAGGCAATCATACCGGCAGTGGCTGACCTGGTGTACACTGTCTCGTACAGTCATGGTGTTTTGGTGTGAAAGCCAACGTTTCTAGAAACCTATGGTGTCCTGAGTAGCTGTAATCAAGCGGTGGATCATTTAACCATCATATCTAGTTAATTCCTGCAGTCCTCCAACTCACATTTTTATGCAACCACCACATCTATCTTACTGACAAGATGTTCAACTGGTCTGTCCTTTGAACCCACATTAATCTGGAGGATTAAGGGATTTACATCACAAAACAATTAGCTGGCTAATAAATTGAAGAGTTCTTTTCCAAAACGCTATATCCACCATTTTAATACATTTTCACAAATCATTTTTTTTTATTTTATTTTTCAAGTAATTTCAGTGAAACTGTATTGGATTATGTTTAGTGGATTTATCTTTACTAAATCAAAACAAAACATCTGCATTTGTATTGAAATTAAGTGAAATACACAATTAAATAACATGACTTTTTAATATTTTCAAAAATGGATTTATAGCGTTTTGGAATTGTCTTCAATTGTATTTCAGGCTAACAACTTGTATTGTGAACAGGCAACCTGCTTCTTCTGGATGTGTGCTCACTGACTCTTGGAATTGAGACTGTCGGAGGAGTGATGACCAATATCCTCAAGAACACCGTAGTACCAACCAAGAAGTCTCAGGACTCCATGGTTTCTGATCACCAGCCAATGTATTTGAGGGTAGAGTTATTCGGTAACACTCTACTTGACGGGTTCATTCATAACACATTCATAACAGCTGGTCCACATCTACATCCACAGATGAGGTGCCCATGAGCAAGGCTCCTAGACCCCAACTGCTCTCCATACACTGGATCATGGGCTGCCCACTGCTCCAGCTGTGTATGTGTGTGAGTTCTAACTGAGCTCACTGCTCCAAATGTGTGTGTGTGTGTGTGTGTGTGTGTGTGTGTGTGTGTGTGTGCGCATGTAACTGTATATGTACACTATCCCCGGATGGGTAAAATGCAGTGGACATATTTTCAGTATGACAATAGAGTATACTTATTTGTGTACAGTAGAATCAAAGTGCATAATGACCATGCCTTGAATGAAAAAAAGGGAGGAAATATCAAACCTTTAAAGGACATCAATTTTCTTTGTGAATGAATAATGTATCATAAATAAATAAATGTTTTCCTTAAAATACAGGGGTCATATTACGCCTATGTTAACTCTATAGATGTGTTAAATTTCCCATAAAGGCAGGCAGATTTGCCATTTATTTCATGGACTCTATGCACCCTGATAAAATCCCCTTGGCGGTTAGGGTTAAAATAGCCCCACATAATCACATACCTTTCACCATACCAAGAGATTGGCATGGTTTTATTTCAGTTAGCCTATTTGCTGGTTGCAAGGTAATAATGTTGTTTGCTATAGTGGTTCCTAGGTTGACATAGTGGTGGTTGCTAGGTTGTTGCGAGGGTAATTGAGATTGCTGCTAAGGTGTTGCTAAGACACATATGGTGGTTGCAATGGCAAATAAAACATTCAGGTCTCAGGTCAGCCCTTTGTCTCTGATAAAAAATGTAGGCAAATTGGCAAAGTTTTTCAAAGGCACTCAGTATTACAATGTAACAACTATATACAAATACATAATGTAAGTACAATGATAGTACCTGATAGTACATGTTGTAACACAGGTTGTACCACTGTACCTAATTAGGTAGGTACACTGTAACAGTGACACATTAAAATAAAGAGTTACCGCAGCCTCCGAGACACTGGTGCAAAAACATTGTGATGTCATTAGTTCGGCCCATTGATTACAACGGGGACATTTTTAGCATGTTTATGGCAAATATCTTAAAAAGTATAAAGTTGTAAAACATTAAAGTTACATTCCGCTGGTGATGTTTGAGAGACCCACGTAACAATGGTTGAACAAAGTTTGTACATAAATGGTTAGAGTTGATTTAGATGCAAAAAAAACTGGATGGAAGAATAATAAAAAGTCTGACGATAACAGTACAGTGCATTTCCATGCACTGTAATTAGTGGGGATGTGAACAAGCCTTTCATCTGTCCTGCAGCCTGAAATGAAAACGAGTGTTTGAGACTGAAATCTAAACGTTAAACGAACGTTTAGGGGTGTTTTAAGGACAGAATAGACCATGCACAAAGCGAGCAATGTGAAAGCCATACAGAGCTCCATTCTAAAGCTGCCAAATTCCACAAACAGGCTTAATCGTCGAAATTTCGGTGTCTAACACTCGTTTCCATGCTAGCAATACAGGAAACGGGCTTAAAGTGTAAAATACCGAACTATTCCTTTAAAGAGAGCAGCTGCTGTGGCCACTACATCTACAGCTCCTCCTTGTCCTGTTCATCCATCCCTAGCTTCACATTCTGCTCATCCTGCTCATTATTCTCCTTCTCTTCTTCTGTCGTTTTCTCTTCATCCTTATATTCCCTCTCTTCCTGCTCTTCATTGTCCTCCTTTTCTTCCCTCTCTTCCTTCTCTTTTCTCTTGTCCTTTTCTCCCCTTTTGTCCTGCACACCCTCACCCTCCTCTGGAGGAGGTCCATCTGCATTGCTGTAGACTTGGCCAGTGATGGACTGAACAACCTCCTCAAGCTCTTTCTTCTTGGGCTTGAGTACTTCTGTAGCGGCCTGCTCATTATTTTCCTTTTCTTCCCTCTCTTCCTGCTCATCCCTTTCCTCCTGCTCTGCCATCTCTTTCTTCCCTTCTGTCTCTCTCTTCTCTCCCCTTTTGTCCTGCACACCCTCACCCTCCTCTGGAGGAGGTCCATCTGCATTGCTGTAGACTTGGCCAATGATGGACTGAACAAACTCCTCAAGCTCCTTCTTCTTGGCCTTGAGTACTTCTGTTGTGGCCTCCGGGAAGAACTCCAACCAATCAATTTGCTCCTCCGCGGCCTTCTTGATGGTTTCTTTGTCAGTGGCAGACAGCTTGCCACGCAGCTCCTTCCAGTCTTCCATCTGGTTCTTCACGGAGTAGGCATAGAACTCCAGCTCGTTGGAGGCGTTGATGCGCTCCTTCAACCTCTTGTCTTCTTTTGTGAAGCGCTCAGCATCATTTGCCATCCTTTCAATGTCCTCTGGGGTCAGGCGGTTATGGTCGTTGGTGATGGTGATCTTGTTCATGTTGCCGGTTTCCGTGTCTTCAGCAGTTACATGGAGGATACCGTTGATATCGATCTCAAAGGTCACCTCAATGGCTGGAACCCCACGGGGTGCTGGAGGAATGCCAGTCAGGCGAAAACTCCCCAACAGATTATTGTGCTTGGTCATGTTGTGCTCACCTTAGGAAACAACAAAGAAATATATTTGCGAGTGTAGAACATATTAGTAATATTGACAATTACTTGTTTACAAATAATGTCATGTTTAGAGTTACAGTATAAGACATTTCTTCAGTTTCAAGTCGTGATACACATACAAAACTGTTGTGTCTGATTTGACTCCATCACCCTATCTGTCTGTCTGTCTGTCTGTCAGTCAGTATGTCTCTGTGTGTGTGTGTGTGTGTGTGTGTGTGTGTGTGTGTGTGTGTGTGTGTGTTTGTGTGTTGCTAGCAACACATACTGTATACCGCAAATTCAGAATTTACGTATTCAGATTCTGATTCTTAACCTACGAGATTCAGTGAGTGAAACCCATCGAATCAGAGAATTCATGCAAAAAAAGATAAAAAAATATTTTCATATTGTGAATATGCACCACCAAACATTGCCTATGAGCTTGTCTCTACAACAACACCCTGACCAAATAAATAAACACACAATTATATGCCATTTCACTATCCCTGTCTTGGATAGTGCAAATTTGGGATTTGCTCTTTAGGTCCATCTGGTCAAGAGGCCATATAAGCCCATTTCCAATGTACCTAAAACACGGGTACACAAATGTAATCACTAATCCGGCATAGAATTTAAGTTTAATTTCACTGCCAGTTATGACCCTACCTTCAAAAACCTTGATATTGACAACTGTTTGGTCATCAACTACTGTGGTGAACCTCTTCCTCCTAATGTCTGGCACCAGGGTGTTCCTGGGGATCAGCTCGGCCATCACTCCTTCCTCATTATTTTCTATATCATCAGTCTGAACACCAAGAGTCATGGGACACACATCCCGAAGGATGGGCACATCTCCTGTTGAAGCAGTGAAATGGGTCAGTTGTGTGTGTGTGTGTGTGTGTGTGTGTGTGTGGGATAACTTTAAATGGTTAAATAAACAGGCTGTGATGTGATTCTGGCAGAAAAGTTTTGATATTTGAACTCAATAGCCAATCACATTGTAGTAAAGTGGGTTTTCTTAGAGATGTTTTATTAGCCACTAGATGGCGCTAGTTATTGTGTGGGTTAACCTGGCGGCTTTGTTCCAGAATAGAGCGAGTAACAAGTAGCTATAAGCCACAGATGATACGGTTCCTTGTAGCGTTGTCTTACCAATAAAAGTAAATATTAAACATGGACTCGGTTACTACACATATTACACTACTTCCATTTGTGTTCTCAAAGCAACATATGCACAAGGTGCCAGGTGCACAACAGTGCCTCCAGCCATGCAGGGTATCATTTTCAAGCTTAATTCTGTGTCACTGTGATTTATTTTGCCAGATTGAGTCAAATACAAATGTGTTGGATTTCCCATTTACAGCTCCAGGGGCGAGAGTGAACAAACAGTGGACTCTTCGGAGCTGTTCACTAAAGTGCCTCATACAATCCCAGAATGTTAACTCATTGATGGGATGTATTGAGGGTTAGAGAGCTATCCATACCATAATCTTCCTCAGAGAGCACGCCAGCCTGCACAGCAGCTCCGTAGGCCACGGCCTCCTCAGGGTTGATGCCTCTGGAGGGCTCCTTTCCGTTGAAGAACTCCTTCACCAGCTGCCGGATCTTGGGAATACGAGTGGAGCCACCGACCAGCACGATCTCATTAATGTCAGATTTCTCCAGGTCAGAATCTTCCAGAGCTTTCTGCACTGGGTTCAGGATGGAACTGAAGAGATCCTGCAAAGAGCAAGTAGCACACAATCAAACAGCATGTTGGTATTTTGACGACGAGTGAGTGCATTAGAAGGAATCTGCTTACACACAAGATTATATATGTAACAGCGGGATTCTAAGCTTGCTTTGCTAAAACAAAGCCTGTGTGTTATAAGTAGAGTATAGACTATACGCACCTGCACACACCTAGTGTTTGAACTTGTTATTTTTAACTCTGTTGTTGTAAATTTTGGACATAGGACCTCATTTCCAACTTTGCCGAGGTGATATTGGTCGGTGGAGACGCGTTTAACCCCTTCCTTCAGTTGCAGCGTTCCTCTTTGCTAACGCTGGTTCTGAGCTAATGCATTTCAACGGTAACACCAAAAACAGTCTTACTCACTCCACAGCACACCCGAGACAAGTGAATTAAAACGTCAGACTATCGATATACATGTCCGTGTTGATAGAATAATTGTAGAAATAAAACTAACCTTGCAACTCAATGATTTATTACATTTTGAGGGACTAGTTTCATCAATCCGGCACTGCCATACAGGGAACAAAGTAGGCTATTGCAATGCGATGCAAGGTTAGTTTTATTTCTAACATTGTTCTATCAACACAGGCATGTGCATTGATAGTCTGATGTTATAATTTATTTGTTTCGGGTGTTCTGTGGAGTGTTTTCAGTGGCAGGCTGGATGTTACCGTTGACTTGCGTTATCTCGGCACCAGATTAGCACGAGATGAATGCTGCAACTCAAGGAAGGGCAGAAATTCACTGAAAATGGTCTCCACCGACCTACTGTATATCACCCCGACTAAGTTGGAAATGAGATCCTATGTCCAAAATTCCGAACTATTCCTTTAATAACTTTTCAGCTTTTGACTGACAAGTTAATTTTTACGGTGGAAGTACTTTGCCTCAAGCTGTGCACACAGTAGAATAGATCATGAATTTAACATTGTGATTGACACTAGTATTCCACAAAATGAAACATGACATGGTAATCGGCTCTTAGTATGTTTGTGTGTTTACATGTAAAATGAATTAGTCATACTTTTCAATAATACAATTTGTTTACACCATATGTTTGCAATGTAAAACAATGAAACTATAATGTTGACTTTCTCTTACCATGTTCAGACTCTCAAACGTGGCACGAGTCAGAGACTCAGAGAAGTCATCACCCTCAAAGAAAGACTCAATCTCAATACGAGTTCGATAGTCTACAGACAGAACTCTCTTTGCCCTCTCAACCTCCCGACGCAGCTTCTGAACGGCGCGGTTGTCTTTGCGCACATCCTTGCCAGTCTTCTTCTTGTACAGCTTGATGAAGTGCTCGATGACACGCTGGTCAAAGTCTTCTCCACCCAAGTGGGTGTCTCCATGTGTGGCTATAACCTCAAGTTGCCTGCTGTAACTATCCAGTAGCGATACATCAAGGGAACCACCACCAAGGTCAATCACTAAGATGATTTTATCACGACCCTTCTTGTTTAAACCGTAAGCAATAGCAGCAGCCGTTCTGAGGGATTAAAAAAATGCAAATTACATGCAGTTGAATTTTACCTGTACAGAAGCTGCTCTTGACTGTTAAACTTACGGCTCATTAATGATCCTCATCACAGTCAGGCCGGCGATGGTTCCAGCATCCTTGGTGGCCTGACGCTGGGCATCATTGAAGTAAGCAGGAACAGTGACCACGGCATGGGTGACCTAAGAAAGACAAAAAATCAATTAGCAGATAAATGCTCTTTAAAATACACCGTCTGCTGGCCATAATAAAGTCACCACCTAGCAAACCACTAGCAAATATGAGCCTCCTCGTGGTACCAGGGCTATGATCTGGGGTTGCTGCAGTTGGTCAGGTCTTGGTCAGCAAGTTATGTGCCCAAAGAATGAGGTCAGCTGTATACAGTACATACTGAATGACCAGGTTGTTCATCAACAGGCATATTTCAAGATGATAATGCCAGAATTCATCGGGCTCAAATTGTGAAAGAGTGGTTCAGGGAACATGAGACATAATTGTCACCACAGAGTTTAGACCTTAACCCCACTGAAAATCTGGAGAAGACTGAAGATCCCATCATCAATGCAAGATCTTGGCAAAAAATGAACACAACACTGGATGGAAATAAGTGTTGTTACATTTCAGATGCTTATGGAAATGATGCCACGTGCGTCACATAATCAGAGCTAAACGTGGTCCAATGAATTATTACAGTGTGTGACCTTTTTTGTCCAGGCAGTGTATATTTATTTAACCCGTCATTTTTTGGCAGTGGTACTTCACTACCTTCATTCCAAGGTATGCTTCAGCAGTTTCCTTCATCTTGGAGAGAACCATGGCAGATATCTCCTCTGGTGTAAAAATCTTTCTCCGTCTATGCACATTAAGAGCAATGTGGGGTTTGTACTTCTTCTCAAGCACCTGTAAGAAGTGTTATATGTGGTGAGATTTGTAAAATTGTCATACGGTTATGTGATAATACGATGAGATTTTAGACATGTAACCACAAACAGCTCACCTTGAAGGGCAGATATTTGATGTCCTGTTGAACAGAGGAGTCATTCCAAGTGCGACCGATGAATCTTTTAGTGTTGAAAACTGTATTCGCTGGATTGGAGGTCAACTGGTTTTTAGCAGCATCACCAATGAGACGCTCTCCTTCAGCGGTGAAAGCCACATAAGAAGGGGTGATCCTGTTACCTTGGTCATTGGTAATAATTTTCACGCTGCCATTTTGGAAGACTCCGACACTGAAACAAAAAAAGGTGAGCTGGAATGTCTATGAAATATAAGTCTTGAATCTCCAAGTGAAGAACAGTTTTTTTTTTTACCATGAGTAGGTGGTCCCCAGATCGACTCCCACCGCTGTTATGCGGGAACTCTCGCTTTCTACAAATATTGCTCCAATGACCATAACCAGGAGCCAAAGTCTCATCAGCCCCATGGTTCAGTTTTTGTATTTGCTTGAAAACTGTGTGAGAGAAAGACCATTGGTTTTAGGCTATGCAATGGTGTATAAAATGTACTGACACTTCCCTATTCCCTATTTGAAAATACAATATTTGTCCATACAGGTGCTTGTTACATAATTAGAATATCATGCAAAGTTGATTTATTTCTGTAATTCCATTCAAAAAGTGAAACTTGCATAATTCATTCCACACAGACTGATATATTTCAAGTGTTTATTGTTTTTTAATGTTGATGATTATTATAACTGACAACTAATGAACCCCTAATATTCAGTATCTCAGAAAATTAGAATATTGTGAAAAGGTTCAATATTGAAGACACCTGGGCCCAGACCATGTTCTCCCCACTGTATGGGCATTCAACAAGATGCTAATCACTC
>NC_085007.1:4416803-4561803 GCF_963854185.1 Sardina pilchardus | reverse complement strand
TATTGTGATCAACACTGAGCAAGAAAGAAAATCACTTTTAGGTTACATGACAAACCAAATTTAACAAGACTAACTGTTCCCTGTTCAACTGAAGCAGATAACATCCTGTACTTACATCTAATATCTGTCCCCATAAATCTAGTTCCTATATCTGCTCTGTAGTTAATACATGGGTGCAGCCAATACAAGGTTTTGTCTTTCTGAATGGGCATACTATACCATCATGTGTTTCAAAAACAGAGCATTACTGTACCTGTCTCCACATTCTGGGTATGATATAATTGAAATATAACTAATGAGAAGACCAGGATGCAGTTGATGATCCACGTCGGTACTTCCGTATAATTCCACATGTTTGTGCTATTCTGAACAACACTGTGAGATAAATATAAATGCTTTTAGGTTATGTAATGACAAACCAAATTTGCTTTTTATTTTAGAGAAGATTAAAGAGGAACTAGGATGGCGATTTCATCTCTGGTTTCGGTTTCGTTTTTCTTTCTCGCTCGTTTTATGCTTGCATTTTCTCTGCAGAGCTTCCCCGACAGCTTTAGCGTGTATATTTATACATGTATAGGCTATATTTAAATATATAAATTGCAAGCGTGGTTCTTCGTCTCAGACTTCCAGATGTAAACAAGGAGCGATCGTCTCCTGCAGAAAGTTGCATAGGGTCTCTTTAAAACAGTTCAGTTTGACTAGTGCTGGTTATGGCCTTGCTGACATCATACAGTATACGGAGCCCAGAAGAAGTCATAAGGTGTTTTCTAAATCAAGTCTATATATCTATTTGACTATCAAATTGTGAGCTCATTTGACGAGATTGTGTGCACAATAGACCTCTGAAGTTCGCCTACAAAAATAGGCCCCATATACATTTTTAGATAGTTTACAAATGAATTACTAACAAATAAAAGACTAAGGCCCAACTTTATCATAGCCATCTGAAAAACAAATATTGTAATTGTTTTTAACTAACTGTTAATCAATAGAACATAATTTATAGTTCAATAGTTAATCAACCTTTGTAATGGTGTGTAGCACCGCATTATGTAATAACACCGCATTATGTAATAATGTAATAAATGTGCACGCCATTATGTAATAATTGCCGCATTCTGTAATAATCTGCCGCATTATGTAATACACTTCTTGAACGCAATATGTAATACATTTTGCTGCATTATGTAATAAGTTATTACATATTGCGGTTGTTACTACATAATGCGGGTGTTGCGTTTTATTTTTTTGCCAAATGTAACAAATGGTGCATTATGTAATAACCAACCGAAATTGACATTTTCATTGATTAAAAACAGCTTGATAATGTGTATTTTACTCAAAAGTAATGCTTACAAATAAGTATTAATTTAACGATGCAATTGAGTATTTAAGCAACTAAATGAAAAACAATTCAGCTGCAACATACAGCCTAACACACTGATCACACAATGGAACTGCAGAATAATAAAGTGAATTTTAACAATGTTCTTTACCTACAGTAAAACAGGCCATGACTCACATTTCACACACATAGCCTAACTATCAGTATATGGAGGGAACTGCCTGTTCAGGCACTTAGCCTAAGCCGCTACTTGATATTGCTCCTCCTGCAAGGTACTGATTGGGACTCAGTGCTGGCTATAGGCCTGCTAGTGGAAAGGCAATGTTTAAATGTAAGTTATTAGGGCCCGAGCACCGAGGTGCTGAAGCGGCTACACCATAGGTGCAAGGCCCTATTATTTTTGCTCAGATTAAATTTTTTCACCTACTTGGCATTTTTGCCTTTTTTCACCTACTTGGCATTCTCTAAAACTCTAAATTGGTAACACTACTAAGTGACAGAGCTCTGGCCTAGGGTGTGGCTCAGGGACTCTATAGCGCCACCTAACGCGTTGTCTGTTGTGATTGACATTCACGGAAATGGCCCAGATTTGGTGGATATGTGTGTTCTATTAATCTAAACAATTTTACATTTAAACTTCATAGTGAATCTTAGAGGAATTTGAGTTATGATTAGGATTATGATTTCTGCACATCACATATTTTGAAAAAAATCTCCTAGATGGTTTATCGAAATCATGTCATATAAGCACTAAAATAATCTTGAGGGGTTGCTCAAGAGGAATTGCGACCAGATTTTTTAATTTTCGAAGTATATCGAAATGGCGAAGGTTTGAATTATGGCGTCTTATTAAGAAACAGGAAGTTGGTGTTATAAGCAGAAAAAAGGTTTTAAATTGGATGTAACTTGGCAGCTACATGTGGAATTGCTTCTGCTAGTCAGAGATAGAGCTCTGGCCTAAGGTGTGGCTTCGGGACTCTATAGCACCACCTAGCAGCACGTTATCTGTTGTGGTTGACTCAAACATTCAAGAAAATGAACCAAATTTGGTGGGCACATGTGTTATTGCTATCGCTAGTCAGAGACAGAGCTCTAGCCTAGGGTGTGGCTTAGGGACTATAGCGCCACCTTGCGTGTTGTCTGTTGTGGTTGACACATACATTCACAAAAATTAATCAAATGTTGTGGGCTTGTGTGTTATTGCTACCGCTGGTCAAAGACAGAGCTCTGGCCTAGGGTGTGGCTTAGGGACTCTATTGTGCCACCTAGCGCATTGTCTGTTGTGGTTGACACATACATTCACGAAAATTAACCAAATTTGGTGGGCTTGTGTGTTATTGCTATTGCTAGTCAGAGACAGAGCTCTGGCCATAGACCTAAAAGAAATGGACAAACAGACTCCGTTGTTCTCAATGGGAGGGGGCTGAAACAAAAATCTGTTTACTTTCCATCGTACTGCGGAGACTCGTACTCATTTTGTGACGTTAGCCATCCTGAATTAGTGAATTAGTGAATTAGTTTTGCCTTCGATACCCTATATAGAATACACAGAAGCTATAAGGGCGACACAGGGCACATGTTACATGAAGTTATGGGATCGCAATCTATGGCCGTCCATGGGAGTTAGCAGAGTGTTGATCACCAGCTCAATTCGTGTCTCTACCTCCGGGAATATGCCTGCCCCCTTGGCTGTGGCCTACGGTGTGGCTTAGGGACTCTATAGCGCCACCTAGCGCATTGTCTGTTGTGGTTGACACGTACATTCACGAAAATGAACCAAATTTGGTGGGCATGCATGTGTTTTGCTATAGCTATTCAGAGACAGAGTTCAGGCTGAGGGTGTGGCTAAGGGAATCTATAGAGCCACCTAGTGTGTTACCTGTTGTGGTTGACGTATACATTCACAAAAATGAATCAAATTTGGTGAGCTTGTGTGTTATTACTGTAGATGGGGGGGGGGGTGGGGTTCGTGTCGGCTCCATTCGCCAGTGGCTCTGCGTGGACGTATATTGGCGGTCTGGCTGGGGCATGCGGTCTGATCAGATGTGCACGGCTGTGCATTTAGTGGGATGGGGGGGACGGGGGAGGTGGGAATGCTGGGAGTGGATGGCGGAGGGGAGGGCTGTTGCGGCATTGTATTTGGATTGGGCTCGCGGTCCGGGCCTTCTTGGGGTGGTGTTTCTAGAGTGGAAGTCCAATGGTTTTAACGATTTTAATTACATTACACCAATGTCCAATGATTTTAACGTTTTTAATTACACTACATCGCCTCCCTACGCCTCCCGACCCTGTCAACAGGATGACAGGATGACACGTCCAAAGACATGAAGCATTCTGGACTTTTGCTCTGGGGGCGCTGCTTCCGGGGGGCCTGGGCGGCGGGGCGGATCAGACTGTGTGTCCTGGTCGGGCCGTGGTGTGTGTTCGCGCGGTGTTGTGGTTGGGGTGGGGCTGGCGCGGGCCCCGTTCTCTCTGCTCGCGGATGGTGGTGGGGGGTGTCTGCGGATGGGTGGCGCCGCCTGTGGGCGGACTCTGGCTGGCCATGCTCGGCCATGCTGCTCCGACGCGCGGTTCAGGGGTGGTGTGTGGGTTCGCCTGGGGGGGGCATTGTGGGTGGGTGGATGTTTGCATGCGTGGTGGACGATGTGCGGGATGCCTCTTCGGGTTTAACTGGGTAACCTATTCCTACGCACCTGTCCCCACAAAAGAGGTGTGTAAAAGCGTTTTGTAAACCCTCTATAGTATAACCATTTATATCACCATTGATATACTTATTAATACTTAATATGACTTACAGTAATACTAACACACTCTATTTCTCTTCCCTTTCCCCTATACCTCACCTGTGAGGTAAACCATTACCAGCCATCAACCATCTCTGTGCCTGTCCCTCATCACACCTGAAGTCACATCCCTCTGACTGCCCTACCATCGCCATTGCCTTCGCCATCCCTATGACTGCCCTAACATCGCCTGCTGTGGTTCCCTGCCCGAATCTTTGGCCCTCGGATCCCAGCGACCCATCACCTTCCGAAATAACTAATGGATTACTAATGGACAATTTATTCCCTACACTGGACTATTTGAACTGTCATTGTCATTGTAACTACAAATGACTGTACTGTAACTGACCCAAGGCAGATGGGTTGGGCCCTTGAGTCGTGGGTCTGTCTGAGGTTTCTTCCTATATGTATCTCCAATTCTAGGGAGTTTTTCCTTGCCCCTGTTACTCATGGGCTCTCTTTGAATGTCTAACACTCTGTAAAGCGCCTTGAGACATGTGTAATGTATTGGCGCTCTATAAGCGACATTAAATTGAAATTGAAATTATTACTGCCGCTAGTCAGAAACAGAGCTCTGGCCTAGGGTGTGGCTTAGGGACTCTATAGCGCCACCTAGCACATTGTCTATCATGGTTGACACATACATTCACAACAATTAGTTAGGCTTGTGTGTTATTGCTGCAGCTAGTCAGAGAGCTTTGGCCTAGGGTGTGGCTTAGGGACTCTATAGCGCCACCTAGCCTGTTGTCTGTTGTGGTTGACACATACATTGATGAAAATTAACCAAATTTGGTGGGCATGTGTGTTGTTCATGCACATGCCCACCAACAATTACGTATTGCTTTGTTAGATTCCAAAATGACCGGGCCCGCCATCGCCGCTTGCAGCTATATTTATTATTATTAATTTTGTTTTATTTGGTTGTACTACAAACTAAGCAGGATTTAGACTGAGATACTGTGTCCTCAATGAACTTGAAAAGACAACCTTTTATGTTAATATGTGTTAGCTTAGCTTATGGTTGGCTATGTCAACACCAGCTAACTTAGCCAATAATATAATAATATCTGTTAACAGAAAACAGAATGCATGGCACACCCATCTTGTGCACAGCCCATGTTTAATTATTTGGTGCTGTATGTCTTATCTTTGCTGCTGCTTGAGCAAAGACAGAGATTTACTTGACAATCAGAAGCACTTACCTCCAAACCTGATCTCATGACTAATATGACTGCAAATATTAATAGAAAAGAACCCCTTGTGCGTTTAAATGAGCACAACCAAAGTTAAAAGGTGGATTGTTACAATTAGTCAGGTAGAACTTTGTGGAATTTGGGCATAAGTGTGACATAAGGTACTAATGCAATTTTTTTGCATAAATTGATAGTTTAGGGGGTGTCCTTTCAGAATCTCATGGGTGCCGCTCCGGCACCCTTGAGCATTTTCTTTAAAATGACATCATCTGCCACGCCCCTTTTTTATCATAGAAAGTCGTCTGAATATACATTAACATATAAACCCATCATGTATGATATCAAATTAAAGGTCTTCTCATGCATGAATCAGCTTTGACCATCAAAAAGATAAAAAAAAATAGTTCAGGTCCCTTCAGAGAACAAAATACCATTTGCAAAGTGACCTTTAAGGTCATATTACGTTCCTTTTTGCTGCATAATAGCTGACTCTAAATCATGTCATATTTTGGTATTAAATTGAATAAATGATGGAACTGCCATTTAGCCTAATACAGTGATTCTTAACCACAGGGCCGTGGCTCAGACTTATGGTGATTCTTAACCAGAGGGCCGCAAGAAATGTTCAGTGTTGCACCTGTTGGCCGCAAGGGCCGCGGTACTGAGTAGATTATCAAATGAAGACATCAGAGATATGTAATGCATGAGACTTAATTCCATTCACCAGAGGTGGAAAAGTCCAGCTTCAGAAAGTAAAAGTCCTACCACATATCTGTGCCAACCACTCACTCAAACCAGCTGATTCTATTTAACACAACTCTTCAGCCAGGTCAAGCAGCTAATTGATGAGATCACCTGTTAAGTGCACAGGTAGAACCAATACATGATTGGACTTTTACTTTCTGAAGCTGGAGTTTTCTACCTCTGCCATTCACCTTGTGGGTATATCTGTATCGAGGATATGTACTGCAAATGCTGCTAGCTACGTTAGCACATTGTCGTTATACCTATGCACTCACAAGAATCCTTACAAAACTGCTGGGATTCTGACACTACACATTTCACTAAAGGGGAGACTTGCCCAACGTGTTAGAATGAATGGATGGCCAGAAGTTCATCGCCAGAAAGCTACCATTAAGTGAATCCAGCCATGTCTAAAAACAAATACCGTTAACGTAACGTAATGAAATTGCACTTGTGAAATGTCTACCAATAAATACAAAAACGTGCGCTTTTTGGATGTGAATTATGAATATTAAATGGGCCCCGGGCCACTTTCTACTATAACAAATAGGGCCTCAAGGTTGAAAAGGTTAAGAACCCCTGGCCTAATACATACAGGAATACAATCATTCAATAGTAATTCATTATATTGTGAATATTATAGCAAGTCTGATGCACCCTAGTTAGTTAGCATGTTAGTTATAATTTCCCTTGAATCTGTCACTGAATTTGACAGCAATGTTGTGAGGTACTTCCCAGGTAGTTAAGCACATTAATTATGACTGTCCTTGGATCCCCCACCCCCCCCCCCCCAGAATTACAGAAAACAATATTTTTCATCCTATCATTTTTTTAATGCTTTAAGAATAGACACCAAACAGGGTAAAGACAGCTTTCTTCTCTCTATCCTGGTCACCCGTAGCCACTTGAAAGTAACCCATGTCAGGTCCAAAGTGGGGAACAGCTGTGCCTTGCCCGGTGCATGAAGCGCCTCCTCTATCCGTGGAAGTGGGTATGCATCTTTGCACATGACCATGTTCAGCTTTCTGTAGTCACAGCAAAAGCGCACACTCCCGTCTTTTTTTCGCACAATGACCACTGGCGATGCCCAGGGGCTGCTACTCTCTTTGCCCCACTATTTCCTGTACATGTTGCTTGAACTTTTGATCGGGTGGGTGTCACCAGTTTATATGTTATGTCATGTGTCACTGTAGTTGTGTAGCCATAGTCATTGTCGTGGCTTGAGAAGACATCCCCGTAGCTTTTCAACAGTGCACTAAGCTTTACATGCTGTGCCGAGTTAAGCTCTCCTGCAGCTATCTGTACTGGAAGAGGCATACATTGGTGTCCATCTTTGGTAGCCTGAACACTGTTCAACATGCAATACCCCATCCATTTCATCAAACCCCACCACCTCTTTTGGACAGATCCTCTGTGACTTGGACACCACAGCTACCCTGGCCCTGGATATTAGTTTTATGGCCTTCTCACGGGTATTCATAACCCCGACAGGGACTTTTCCACCTGCTGCCTTTCTGAGTATGTTGGCAACCAGAAGCCCCTTCTGGATGCTGATCTTTGGAGTGGCTTCCACCAGGAATGGCATTCCACTGTTGGAGGCACCAGCCTTCAATCACCTTCTTACTGTGTGGTGGGATGGTGATCACTTCTCTGCCAGCCACCTTGACAAACCCAATTTTGCCATCTGAATCCAAGAATTCCACCTCATTCTTGACCCTAGCCAACACACGATGGACACTTGCCTCTGGTGGAGCAGCCTTTTCATCCTCATTGCATCCACACCCAGCAGAGAGGTCACTAGATCTTTGATGATGTTCATCCCCATAATGCCAGGGAGCCCATTTTTACATCTTTACAACATCCAGATGGGTGTCTCTCAGTATGAAGATGCGACGCCACTAAAGAGTGGTTCCAAAACACTCAACATCTGCTTCAAGACAACCAAGGACCGGCATGTTCAGTCCATAGGCTCCACCCAATGGGTGGACTTTAGCTGTTCCTCCCCAAAGTGTTCTCTAAAGTGAGACTCTTTGATGGTGGTGACCTCAAACCCAGTGTCCCAAAGGCAGCTTGTCTTCACTCCAGAGATCATCAGGTCAACCGTCCAGCAGTGACCAAATGCATTTTGTTTCAGGAACTGGTCGACTTCAGTGTCAACACAGTCTGCCAGCGAACTCCTGATCATTGATTAACCAGGGGGCCTTGGTTCGCTCTCTGGTGGAGTATTCTGTGCACTGTCTGCCTCTCCTGGAGCATGTCTTTGCCGGGTGACTTGGCCATGACTGTTGAGACCGGACTCTCCACATGTGTAGCAGATGTACTGCCCTTCCTGGTCTCTTAATGGCTCTCTCTTTGGGTCACGAGGTGGTCGTCTGCTTCAGGGATCCATTGCAAAGGTGATGAGCAGTGTGCAAATAAAAATGAGACTTTCAGTGGAGGATACTGATGACAGCGAGGGAGAAATGTCTGATTGAATGAATGTTCTTTGGAGGAGACATTTGATGTTTGTGATGTGTACAAGGCCAGCCTGGCAACATGTTCTTGATATAGTTGCTTTCAGAAATCTGTGATAAAGTACTACTTTGTTGTCTATTTGATTAATTGGTGAGGGTTGATACAATTTGTTGCTTAGCCTACCATTTCAGAGGTGTGACCGTACCAGATTTTACAGTAATTATGTTCTCTGGAGGGATAATTTTTAGCATTTTTTAAATTGACATCATTGATGTGTGTTTGAGAGGAGCTTTCATTTGATACCATACATGATGGTATGGTTTTATACAGTAATGTGAGTCTAGTTCTTTTTTTATGGTCAACAAAAGGGGGCGTGGCAGATTATGTCATTAAAAACTTTTTTTTTTCATCTTTTTGATGGTCAAAGCTGATTCCTGCATGAGAAGAGCTTTAATTTGATACCATACATGATGGGTTTATATGTTAATGTATATTTAGATGACTTTCTATGATCAAAAAGGGGTGTGGCAGATGATGTCATTTTAAGGAAAATGCTCAAGGGTGCCGGAGCGGCACCCGTCAGATTCTGAGTCTACACCCCCTAAACTATCAGATTATGCAAAAAAATTGCATTAGTACCTTATGTCACACCTATCCTGGGGTTCTACCTGACTATATATCATGGGCTCTCTCTGTAAAGCTCATCAGGATAGGAGCAGGCTTCACTCACAAGTTTGGCTATATTATTTTTAATATAAAATTATAAGCTACAATTGAAAAACCATTTATTCAACAGACGCGTTTCGGCGTTCTGCCTTCCTCAGTGTGTATATGGGGAAGGCAGAACGCCGAAACGCGTCTGTGGAATAAATGGTGATTATTTATGCACTCTGTAAAGCCCCATGTGTAATGTTTTGAGACATGTGTAATGTTTTAGCAATCTATAAATGAAATTAAATTTAAATTGAAAAAGAGCCATGGGACTGAGGTAGAGTTAACAAGCCATTTTCCTCCTGCAAATACTCCACATTATACTGCCAGTTTTGTTTCTCACTGACTTGTAGTCTGTCATAATAACTTCTGTGGCTGCCTCAAAATATGTTTGCAGTAATTTGTTTTAGAACCAATTATGTCTAACCAATAGTATAGATATAAAAATCTCATCTCAGATCTTAACCTATATATTAACATCTTATTTCTTTATATTGACTTCATTCACAAATAATGTATTGATTTGTTTGCATTACTGTCTGAATTATCTGTAAGTGTTCAGATACCAGTTAGATCCAGAAGACATGTTCATGTCAGGGTCAGACGTTGTGTCTGTTACCAGTGCTACAAAATACATTTTTATACTCTTTCAATACTAAATCAACTCATGACATTGCATGCAATGAACAATAAAGTTAACACATAAACAAATGTTTTCAGCATTTTGTAAGCTAATTTCAATATCCCACAACACAAACAGCCCTCTTGGTTTGCGTTTAGTTGACCCTAGAACAAAAACACTGAAAAGACAGGGAGATGAATTTAAATGGTCATCGTAGGCTATCACAGCACAGCAGTACTGGAAGTGCAATCAACTCAGTCACTATGTTTATAAACATCCGCTGAAATGTTCCGAATTCTCAGACAACCTTTTGTAAGCACTTTCAACAGTTTGTATCACTGGAGTAATGAAACGCTCCAAATTTTCAGAGGGAAGCGTTCTTGTTTTGTTTTTCGTACCAACAGTACTCGGTGGTCTTGATAAACAGAGATCTATGATCATGTGTTTTAGCAGATTATATTCATATTTATACATCATACATTAGGAGTTTGGAGAACAATAAATGCACTTCACTCCCAAAGAGGGACCATGCTCTGGACCATTTCAGCAATAATACAATACAGTACAGTCAGTGTTCTCTTTGTGCTGATAGAGCCGCCATGTGTCTGAACATCAACATAGTGAATGTTCTGCATCCGGTTACATAATGAATGCTCTGAAGACCTCACTGGACATGGACCAGACAGATAAAAAGACACATGCACAGGAATGTAGTAAACAGCCCCAAGCTTTGGTACTGAGGAGATGAGCAGAGCCAGATGTACAGTATACAGACGGTCAATGTATAGCGGCTATACTATATAGCCTATAGGAGACAACAGCTTTATCCCATGCAGTCACTGTTCTTCTGCTGTCAAATTTGCAGAAGACAAAGACAAGTTTGCAGCCATTTGTATTTGTTGTATTGATAATGAGTCTCAAAATAAGTCAAACTAGATTGTTTTCTCCCTAACCCTCGGTTAATGACACTTGGTTAGAAGTCAGTTTATGCAGTGCAGTCAGTCACCAGTGATACTGTACATCAGTGGAGCGTTTGGCTGTGCATCTGTAAATGTTACACTGCCATCTTCTGCACTGGGATGGCATGAACTTTTGTACACTAGAGGGGGGTATACGACAACATTATGCATTGTAGGTAGATGGAGACAATTTGCCACCTTTGAGTAGAAAGTGAAGAAGTATCTTGCGTAGATGTCCTGAAATGGAGCTCTACATTTGAGATGGTGTTTGGCCAGATGACTGCGAATTCTGCGGCAGTGGTTTTGGAAGATGTCTAGTTTATGTCTGACACCAGGATTCTTCTCCATGTAGCATGATTGACAAGATATTCTTTATTCAGAGTTAAGTTTCCAGCCGTGTGACGTTTGAGTTCGAGGTGTTGCACGAGGAAGCGAATGCCTGGCTGGTCTTGGACATTCTGTCCAGTATATGTTTGTCAGCTGATCCATCTGATGAAATTTTGAGCACAAATACATACATTTGCGTTAACGGGAAGTGATCAGGCTTGCCATAAACAGGCCCTGGACCAATACAGGCACTTCTGTGCGCCCAATTCTCGAAGTGTGTTGGCTGATACTGACTTTAGACAGGAACTGGCTGCTACATGTATTTGTATGTTGGTCTTAAGGGGCCATGTCAACCCATCCCATAACCACTCATTTGATATACAGTATAGTACCACCTAGTTAAAGCTGCTGTCGGCAGCATTTTTTTAGTCATATTAACTTGAATTGTCATGGGATTCTGGAGGTAGAATATTAAATAGTCCCACTAAAGCCTGTAATCGTGCTTGCAAAAATTGTGCACTCCCCAAAAGCAATCACGTTAGGGGGGAGGAATTGCAGAAGTCAAAGCTTGTGCACACGCTGCTATCTAGCCCATGGAGGTATTAGGCACGTTCAAGTTCAACTCCAAATGACCTCTTGCAGCAGCGAGAGCTGCCGGTGGTAGCAGGGGAGGGGATACAAACGCTTGACCATGTTCTAGACTTGACCATGTGACGAAACACGAGGCACGGACCCGCACGGACCCTTGTGGATATGAAGAGGCATCTAAATACCTGCACATACGTCAGGGATGTAAAAGCCAATTGGGGAAAAGTCCTGACGTCATGAAGCCAGGGTCTAGGCTCCGCTGCGCTCCGCAGTAGCTAGAGGGCCACTGCGCCACTGCTGAGCAGCCGCCTGGCCACGCCTTGCTCCCGCGATAAGTTGAGGCCATGTGTACCGACTGCTGAGTCAAAAACACACCCATCTAGACCAACGTGGACAGATTTTTAACCACGTGCATCTTGTGCTGCGCAATTTTTGTGCTGCGCAGCCATCTCGACGTGCCTATTATAAGAACTGGAGAAAGTGAACAAGTCCCGCCCCCATTCATTTCAATGGGAATGCTAGGCTAGTGAAAAAATGCCAAAATTGACAATTTTTTCAGGCTTCAACATGGCGTTTCAAGGGACTTGTTTCCGGTGCCGTTTTACTAAATAAGTGCCAGGTTACTAGTAGTGCTGCCACTAACGACTAATTTTCTAACGATTAATCTTTCGACTAATTTTTCGATTAGTCGACAAATCTAAACGACTATTTTTTTTTTTTTTTTTAAATAGTCCATTTTATTCCATTTTATTCCATTCCATTTTGTCCATTTTATTTTTAACTCAACTGAAGGGCCAAAACATGACATATAGCCATAGATATAGATATGCTCATATCAATATCAGCCTACTTTTGTAGAGTTAATAATAGAATTAATAACATTACAGCCGTTAGAGACGGGAGACCAAAAATAAATAGGGGGTCAAAAGCAAAACGATTAGTCGACTAAAAAAATTGGCGTCGACTAATTTTCATAATCGATTAGTTCGATTATGTCGATTAATCGCAGCAGCACTAACACACACACACACACACACACACACACACACACATACACACACACACATACACACACACACACACACACACTATGCACACACTCATACACAAAGGTAGGGAATGAAGTAATAGATGGATGCAAAATTGACAAGCGTGATTCATATTAGCGGAGAGAATGTGCAGGATTGGGTGGTGATGATATTTTATACCACTGGTTATTTAGATTAAATATATTTCTCTGTAACCATGATGCAATTGTTAAACGTTATGAAGAAGAATTACACACTAAGCTATTTGGAAAATAGACATTTCCTTTACGCAGGAGAGAGAATGACAGCGCACATGATAGACGGCCAATCCACCAACCCACACAGACAATGTGCTTTTGCGACCACCAGTAATTTTTACGTAAGAAGCATTGTATTCCTCATAGACCTGTCACTGTTATTCTCTTTAACTACCTTGAGGGATAACTAATTTATTTATTTATTTTCATGACAATTTGGTGGAAAAGCCTGGGCACGAGATAACACCATTAAGTATACTGAAGTGAAAGTATTTTTTTGAACGCACCTGTCCAATCAGTTGAATCGAAAGGGAAAGTACAGTGTGTGGCGGGCACCGTGAGTCTGATCTTGCTTTTGATTATTCCTGGGCTGACTTTCAAGTGGTATTTGATTACATAATCTGAGGTAAAGGCTGAACAATCCATTTAATTTCATTCAACAGGTTTCAACTTTCAGCGCCCTGAGCGTTGAGGAAAAAAACTGTTAGCGTCGAGCGCTGAACTTCATAGAATTTCTATTTACAATTTACCGTCGATCGGCACAAAACCGCGATTGGTGGACACAGGCTCACAGTGCTGCGCGCTACCACCACACGCACTGCGTTACGCACTGTGCGTTGGGCACCAAGGGGCGTCGGGGCACAGACATTTATAGGCTTTACTTCAAACTGCTTTTCATTCTTCCGAACGTGTAGGCTACAATATCAAAATACAACAACAACATGTTACATACAATGATGATATGGATCTTCTCAATCTCCACTATGCAGCAGATTATATATAATTTCATTCAACTGGGAACGCACCATGAATGCGCACGAGATGGAGGGGTCCGAGAGCTGGAGTTATCCGGTTCCCACTTAGCCTGACTGTCGCCAGACCCTTGCTCTGGCGAGAGTCAGGTTAGTTCCCACTACTGACCATTTAGAAACTGCGAGCGTGGCGATATCTACCATAGAGCGGTCATGTCCTCGGTATTTCTTTCTTCATGTTCCGTTTAAGTAGCCTAAAACTAGCTGAGGAGACAATTATCATTGCCTCAACGCACCGTCAAGTGTCACGTAGCCTATTGCAGTCACATGCCCGTATGTAGGCTACCACAGAGACCGCCAATGTTTTTACTTTATTTTTTGTTTCATTTAGCAAGTGAAAAAGTGGAAAATGCCGACGAGACCATCGTCCTTGCCAGAACGCATCGTCAGGTGACATGTAGGCTACCTCTGACATGTCAAAACGAATGAGAAAGCTAATGGTTAAAGATGCAATAGCGTCAATACTGGTGCTTATCTGTACTGGAGATGTTATTATGCTGAATTCAGTCGAGCAGGGAATATGAAGCTGGCTCTTGCACAGTGAGAAGGATGAAGAGAGGACAAGGAAATGGAAATGAGAAAACATCCAGGATCCAGGACTGAGGAGAGAGAAATGTCTAATGAACATAGAGACACAATAGTATGCAGACAGGCAAGTTGATTCATGCGTATAGTGGCTTATTTTTTTTATTTTTTTTTCACAAATCGTGACATAGAGAGGGGAGCACCATCAGAACTGCTTATGCATAAAGCCCAGGATTTTGTGCGCCTCTGGTTCAGAGTAGTTGTAGCCCAACTCCAAAACCAATCTACAATACACAAGTGAGATACCAGAAGAACAGGCAGAGTCAAATCGCACCAAACAGGCTACATAAGCAAATGTGATGTTCAATATACTTGGCATTTCATGTGCTGTATGTAGTTGCTATTTATTTAGGACAATTTTGAAAAAATATCTGAATGTATAAAATGTTAGACAAATGCGCACGCACACACACACACACACACACACACACACACACACACACACACACACACCAACTGATCCGGAGCTCATTTGTTATCATCAGTAGGCAATATTTTGAACACTGTGCTACTGTAGCCTGATTGCCATCGACTTGAAAGGCTCTGTGAGACTTTAGTCTGACCAAGAGCCTGTGCTACACGGTTTCTCCAAGCGCTTGGTTGACCCGCCTTCTTTAAGTGCCTTGATTTGCTATTGGTCGATGTCAGAAAGCGGTTTGCCGAGTTTAAGCCAATAACAACACTCTTTCCTCTGCCTTGAACACGCCTCTAACCAGAGCCGTTGGAGCTGCTCAAAGTTGATTGGTTCTCGACCAAAGGGGGCAGTTCCGCAGATTTGGGGAATTCAGAAATCCTTTCCGATTAGCAGTTGACCAGACCAGCGACAGCAACGCCGAAGGTGTTACATCACTGGGAGGGCGTGCCAGGCCTACTGTAGACCACCACACTTTAGTCTTGCACTTTGGTTTTAAATGTGCTATACAAATAAATTTTACTTACTTACTTACTTGCTGAGGCATCACCGCAATATACTACTGATACAGGTATGATGCCATTTAGAGTAGATTTATGGACAAATATGGTCTTCAATTTACTTGAAATGGTCTAATATGAACATGTTACGACTTCTCAGAAAGTTTGATATGTATGCATATATGTAAGGGATAACGGCCGACGAGGTGACCGGTTCGATGGAAATAATGGCTAGGTGGAGGTCTAGAACTCCGGCGACGTGCGAAGCACGGAGACGGAGTTACCTCCGCCGTGCCATTATTTCCATCGAACCGGTCGACCTCGAAGGCCGTTATCCCGCTTATCTCCCGTTTGTATTCATAACTTGTATATTTAGAACATAGTTTTATTCCACCGTTGCGTCCGTTAACATCGCTAAAACTGTCTTGACTGTGGGACTACTTTCCGCCACATATCAACTTTCTACTTGCAGGACAAAACTGCCGTTACTAGTTCTAAATGGATGGTTGCTATGGCCAAAAGCCAGTCGTTAGTTCTAAATGGCTGGTTGCTACGGCCAAAAGCCAGTCGTTAGTTCTATCTCTGCCGTTGTCAAGCGGGCATTTCCCAGGATTCTGATTAACTTTAACTTTGAAAGATCGCTACTTTTATAGCCTACATGGCATCCAACTAGCTACAATCCACCTCCGTCATATGCTACAATGTTACTATGGTTCTGCACGTCTGTATTTCAGCTTGGATGCAACGTGACAGTTCATTTAAACTTCGCAACGAGTTTGGCGAATTAATATTCAAGTGTGATACGGGAACTACTTCGAAGGTAGCAGGTTATACGAAGTTAATGGCCACCCCATTAGCCAATCAGAGAAGAGAATTCCATTGTTGAGGGAGATAAACATACATATACTGTATATGATGAACATAACCTAAAACCAATTATTTTTCTCTCAGAGAAACAGAGTTGTCAAGCAAATACAGAAACTGAATAATGGAGCAGATGAGAATTTGCCTCCAGGTCCTGCTTGTGGTCATTGGAGCAATATTAGTAGCACACCTACTACAAAGACTTAAAGGAGGAGACCATATTGAAAAGGAAGACAAGCGTGTAGTGGTGGGAATCGATCTGGGCACCACCTACTCTTGGTAAACTCTATTCAGAACTTGGAGATTCAAGACTTACATTCCGTGAAGACACGTGCTAGCTCACCTTTTTCCCACTTTGTTTCAGTGTCGGAGTCTTTAAAGATGGCCGTGTGGAAATCATTGCCAACGACCAGGGCAACAGGATCACCCCTTCCTGTGTGGCCTTCACTGCTGAGGGAGAGCGTCTCATTGGTGATGCTGCTAAGATCCAGCTGACCTCCAACCCCGAGAACACCGTTTTCAATGCTAAAAGATTTATCGGCCGCACCTGGAATCATTCTTCTGTGCAGCAGGACATCACATACCTTCCCTTCAAGGTGACCATCTGTCTGAAATTATTGTGGCATAGCCTTAGCTATAAACAATTCAACCCAAATTTACGAAAAACTTGGGACATAGAAATATTAAGCAAAATCAAAATGGTTTGATATTCAAATCATCTGAACCATACATTTGATGAAGAATGGTGCATCAAACATCATCAGTTGTTGAGTAGAGGAAAATGTAGTGTTTTGGAAATGTGTGTTAATTTTGAATTTGATGATGGCAGGGCAAGAAAAGGCTGCAAAAGTGGACTTCCGCTAAAGACAAAACAAGGAGGTGATAATTATATTTATTGGCAACATGATCGTGAATATAAATGAGCATCACAGATGGGTAGAATATTATCAGTAAAGAGCTGGAGAGCTGAGTTAACACGCCCTATAGTCATGTCCCAGTGGTGTAATGCCAGGCTCAGTCTAGCTACGTCAAGCTAGGACCCTTTCGTGCACATACTCAAAGCTGGTGAGCTGTGAGCAAGTGCTAAAGCAAAACCAACTTGGCCTAGGCTACTGCACGTCCCCTACTGTATGTTCCCCTCTTGTTGTGTCACTTAATTTCAATACAAACTGAGACAGCGGATTCCTATGGAAACTCAAGCACCCACGCAATAAATAGCTTTGTAGCAAAAATGTCATTTTACCATGACTCGAAGAGTGTTGTAAACCTGAAACCGAAACTTAACCGGTGGAATAGGCGAACCACCGGGCCAGCAATAAACTCAGATGTTTCAGGAGGTAAAAGCCCCGGTAAGAACCAAACCAGATTCTGTTCAAATATACACTATGGCTACTGAAAAATGTAACGTTCACTTATCAAATGTTATTTTGGTGTTTTAAAAAGCATCATTGTTTTAGAATTTCGAACGAAAGGGGCGGTAGGCTAATTGGTGCTTTTACGATAATGTATAAAATGATCTGCCTTCGGGGATTTGTGGAACTATTACCTACAACCCTTTGGAGGTGAATAAAGAATGTAAAACTAGTTATAGTCGTCAGGCCAACACCAGGAAATGTGCTTAGAAAACACTTTTGATGGCATTCTCTGTTAAAAGTTGGGAACCATGCTAGTGCAAGTTATTAGAGGGCTCTGAGGTTCCAGAATCCAGTTGTTGCCAAAATCATATTCATAATTTAAGGTCAAATTTGAAGGTCAAAAGGTCAAAAACAATAGATTTTATGGTTTGTCTTTTTGGGTGGGTCTATGTTCATGGCATTCTTTGTTATAAGTTGGCAGCCATGCTAGAAGTTATTAGAGGGCTCTGAGGTTCCAGAATCCAGTGGTTGCCAAAATCATATTTATAATTTAAAGAGTCACTTCACCCCATAACTCCACCCACTTCACATTTCTGAAAACGGCTCTCAAAATGGGCGAGACGTTCTGAAATTTGAAGAGAGAGTGCAGCACTGTTGCAACCAATCAACCATGGTGATTTCGTGTCAATCTGGGAATGAGTGCTGCAGACATGGCTTATCACAGGTAGGCTAATCAGGGCAGCAGGTGTTGGGGCGTTTCAGTCCTAATTTGTAACGACCCGGTGACGTAGTGTCGGACTAGAAGTGCAGGACAACGTCAGCATTCCAATAGTATTTTGGACCAACATGTCATGGCATGTTTTCAAACGGTAGTATGCGCCAGAGAGCAATATCTCCAATACAAAATCAGACGAAATGTTACTTTTGTCGAGAAACACGATTTTTGTCAATATTAACCCTGGTAATAGTACAGTTCACCACTTATGAGTATTTTCAATCAATCAACAGCTCAAAAAACCTATTTTAGGGTGCAGTGACCCTTTAAGGTCAACTTTGAAGGTCAAAAGGTTAAAAACAATAGATTTCATGGTTTGTCTTTTGGGGGGGCTCTATTTTCATGGCATTTTTTTTTTTATTGTTTTTTAAGTTAGCAAACATGCTAGAAGTTATTAGTAGGGTCTGAGGTTCCAGAATCCAGTGGTTGCCAAAATCATATTTATAATTTAAGGTCAAATTTGAAGTAGTCGTCAGGCCAAGACCCTTTAAAAACACTTTTGGTGGCATCTTTTTATTAAAAGTTGGCAACTATGCCAGAAGTTATCAGCATGGATTAAGATTTCAGAATTACTCTTTGCTAACATGGAACTTGACCTTTAAGGTTAAATATTGAGGTCAAAAAGTCAATCGAGGTCAAATTTCAGGTTTTCTCTATATTGTGATGTACGTTCATAAAATGTAAGATTTTTAAAATAAATATGAGATATTTAGTACATGAGGGATGGAAATTTCAAATATTTATAACTAATTTGGACATATAGGATGTTTATGCCCATTACTCCTTTATGGTATAAATGACAAAAATGTTTTCTAGAGTAAACTGTATATTGCTAATGAATAACAAGAATGCATGTTAAGAGATTGCTCCCTTTTTGTAATATTTGTCATGTTGCACTTATTGTTGCTGTATTACCAATAGGCTGTGTCGTCCTGATCATAATCCACCCCTGCATTGTTAAGACATCTATCCGCGTCACAACCGCATGCAGGCTGTCCATTCTTAAAGGAACACTTCACCGTTTTTTTTCATATTAAACTACATGTACATTATTCCCTTAAAGGGATATTCCGCCATTTTGGGGATTTTCCACCTCCCCTCGAGCAAAACAATTGATATTTACCCTTTTCCCGTTCATCCAGCCATTCTGTGAGTCTGGTGATACAATTTTTAGCTTCAGCCTAGCATAGATCATTGAATCGGATTAGACCATTAGCATCTCGCCTGCTAGCATCATGGTTAAAAGTGACTAAGATTTCCGGTAATTTTCCCATTTAAAACATGTCTCTTCTCAAGTTAGAAAGTGCAATAAGACCAACTGAAAATGAAACCTGGCGTTTTTCTTGGCTGATTTGACATGGAACTACACTCTCATCTGGCGTAATAATCAAGGGAAGTTGCAAACGTACCATGGGCGCAGTGATATCACAAACTACTTCTGCTTGTTGCCTATGGGGACTATTTTCAGATGCTGCGTCATATCACTGCACCCATGGTACGTTTTGCAACTTCCTTTTTTCGTAACATTTCTATTGCCTTTTTGCCTTTCTGAAACAAGTCAGTCATGTCTAGCCCCCAAGATGTGCATGGTGCTTTGTGCAATGTCACCTTGAGGCCCATCCCGTCTAACACCATGTAACCGTTCTGGGGTGCGTTTCTAGAAGAGTTAGCAACGGCGTTGTTAAACCACCGTGGTGCGACGCAACTTGCGATCAAACAACGACAGTGTTACACCTGTTTCCAGAAAGCATCGTACTTGTGTCGCAATTCGCTACCTCCGGTGTTCGAACACCGTTGTTCCAACAACGTTGTTGAGGATGCAACGGCACATTTCATTGGTGGAAAAAGTGTCAACGTATAATACCCCACCCACTAGAAATTCTCTGTCACTGGATGCCTATCACTTGTCTTTTATAGATCCTCCTTTCCTTCCTCGATCCTCGTCCTCACTGAATGATGGGGCGGCAACAATGGGATAGAGGACCGAGGATCGAGGAGGGATGTTGAGAGGCACCCTCTATGTGTCGACGTGTCTAATTTAAACCCAAAGTGATTCATGCTGGCATTATCATTGCTATCAGGAAAAAACGTAAACCTATGCAAGCACATAGCTGCTTAAGCTGTCCAATAGGCTATATGTATTTGTGTGAAATATCTAAAAAATATATGTACAAAATATATATGGCCTAGACTAATTACAAATTATCACAATACTAAATCAGTGTCTGGTGGTTCAGCTGTTGCATGTCAGTACATTGCGCGCGCGGCCCAAGTTCGCATCTTACCTCTCCATGTCACTTTTGAGTAAGAGCAGGAATACCACACACAACAATAGGTTAGACCCTAAATATATTTAATTTAGGGCGATTAAAAAAATTTATCTAATTAATTAGAGGCTTTGTAATTAATTAATCGAAATTAATCGCATTTTAATTGTATATAAATATATGACCTGAGAACAGTGAGAAGTATTTTTTTTTCACATGGATTTTTAGTATAGCCTACTATTGGATAATGACTGAATACATAGGCCTAAGCTTAAGCAACAAAAATATTGTTTATTAATAAGTCCAACAGACCAGTGCAATTTTTGCCATAAAGTGCAGCAATACCATATTTAGAAATAGTACATTTTCAGAAATTCATGTAGCCTATAGATAGGTAGACCTTCTGTAAACTATAATACTGTGATATCCTGTTAATTGTGTCACCTGTTACCTTGAGTTGAGTTCATGAAATTGTTACTGGGAGGCGGAGTTTACGTGTGTGCGTGTGTGCTTGTATGCGGTTCTGAGTGTGAAGTTTCTTTTAGGTCTATGAAAGTTGGACATGGAATTAGGTGCGGTGGATTACTGTTATAAGCGTGAGTTGTGGCTGTAACAGCAACTCGGTTGCTATTTGTTTAATAAATAAAGCTCAGAGGTTTCCCTCAAGTGGAGTATCACTTTGTCCACGCTAGCAGCTAGCTGCTTTATGTTTTGCACTGAGGTGATACCTGCGGTGATACGTCCTTGTTGCATAGGTTGCACACAACCATGCTCTTATCTACGCTTCCATCCGTTCGTTTTTTGTAACAACATTTCCCATCCACGGGGCCAACCAACGCGGTCACATCAGCTTCTTTGTTCATGTTCACTGTGCCACTGTGGTTTGTTTTGTCTGAACCGAACGCCTTACTTGGTGCTCCAGTATAATCGGTCCGTCTGAAACTCATCCAGTGAGAAACGTTCCGCGGTGCAAAAATAAATAGGCATACGATTAAAATGCGTCAATTTTTTTAACGCATTAATGTTTGTGTAATTAATTAATCGTAATTAACGCGCTAAAGTCCCGGCCCTAATTTAATTGCTTTACATCGAGTGGCCAGGAACACAACATCAGTTTAATAGTTCCACGACATTACTTATTAGGGTTATTTCCATGTTTCACTAGTCAGAAACAAAAGCATGTGTGATGCATACGGAAAAAGAACCTACGATGTTGTGATGATAAGCCACCTGCCTTAACCACTATACTAATGAACGGTGTGCTTGACCCGAGGGTTTGTAAATCATAACAGTAGCCTACCAAAATGCAAACCAACACGCAAATGAACGCAAGGTAACACAAGTAGCAAGAATGAGCCCAACGGTATTTTAATTTATATTAGCCTACAGCATAGCGCAATCATTGAGTCACGAGAAAAACAACAACTTAGTGATTTTTGGTTGGGCGCTTGTGATTTTTGGTTAGGCGCTCCTGACACTGACGACATCACCAAACGGAACTCCCAAGGTACGACAGAGGTGCGACTGCCCAGGGGCAGTCGTTCAAACGACCAAACTTTGCGTCCTTGTTTGCGATTGAGAGTTTGAACTACCTTTTCTAGAAACACCAAATCTACGAACGACGGAGCGAACTCCCAAGGTTGCGACGCAAGTTAGCATACGACACTTTCTAGAAACGCACCCCTGGGTGGTGCAAGTACACAGTCCAACATGACTTCTTCCCAAATGAGGAGACGGTCTTGCAAACAGTTAGGGCATGGAAGCCGAGTACATTATCCACAACTACCTGAGGTAGACTCTCATTGATAAGGTGTACTGGGTAGCACTCATGAGTGAGACCTCCAAGGAACATGAGTGCTCCCCAGTACACCTTATCAATGAGAGTTACATGGTGTTGGTCGGGATGGGCCTCAAGGTACATGGCACATGTTGGTGAACATGGTACATTAAAAGGTAGAAAATTATGATCTTTCTGATAGATCTCTGTTTCTCGAAGTCATCGAGCACCGTTGTTTGGGGGCATGTTCAAGAGTACTTGTGACCTCAAGAAGTGTGATCTGTGTGAAAAAGTGCCAGCATTCTCCTTTAAATCTCATTCATGAAATGGTAATATTGTGAATCCTACCACATATATCCATTCTTACAGGTGTTTGAGAAAAACAGGAAACCCCACATTGCTCTTAAAGTTCGTAGCCAGATGAGGAGTTTTACACCAGAAGAGATCTCTGCCATGGTTCTCTCTAAGATGAAGGAAACCGCTGAGGCATATCTGGGAAAGAAGGTAGTGAGCTACAGTACCACTAGCAAAAAGAATAAAATAAAAATAAGTTAAACAAATATATTCTAATATTCTGCTACTGTAAATGTGACAAACTGTTTCAAGGTCACCCATGCCGTGGTCACTGTTCCTGCTTACTTCAATGATGCCCAGCGTCATGCCACCAAGGATGCTGGAACCATCGCCGGCCTGACTGTGATGAGGATCATAAACGAGCCGTAAGTATAGCAGCCAAGAGCAGCTGGATCTACATGTGTGTAATGTTCAGCTGGACATGTTCTAAGAGGTAAACATGTATTTGAAGAGTTCAGATGCAAAAGCAGGCGGATCTAGACAGATTTAGAGGCTTTTTCATCTGAACCCTTCATTTTAAACCCCCAGAACAGCTGCTGCTATTGCTTATGGTTTGACCCAGAAGCGTGGGGAGAGAAACATCCTGGTGCTTGACCTTGGTGGTGGTTCCCTTGATGTGTCCCTCCTGACTATTGACAGAGGTCATGTTATGGTCAGAGCCACAAACGGAAACACCAGCTTGGGTGGAGAAGACTTTGACCAGCGCGTCATTGAGCACTTCATCAAGCTATGCAAGAAGAAGACTGGCAAAGATGTTCGCAAAGACAAGCGTGCTGTTGAGAAGCTGCGTCGTGAGGTTGAGAGAGCCAAGCGAGTTCTGTCTTCCCAACATCAAGTACGTTTTGAGATTGAGTCTTTCTTTGAGGGTAAAGACTTGTCCGAGATCCTGACCCGTGCCAAGTTTGAGGAGCTAAACAGGGTGAGTAGAGAGAGAATTAAAATTGTACAACATGATAGTTTTGTAGATCATACATATTGTGCATGTTTCTGAGTATTCTGCTGTGCTACATTGTGCTGTTACCTGCATTGCAAACAAACATAAACATCAAAACGCTTGATGCACGCATGCGCACACACACACACACACACACACACACACACACACACTCACACACAAGCTAACACTATCACTTACTCAGATGCTTATGTTTCTTTTTGGAAATGGTGCTTGTATGATGTTCTTATCAAATCATGAAAATACTGTATATGAATTTGATGACAGCAACCAGTCTCAGAAAAGTTGGGACAGGGGCATGTTTGCCCATGTGTTGCTTCATCTCCTCACAAAATGCTGTAAATGTTTAGAAATATTTGATGAGAATGATCAAATGAATGATTCTTGTGTGGTATACAGTAGAATGTCAGCTGCTCAAAAGTCTGAGGTCCTCTATCATGTTTTTCCATTCCATGATCCACCCAGTTTGACCGGGTCAAGTCAAGTCAAGTCAAGTCAAAATCAGGGCTGGACTGGGACCAAAAAACGGCCCGGGCATTTTTGGCCATAGTGGCCCACCATGATAATTTACACGATAAAACATATGTGCACATTGTTTTGCTTGTAAAACATATTTAAGTAAACCGCAGTAGCCTGCATGGAAGCGAGTAGACTAGCCTACCCTTGCTAAAAAAAATATTAATTATTATTATACTCTCTCTCTCTCTCTCTCTCACACACACACACACACACACACACACACACACACACACACTGTTAGGATAGGTTAGATCACATGGTAGGGCAAGCACTAGGCGCGTTCAAGTTGGCTGCGCAGCACAAAAACTGCGCAGCACAAGATGCACGTGGTTAAAAATCTGTCCACGATGGTCTAGATGGGCGTGTTTTCGACTCAGCAGTCGGTATCACATGGCCTCAACTTATCGCGGGAGCAAGGCGTGGCCAGGCGGCTGCTCCGCAAAAGAGCAGCCGGTCTGGAGGTACTGCGGAGAGCAGCGGAGCCTAGACCCTGCCTTCATGACGTCAGGTCTTTGCCCTAATTGGCTTTTACATCCCTGACGTGTGTGCAGGTGTTTAGATGCCTCCCCATATCCACAACAGTCCGTGCGGGTCCGTGCCTCGTGATTCGTCACATGGTCAAGTCTAGCCAAGTCTACACTACGGGAAGTAGAGAGTGTACAACTTCATAGCAGCGTTTGCATCCCCGCCCCTGCTGCCACCGGCAGCTCTCGTTGCTGCAAAAGGTCATTTGGAGTTGAACTTGAACACGGCTACTGACTTACAGGCGGGGCTTCAGTGATGTCACTACCTGTGGCTAATGAGTAAAGACACCTGCACTGATTTAGTCAGGGGGCCAATTCTGAAAAGGGCTTCCGTTAAGACTTTTGCGGACATGTTTTGGTACAAGCGGTCAACCTATTTTTTTAGTTAGAAGACCCCCATAGGTAAGATATTATGGTGGTTGTCAAGCAAAATGTTTTTTTTTTTTTACTTGTGCAAGCAATTTCAGGCCAATTTTTTGGTTTCCTGCTCAACATGACATGCCAACGATAAATGTTGAATATCTCCACAACCACAAGGACCATATAGATAAAAATGGTATGGAATGAAAGCTAACACTCGTGGGATGTCTGCTGACGTGTCAGAATTAACATTTATTGTACAGTATAAGAGACAACAGACCTAGAACATGAAAAAAACAATCTCCGCCTAAAGAGAACCAGTTTTCAAAGTGAATATCAGATTGGAAACATAACATAGCATTCCAAAACCTCTATCAATCAGTACCCCTATATATGGGAATGAGTCATGCCAAGTTTAAAGCTTGTAGGGAGAGACAGTGCACTGCTGCACATGTTGTAATACTATAATGTTATGGCGAAAATGTAGAACTGTAGATGGTGGTCTATGGTGCTATTTGACTTCATTAATGTACCAGGTTGTGACAAATTGTGTTTAATGGACATATCACTATAGTTATCAATTCTACCCAAACATAACTGCTCTCTCAGTTCTTTAGGATTAGAGGTTAGTAACTAGTTAGTAGTAATAGTCGTATGGCAAAGACATTTTTCCCCATCCAAGCAGTGGTGCTCGGGTATAGGCAGCCAACAGAAAAAGGCACATGAAGGATGGCATGCTTTCCCCCCAGCTTTTAACCACAGAGGTCAGGTGCTTGGAGCTTGGTGAGTACAGGTCAGGTGCTTGGAGTTGACGATATGTGGATGTGAGGAAAGTAGAAGTCAGTGCAGTACCAGGCAGTGTCGATGTCCCTGACCAGGACTCAGACTGAGCACATGGTCCCTGGGTACCTTCTGTTGGCTGCCTACCTGAACACCACTGCTTGACTGCACTGTAAAACCCGGGAAGTTAACTTAAGTGTATATAAGTCATTCAGCTGAGTTATTTATATGTGTGTAGTTTGTGTTGGGATAACTTTAAGGAGTCAAGTAAACTACTGTATACTCATTTTATTCACCTAATTTCAACTTGAGTAAAATACAGTCATGGCTGAAAGTGTTGGCACCCATGTTAAAGTTGACTAAAAAGAGGAATATAAAATCATCTTTTGGAAATTGATCTTAATGCCTTAAGTAATAAAAGTAGAACATATCCAACCTTTAAGAACACCAACTTTCTATGTGAATGAATAATGTATCATAAATAAATAAATGTATTGGCACCCCTATGTAACCCTATGGGAATTTAACACAAATAGGGGCAGGCAGATTTTTAAAGGCCACTTATTTCATTGATCCAGGATACTATGCATCCTGATAAAGTTCCCTTGACCTTTGGAACTAAAATAGCCCCACATCATCACACACCCTTCACAATAACTAGAGATTGGCATGGTGTTTTGTTCAGTTGGCCTATTAGCTGGTTTGATTTGCATTGAGCTCAATGAGCATCAAACAGGCTAATAGGCTAACTGAACAAAACTGAACAAAACACCATGCCAATCTCTAGGTATGGTGAAGGGTGTGTGATGATGTGGGGCAATTTTAGTTCTAAAGACCAATGGAACTTTATCAGGATGCATAGTATCCTGGATCCATGAAATAAGTGGCCTTTAAAAATAAAAATCTGCCTGCCTCTATGGGAGTTGAGAACATAGGGTTAACATAGGGGTGCCAATACGTATGACCCCAGTCTTTTAAGGAAGAACATTTATTTATTCATGATACATTATTCATTGCATGGGGTGCCAACACTTTCAGCCATGACTGTATATGCCACTCATTTCAATTAAGTAATCATGGCAAGAAGTATATTCACAATAAGAAATGGCTGACCACACATTACATTTCCCAGAATGTCACTGTCCATAGTATTCTTAACACATTAGCACATATTAATCTTGACTGAAATTGAATCTTAAATGCAATAGTTAAACTATATTTACGGCTATACTATAGCTGTTATGTTATTGTGTTATTTACATTGACACCACACACCATCAAGCAGATGACTATCCATAACAGACTTGGCCTGTGGGCTGATTTTAAAATCTTAGATCACTTGTAATGCTTCTGACAGACGTAATGATAATCTGAAGATACAGTATATCATGACGGCCAGTACTGCCATGGTGATAAATATTATGTTTCACAATTACCATCATTCTGCAGTAATCCTATTCATTTAATAGAAATTTAAACCTATAAAAAAAATCCTGAAATCTTTACTCCTGAAGCTCATATCCTGTCCATAAGAGGGGTAATATAGTTACTCAATGTAAACATGCATAATGTGTCTGTATCTCCCCAAGAGACAATACAGACAGACAATAGGAGGCTCAATCACACCATTGGGATACTCAACTTTGTGATACTTTCAAGTGACTATAGGTCAAAGTCAAATTGGGAAACGCAATCAACTTTGCATTAGGCCAAGAAAAAGTGAACTTCAAAATGTTCTTTATATTTAGTTTAGTTTATTGGTTTTGTTTGACAGGGACCATGCATAGAATAACTTCTATACCAGGGTTAGCTAAATAGCTAATTTGCACCTGTAGTCCCTGGGATATTTTGAGAATGGGCTTCTCCTTAATGGTATATCTGACCATATTCTGAAAATCATCAACACAATATTTTTGCCCATCACCTGGTAAACAGTAAGAAGCCACAATTAACAGCTAAGAAATACTTATTAAAAAATCAAAGAAGCATTTACCCATAATCCATAGAAAATGATAGCTCACACATTGAGTACATTGCATTTTTTTGTGTGTAGGCCTACAGTACATAATTCTTACTTGTCAATGTCATGATAATTCACTCAAGTTGTTATCAGGTGAATAAAATTAGTGTAGTTTACTTGACTCCTTTAAGTTATCCCAACACAAAATGCAATACTGTACAATATACTAATAACCAATCCAGTTGAATGACTTATTTACACTCAAATTAAATGAGTTGCCAAACTCAAATGTCAAGGCATCCGGTTTACTCAAATAATTTCAGATAGGGTAGCTTCCCAGGCTTTACAGTACTCAAATAATTTGAGTTCAGTTAACTTCCCGGGTTTTACAGGGGAAAAACATACCTTTGCCATACGACTATAACAAAGTTGTTATTGCTAACTACTAACCCCTAACCCTAAAGAAGTGAGAGAGCAGTTATGTTTGGATTGAATGAATAACTATAGTAATATGTCCATTAAATATCATTTGTCACAACCTGGTATATTAATGAAGTTAAATAGCACTATACACCACCATCTACAGTTCTACATTTTCACTGTAACATTTCAATATTATAACTTGTGCAGCATTGCATGTCTCTCCCTACAAGCTTTTAACTTTGTCTTCACAACCACCCTGATATCTTACCTATTTGTGTCTTCTAACAAAAAAAATAGGGTGACACTGACAGCTTGAACCAAAACATGTCTGCAAAAGTCTTAACGGAAGCCCTTTTCAGAATTGGCCCCCTGACACAACAGTGGCCCTTGTGGTGTGATACTCTTGTGGTATTTATTGATCATTATTTTTTAATGATCATGCTTGCACACAAGTTGGATTATATTGCACATTTGCCCAAAATTACAGTAGGTAACATGGAAGAAAAAGGAAGCACTTTGGGGGAAAAATCCGCTTTTTCCATTTTTAAGAATATAGTGTTAAAATGGACAAAATAACATTTTCTAAGCTGACAACCTGTCTAGAACTCATGTTGAGGGGTTAAATATCAATACTGGATAGGTTGTATGCTTGTACCAAAAAGTGTCCGACAAAGTTTTAATATCAGTTTTGGCCCCCTGACTAATTGGGGGGTGATTGGTTTTTGGGTTAGGCCTGCAGCAGAGGCCTGGGAACATGTGTCTGTTTGCCACAGAAGACAAAGGCAAACTGAATCCCCTCATTTTTGAGTTAAAGTATTTTGGATTATGTTTTACCACCAACAAAGAAAACTGAACAAGGGATCTGATGCTTGCGCTGGCCATAGACTATCATAGAGCCACCGGGCCGTGGGAGCCACAGGTAAGTGACCTCTCACTGGGCTCTGCCAAGCTGACACGCACACACACATCCACATGCTAGGATACACTTCCACGCATTTCCATCATATAGGGCTAGTGGATAGAGTTAGCTGTGGTGGGGTTGAACTTTACTTTAGGTTGCGACTTGCGGGAGGCTTTTTACTGATAATACCCTAGACAATAAAGAGCTGGCCTCGCCGTTTCGTAACACACACACACACACACACACACCTTGATACTATTTAGAGAAGATGTATAGGCTACACATCCCAAAACATTGTCATTGTTAATTCCATGGGCTATCACCATTCCTGTTTCATTCCATGCGTCTGATTGCATGTCTGTGTGAATGGGTGTCTGCTTGTCTGCGCAAAGAAATTTGATAGTTTGCTTGTTGTACTGCGTCAAGATTGACAACAATTTCGACCAATCGTGACTGTCTTAAGATTTCAGAAGGTTGATGGCGAGCCAACAACTCGTTAATTTGATGGGTATCGCAATTCAAATGCTGCAAGAGGGGTAGGCCTACACAGAAACCACACAAAAAGACGCGCTCACACTATAAAACGTTGTTTTGCTTAACTGGGTGCCTAATCCTACATAGTAGGCAGGTTACATCTAAAAGAAGCAAGGGGAAGCAGCAGTCGCAGATTTCAAACTTTTAATTGTTCGTTGTGCGCCCAAAAAATGCAGCCAACATTTTGGCTACTTCTTACCTGGCTCACAGTAGCTATTCTGGCCTCCTCCTCAATCTGTCCCTGCTGGGTCACGTCTCTCACCTCTTCCTCCTCCTCCGAATCAATTTGAATAGCTACTCCTTCCTGTGTAACTACTCTGTTGCACACTCGCATGTGCCTCTCTGAAGCCTGTACACTCGGTGATGCTTCTGCACTGCTGCTATGTCGACAGCCCTGTTTGAACTTGTGGTGGCAAACATTTCTGTAATTTTAGCACATTTTGCTGCATCCACTTGTAGGCTTTTGCCTTTTTTCTCGCAACTTCTGTGCGCCCCCCTTGCGCTTTTGTGGTTTGTCTTTGTACATTTTCATATACGGACGGTCTCAAACTCCGGTCGAACTCCAGTCAAGAGGGAGATGAGGCCGGGAGGGAGACAGGGAGGGGCCTGAGATGTCATTGGACTAGCCCAATGTCCATTAAGGCAGTCAACCAATGGGCCGCGATTCGCTACCGTTGCGGCCGTACGCTACATAAGCCTAATTTTTTAATTATTATTATTAGTAAATTATGACAGCCTCGGCCCAAATATATGCGTCGGCCCACCGGGCATTGGCCAGTCCATGCCTGAGTCAAGTCAAGTCAAGTCACGTTTATTTATAAAGCACAGTTTTGTAAGCTCAAACCCAAAGTGCTGCACATGCAGATATCAAGACATGCTGGACGGAGCAGCGTGAATCACTAGCGTACCCGTGCACAGACATTTAAGACAGGAAACAAACAGATGAACAAACGAAGACGTAACAAAGAATTATATCATATTCATAATTTACTGCAGTTATAAATAGCAGCCTGTCATCGGGAGTGGTTCCTGTTAATTTTAAACAGGCCGTTGTCCAACCCTTGTTAAAGAAACCTGGACTGGACTCCACTGTTTTGGCTATATTTAGGCCTATTTCCAAATTGCCCTTCACTTCTATTCCCAGCTCATGGATTTTATAAATGAACAAAATATTAGTAAGACTTTCCAATCCGGTTTTAAAACTTTACACAGCATCATGAATCAGCACTTTTAAGAGTTTTTGATGACATCTATTTAACTACTGACTCTGGTCACTGTGTTGTACTTTTACTTTTGGATTTGACTGCAGCTTTTGAGACAGTGGATCATGACATCCTGATTGCTCGTTTGGAGCAGTGGGTGGGCATTTGTGGCACACCACTAGAATGGTTCAGGTCCTACTTATCCCAGCGAACCTTCTGTGTTAGCCTTGCTGACTCTGTGTCCTCCACCGCTCCCCTGTCACAGGAGGTGCCACAGGGCTCTGTGCTTGGCCCTCTCTTATTTTCCCTCTATCTACTCCCATTTGGTTAAATTCTCAGGAAGCATGGTATCTCTTTTCATTGCTATGCAGATGACAGTCAGATCTATGTCCCTCTTATAAAGGCAGACTCTGACTGTGTTAAGCCATTGCTAGAGTGTTTACATGACATTAAGACCTGGATGTCCCTTAACTTTTACATTTCAATGAAAAGAAGACAGAAGTCATGGTCTTTAGTGGCACTTCTGTGACCCCCCTGGTTGATCTGGGCTACCTAGCACAGTATCGCAGGCCAGTCATTAAAAATCTGGGGGTAAAGGTGGACACTGACCTTAAATTTGATACCCAGATTAAAGCTGTGGTGAAGTCCAGCTTTTTTTCAATTAAAATCAAAATAACGTTATGCTTAAAGCGACTGATTTCGCTTTGAAGAGTCACATATGTGCAGAATTCACTTTGCCATTGTTTTCCTGAAATATTCACACCAGGTCTTCCCTGAAAAAGAGGTCGCCTAGAAGGTCATATATGTTGCTCAAAACCTGTGTACATCATTCAGAATTGATTTAGCCTTTCCAGATGTGCAAGATGTCCTCCATACAATATGGGTTTACAAGATTTGCAGTTTTGCAGTTTGTTTCACTGTTTTTATTTGCATTTTACTTAACATCCCAACTTTTACTGATTTGGGGTTGCAAGGTTGTCAGCAGCTGAAAGCTTTAGTAAATGTGACTGAAATTAACACAGTGCTGCCGTTTTCCCCCTTTTGCAGGATCTTTTCAGTTCCATCCTGACGCCTGTGCAGAAAGCTCTGGAAGATTCTGACCTGAAAAAATCTGACATCGATGAGATCGTGCTGGTCGGTGGCTCCACTCGTATTCCCAAGATCCGGCAGCTAGTGAAGGAATTCTTCGACGGAAAGGAGCCCTTCACAAGTATCAACCCTGAGGAGACTGTGGCCTACGGAGCAGCTTTGCAGGCTGCCCTGCTTTCTGGAGAGGAGGGTATAGGTATGTAGTCTATTTCACATACGTTATTTACCTATTCACTTGAGATGATGCAGCCAGGTATGTGGCCTATAATGCATCACTGAAAGGTTTGATGTGACTTAAAGAGCAATCGAATCCTCCTCAGGGTCATTTCGTCCACCTCCAGTGTCTGTACACAATCCTGGTTAGATGGAACACTTATAGTATAAGCCTAATGCATATTAAATGTGTGTGTCCGAGGGATTTAAGTGACACTGTTTAGCTTGGCAAGTTTAATTTTAAAGCAACACCATGTAGTTTTTCAACCTTAATAATACGTTTCCAAGATCCTTGTGATGGTACATCGATTTACAATAGGTTGAATGACACGTCTGCCATTTTTACTGGCACTACGGAACTTTGGGTTTCGAGTGGGAACCCGAGCACAAAAAGAACTACAAAATTCGACTAGGCCTACTTTACAGCACACACTTCCCCCACCACTTCCTCAAATTCAGTGATGGCCGAAGCAGCAAGGAAACCGAAAGTGTTATGATACAAGTGTAAACTTTGTACAGCCTGATTAGATGTGGAAGTAGCGATTTATGATGAAGCCCCTTTTAGGAGAAAAAACAGTCAGAAGTAGCCTAAGCCTATGCAGGCTCGGCGCCAGGGGGGGGGGGCATAGGGGTCCAGGCCCCCCCAAACAGGTCTCTGTGCCCCCCCAAACAGAGTGCTCTGTAGTAGATATTTTGCAGTATTTTGCCCCCTCCCCCCAACAGGTGCCCCCCCCGTCGATGCTCATAGCTCCCCCACTCGTTGCTCTCTGGCTCCGAGCCTGAGCCTATGTCTAAACTGTGTACACATTTGGTAGGGCTAGCCTACGTTCTTGAAATAATATTTTAGGCTAACAAATGACATGTTTGTTATTTACTTTTCTGGTGAAAGTGTCTTGCCATGGGCTATATTCAAAATGTCTCTGTATCTTTGAGATTTGAGCATAGGGGTAGGCCTATCTATGAACTTTTTGGGAAATGTGCAATATCATTGGAGTGTTCTCTTCTTAAATTGGAGTTATTGATTACTATGTCTGCCGTGCCCACTGTAATTCCATTCTGTTGTCCTCTGTTGTCTATGTGGTATGCGTGAATTGGTGTTTTGTTTTTATGATAAGCAGTTGTATGCAGCACTGTAATGCCCAAGACAAATTTCCCTTCTGGGACAAAGTTCATCTTGTCATCTTATCTTATCTTATAATGCAAATCGACTTTTGTACTTTGCAGATAGCTGCATATTATAATATTGATATATGCCATTACTGTAGGCTACCTTCCACACAAACAGTTGAATTATCCATTCTGTGAACAGTAGCCTATACTGTTATGACACTGCCATATAAACACAAGCTAGGCGATCTTTTGGCGTTTGAAAAAAATAAAACCCATGAAATTATATTCATATGATATGTTGAAATGTATGCCACTGTACCTGGGATAGACACGCAACGCAGGCAGTCTTTTGCCCAAGACGTGAGAACTCCTTCTGCAGAGTTCGGCTTGTCAACAAATGCACGTGTATCCCCTGTGGGGTAGGCTATCCTAGCTCAGTAGGTTAGCGTTGCTCAAATATGATGTCTTACGAAAGTGGCTCTGTCTTACAGGGGAGCTACACCAGACGCGTAACTGAAGCGCTCCGTTAGCGACGCGTAAAATCCATTTTAGAAGATGGGTCTATTTTTTTCGAATGTACGCGCCACTGTTGCGTCTGATGTAGCTACTTCCATTGACTACAGTGATAATTAACTGCTGCGACCGGCTGCAACATACGCGTCGCTAACGGAGCGCTTCAGTTACGCGTCTGGTGTAGCTCCCCTGTTAGCGTTGCTCTATCAAGAGAGTTTTTGCTGTCTCTGAGGAACACCTACCGGAGGACATCAGGTGCAAGCCAGGTTTTGACAGACCCGGTCGAAGGAAAAGAGGCAGGCGAGGTGGAATTAGACAGCGACTCCAGCGTCGGGTTAACAAACCACCGCTCCCCACCATGATACTGAGTAACGTCAGATCTCTCTGTAATAAAATGGATGAGCTAAGTCGTCACTGCCATGAATTCAGAGAGGCAAGCATCATGGTCTTAATGGAGTCATGTAGGGATATACCAAACAACCTGATCCAGCTGGACGGTTTCTCTTGTGTGCGGGCGGACAGAGTGGCGACATCTGTAAGACCAGGGGTGGGGGCATTTGTGTTTAAATGTGAAGGACACTTGGTGTAATCAGATCACAATCAGAGAGAAACGATTTGTGACCCGGACATTGAGGTACTTTGTTTGACAATGCGTCCCTATTATTTATCCAGAGAATTTGGGAGCGTCTCAATTTGCGCTGCCTGTGCCCCCAGGGGTAAAGGCTGGTGTGGCGGCGAACCGCCTGGCAGATTGTGTGCATATAGCCAACTTCAGAGAACTCCAGGAGCCCCGATGTTCATACTCGGGGACTTTAATCATTGCCGCCTTGAACAAGCTCTCCCTGGATTTTACCAGTATGTGAAAAGTGGCACGCGAAATAAAGTTTTGGACAAATGCTATGGAAATATTAAAGGCGCATATAAAGCCAAGACGCTCTCCCCCATCTTCAATTCCGACCATGCTGCTGTATATCTTGTGCCGACCTATAAGACGGAGCTAAAATCATCCAAACCCCAACGAAAAACTGTGTTGCAGTGGACTGAGGACGGCATAGAGACTTTGAGACAGTGTTTTTCAAAATTTAGAGGGAGGGTACCATGTTCAATTTTTTTTTTCTTTGGATGTATTAGGTATATTAAGATAATGGTTTGGCTAAGTTTAAATGGTTACTCTTTAGGTGGTAAAATTTTGAAGCAAATCTGAGATAGTCAAGCAGAAGGCATTTGTTGAATTGAGGCGGAATGACCCATAATTTAAATACAATGGACAATGATTTTGCACAAACATGCCAGTTTTCAAATGTGCATAGGAGTGCTCTTTTCAGGGTACCCAAAGACGCTTTACAAAGACAAAGAACAAGAAGGATACAAAAGGACAATACAGTACATACAATACAGACATGTATACAAACAAATACGCAAAAAGAACAATACAAAGAGTAGAAGAGGGGGTGGAGAAAAAAAAAGAAATTTGTCAGGTGTTGTAAGTGATGTTGAAAAGATGGGTTTTGAGGTGATTTTTGAAGGATGGTAGTGAGTCAGCATTGTGGATGGCCAGGGCGGGGATGGAATTCCAGAGGGTAGGGGCGGCGATGGCAAAGGCTCCGTCCCCTATGGTGCGATATTTGGTCCTGGTGGTGAGGGTGTTGGCAGCAGAGGAACATGTTCGGTGGGGGTGAATGGGGCAGTGGAGGAGATCTGTCAGGTATGATGGGGCACGGTTGTTTAGGGCTTTGTAAGTGGTGAGAAGGATCTAGCTATGTATGCATTGTTTTACAGGAAGCCAGTGAAGTTGACGGAGGATGGGCGTGATGTGTTCTCTGGAGGGGGAATGAGTGAGCAGTCGGGCGGCGGAGTTTTGGACATATTGCAGTTTTTGAAGAACAGTGGAGGGGAGACCATACAGGATGCTATTGCAATAGTCGAGTCTGGAGGTGATGAAGGCATGATTTAGTGTTTCAGCAGCTGAGAGGGAGAGAGTGGGTCGGAGGCGTGCTATGTTCCAGAGGTGGAAGAAGGATGTTTTGGTGACGTGGTTTATGTGTGACTTGAAGGAGAGTGCAGGGTCCATGTAGATGGCAAGGTTTCTGACCAGGGAGGAGGGAGTGACAGAGTGACCATCGATGCAGAGTGAAAAGTTCTGGGAGGTGGGGAGGGCGGATTTAAGGGGGAGTGCCCCAGACTGAGCCTATATACAATACCAGACAAAGAACGCTTTGCTTTCAGAAGACAGAGGGGAGGGGTGAAAGAATCTTTCAACAGTATTATAAAATTTATCTTTAACTGGAAAAAAACAAAATGAGTATGTATGGAAGTTTCAAGCGACTCTGACATGACTCATTGAATTGCTTCAACAGAAAGCCTGGTTCTTCTGGATGTGTGCCCCCTGACTCTTGGCATAGAGACTGCAGATACAAAGAATAATAAGGAACAAGTGATGACCAGGCTAATCCATAGGAACACCCTGGTGCCAACCGAGAAGTCCAAGATGTTCACCACTAACCAGGATAACCAGACAGTAGTTGCTATCAAGGTTTATGAAGGTATAGGGTTATTTTATTGACTACATTTTAAAGTGCTCAGCAAAGAGGCACCAACACCGACATGTTGGGCAACTATTAGATAAACAATAGATTTTCTTGAGTGGCACCAAACAAAATAGAAGTGAATCTAATGTAATCGAAAATCAAAGGCTGGGATTATACTCGCTGTTAGACCAAGCGTAAGCGTATGTGCCCGTGTGCGACCTGCTGTGTCCTGTGTACAGACTCGCTGCAGCATTATGCACCCAACTGGAGGTCTTCACTAGGGGGAGACTATAGTAACATCAGATGTGGATGTGGCCATGTGCCATTGTTTACTCTCATGATTGCCCCCAGCTTCGATGTCGATAATGCATCTTGCAGTCACCTTTTTTTGGAGTCATCACCCCCTACTTTCTTATCAGTATTGCATCTCGCGGATGCGTCATGTTCGCTTGCGATGACGTGCACGACCGACGCACCAAACGACCGCAAAATACGCGAGGCAGCCATGATGCGAACACGAGCGCGTTGTCTGCAGCAAGTCTAAACCCGGCTTAAAGCGGAGTGCGCTGTGCTTGTGTCGGTGCCAATGGGTGGAGTGCATAGATGTTTTGATTTTTTGTTTAGTGGTAGTGGAAGCATGTGATGCACCAAAAAGAGGTATGCTGACATCGCATTTGATTTTTCCCTCTTTTCTTAGGTGAGCACAACATGACCAAAGACAACAATCTGCTGGGGAGTTTTGACCTGACCGGCATTCCTCCAGCACCCCGTGGGGTCCCAGAAATAGAGGTGACCTTTGAGATTGATGTCAACGGTATCCTCCGTGTAACTGCTATAGACTTAGGAACCGGCAACAAGAACAAGATCACTATCACCAACGACCAGAACCGTCTGACCCCAAAGGACATCGAGAGGATGGTGAATGATGCTGAGCGATTCGCCGATGAAGACAAGCGGTTAAAAAAACGCGTTGATGCCCGCAACGAGCTGGAGAGCTATGCTTACTCCCTGAAGAACCAGGTGGGGGAAAAAAAAGAGCTGGGCGGCAAACTGTCCGACGATGACAAAGAAACCATCGAGAGAGCCGTGGAGGAGATGATTGATTGGATGGAGTTCTTCCCAGAGGCCGCTGCAGAAGCATTCAAGTCCAAGAAGGATGAGCTGGAGGAGGTTGTTCAGTCCATCATTGGCAAAGTCTACGGCAACACAGATAGACATCTTCCAGAGGAGGGTGAGGGTGAGCAGGATGAGAAAGACGAACTGTAGTCATGGTTCCTGCTTGCAAATCACGAACTCTGTAACTCCACATTACGGTTTTATTGATAGGATATGTTGTGTACAACATGCAACAGAATTATTAAAATTTGAGCCTTGCCTCTCGAGTTCACCTGCCAACCCTGTAAGGTTCCGTAACTTTCACGCATCCCTGAACTTGAAACCAGAGCCCGTCTCTGTTGAAACTTCCTGTGCAATCGCGAAATATGCTTGTCAATCAAAAAAAATGACGGTTCCTCCAATCATCATACAGAAGCTCGGCATCCGAGCCATCCCACTGTCCCATTCACCCCCAGAGAGGCCGGGCTTCCCTGGATATGACGATTTTGCGGCGTTTATCCAATATTCATCTAGCTTTTCCTGCACTGAGACCAGCCCACTCCGTAGTGCCATCGAAGTCCAGTGAGGCCGAGCCTCTATGGGGATTTTAATGGATCGTGTCGTCACAGCAATGCATTAGACGTGCGAAATCATGATAGATGACAGGCAAAACCTTGTTGTAAAACGAAACTATAACGATATAGCCATGAAGTTGAACACGTTTTTAGCATGTTCTAGTTGAAATATTAGGCTTGCTAATGTAGCTCATAATAGGCATTATTTCATGCAATTTTCCGTGATATTTTAGAGGAGGCTGAGCCTCCCCTGCACTCAATGAGCAATCGCCTCTGATATGAACATAAGCTTTATATTTCCATAGAGCCTCGGAAGCATAGTTTTAAAGACCAAAAGGTGTTTTCATCAATTTCAATTTTCATCCCTCTAAATTTTGTTAATTTTTAAGAGGCATTATCTCATATTAGCAGTGGCTTTGGTGGATGGTTTTACTGTTGCTGGAGAGAGGAACATCATCTGATTCAAAAACAGTTGTCGTCTAATTGGGCCACAGATAATGTGTGCCGTGCCAGGAGGGTCTTTTGGGATCCTCCTGGCATGGCACACATTATGTGTGGCCCAATTAGACGACAATTGTTTTTGAATCAGTAGATGTTCCTCTCTCCAGCAACAGTAAAACCATCCACCAAAGCCACTGCGAATATGAGATAATGCTTCTTAAAAATGACCGAAATTTAGAGAGATGAAAATTCTGATTTCAGTGGTGTAGATAACCCCCTAGTGCACCTTTTGGTCTTTAAAACTATGCTATCTAGGCTCTATGGAAATATATAGGTTCCTATCTTTATCAGGATAATCAGTGTAGCCATTGCAATTTCAGACATTTTCAGCCAAGAATTGTTGGATTTGAACTCCATAACGAAAAGGGAGGGTTTTAATTATATGGCTGTTCATAGTTCCACATACTAATCACACATACAAAGTATGAGCCGATTTGGCCGACCCCCATCTTCCGACCTCTGCCTGGTTTTCTCATGCAATGACTTTTAAATCCTATAGAAAATCTGTAGATTGACTTGAAGAGAGCAGTTCATCGCCGTTCCCCTCAGAATTTGACTGAATTTGAACAATTCTGCAAGGAAGATTGGGCAAATATTCCCCAATCTAGGTGTGCAAAGCTAATAACAGATTGATGGCTGTAATGAAAGCAAAAGGAAGCTCTACACAAAGTAGTAAATCGGGGCATGATGACTTTTCCAACCCTGTTATTCTAGTTTTTCCCTTTTTCATTAATTTTCAGAACTGTTGTCTTTTTATTCATTATTTTGATGTTGTACAGCTCAATTTGTAAATAAAACTGGAAAAAGATTTTTTTTAAAAATGGGTTTTTATTTCAGGCTGTAAGACAAAAAAGTTACTATGTCAAAGGGGTATGATTACTTTCTATAGGCACTGTATATAATAAGTAAGTAATATAATAACTAGATGTATATATTAGTATATCCAGTTTTAGGGTCTGGGCTGTTTGCTTTTTGATGCTTGCTGTACATATTCCCTTACAAAAAAATAACTGCAGTTTTTTCGAGGTACAACTGTAAATATTTCCCCCAAATATTCAGAATATACTCAGAAATCTGCAGTTTGACACTTGAAGTATTGCAGTTACTTTTTTTAAGGGTAGGAGGCAACTTGCTCAAGACATAGCCACTGAACTGGCTCCCCTGATTCCATTCAATATTTTTTCAAATATTGTTTTGACAGGATCTAGCATGTTTCAAGCTGCACGTTATCATGAGCGCATTTAAACATGAGATTTTATATATGTAGTCAGTCACCTGCATTCGAATACGGAACATGCGATTGACATGCCATTATATTTCACAACTTTGTAAAGTACTGTGGAAAGACTGGCAGGCAAGCCGCAGACAGATCAGGGGATTCACTTCCCTGTTTAGTTGGCCTAGGCTAGGCTAGCAACACACACTGAGAGAGATGCGTGTAGATAGACATCAAACCAGGGAACGAACACAAGTTTATCCGACTGCTGTTCCTGCTGTTCATTCTCGTGAAGTTTCTTCCGTTTTTCATGCCCTGAATGGTAATTCGGTTTCATGTCCATCTTCTTAATGTAGCCTATGAAACACTGTTGCTGTACCTGTAGGCCTGTCTGTCACTAGCTTGACTCAAGGGGAGACAGGGATTACTTGCTGGGCCCTACACAACTTACGTAGTGTGCGTACAGGCAGAACCAGCCCTGCCAGTATGTTTATCTTTGGAGTAATTTTTTGAGACGGTCTCCACCTCTAGAAGGCAATTGTATGAGTGGAAGCATGTGTGGAAATATATGTGGAAGCATGTGTGGAAATAGGTGTGGAAATAGGTGTGGAAGCATGAGTGGAAGCATGTGTGGAAATATATGTGGAAGTTTGTGTGGAAGCATGAGTGGAAGCATGTGTGGAAATGTGGAAGTATGTGTGGAAGCATGAGTGGAAGCATGTGTGGAAATGTGGAAGTATGTGTGGAAGCATATGTGGTTGTTTGTGTGGAAGCAGGTGTGGAAGCATGTGTGGAAGCAGGTGTCGAAACGTGGAAGTATGGTGAAAGCATGTGTGGATAGCGTGGGTGCGTGTGTGAGGGGAAATGTGTGTGTGTGAATTGTGTGTGTGTGTGTGTGTGTGTGTGTGTGTGTGTGAAGGGTGTACTGTGTGTAAGTGTGACAACAGTAGCCTAATAGTATGAATGAAGGGGGGAAATCAACCTCCATGAGCAATGTTGTATGTTACAGTGTACAAAGTTGATGGCTTGTTGATGTCTAAATATATACAGTACAAAGTATTTGAAGTAAAGCTATGTAAAGTCATGATATGTTCATATGCTTTGTGAGTTTGTGTGTAAAAAAATAAATAAAAAATAAAACATCCTCTTTAGTTTTATCAATAGTTAATAATACCTCTCTGCACAGGAAAGTTGAGCAGCTAAATGCTTTACATGTAACTATGTTTTACAAAGTTTCTAAGTGACAAGTAAAATCCTTGTATGTTGTGTATCAGTGGAGGGAATTAAATTAGTTTGTCTGGCAATTGTGACACTGTTGAATTACCTGTAGAGAGATGTGAATTAATTTAAAATGTTTCAGCAATTTAACACACCTGCTGTGCCACACTGATACAGATTGCAGACTCCACTTCACAGCAGTGACGTGTGTTAGCGTGTACCAGCATGCAGCATGTAGTCTAACAGTGCAGTGGGTGGAATCCATTTTGAGTTTGACTGTCAAACATTACATTTTCCGGTAAGTAGACTTGTGTTGAACCATTGTTTTGTTAATGATTGCAGGGAAGTTAATGTTCACAGACGTTTTATGGATTGAAAAAGATTGAGATAGACCGACCTTAACTGCTGACCTATTGGGCATATTTTGTTATAAAATTAGACTAGTCCAACCCTATAAGCATAGCAGGGGAAAGCAGGGAAAAAGATTGAAACAGCTAAAAACTGATGATGGGGTGTCTGTGGTGTAGGATATGAGGTCATTATCATGAAACTGCTGAATATTCTGTGAAAAAATTCAATTCTGAAACCTATAAATGATCTACAGTAAAGTAGGATAAGTGACCATTTGCAAGTCAGACATGTAACTCAGGAAACCCCCTAGTTGGATCTTTTTGAAATAGTAAATTACACCTGTTGGTATTTTACAATTTAATTATTATTTACTTTATTTACTTGATTTTATTTTATTTTTATTTTATTGTCAAAAACAAATATACATCTAATATAGTTTGTCTAAATGTAACAGACTAAACACTTCCAACACAGGATCACAAATGCAATTTAACTGGGAATCATTGGGAAACTAGATATTATGGTAAAATAACAGCGGGATTCCAGTCCAGTAAAGTTTGCTCCAAATACACATAAACTAAAAGAAGAAAATATAAAAGGCAAAATCCAACAGAAAACAGTTTGAAGACAAGAGTGGAAGCCAGTGAGGCACAAACCTCTTACTGTTTTCATTAAACAGATGAAAGTGAAAGTACGTTTTTGCAGTTCTCCCATCAGTTGTATCTTAAAATGCTATTGAAAGTAAAAAGTTTGTGTGGGGCTGGTACCTTGTGACTCAGATTTGCTCCAATCGTCTTTGGTTATTTCTTGACTGGTTCTACAACTTGCGAATCAAGTTTTACAAGAGTCGTCAAGCCAGCAGCTTTCCTGCTGACAAACAAACCAGACAACCATCAAATGGACAAAACATGTTTATGTGAAAACATAAACTCCATGGCAGAAGTTGTAGCCTAACCCCCAAAAATTGAGTCCATAATACAGAGCAACACAAATCAGACCACCTTAGGGCAAACAAGTAAAACAGAAAAAACTCAAAGTATGACTCCAGTCACTGAGATGCCAGAACAACAGCCAATAAAATGAATATATTTCCCAATTATGTAAGTACAGTACATAATACCACACGTGTTTGTGAGTCTGCAGTTTTAAAAGTCCAGGTATAATATTTTGAACCAGCCCTGAACAAAAGGATTTTGTCTGAAAAATCGATATCATATGCCGTGACTCTAAATACAGTTTTTAAAGGATTTTTGGTTGGATTTTTGATTTTTGGCTATTTTTTATTAATAAGCTACATTATTATTGCAAATATCGTATTATTTCTAATGATGTATTGTGTTATTGTTAATGATTATAATGTTGATTGTAGGCCTTTATATAGCCATATACACCATGTAGCACCGCATTATGTAATAACACCGCATTATGTAATAATGTAATAAATGTGCACGCCATTATGTAATAATTGCCGCATTTTGTAATAATCTGCCGCATTATGTAATAAACTTCTTGAACGCAATATGTAATACATTTTTGCTGCATTATGTAATAAGTTATTACATATTGCGGTTGTTACTACATAATGCGGTTGTTGCGTTTTTTTTTTTTTGCCAAATGTAACAATTGGTGCATTATGTAGTAACCAACCAAAATTGACATTTTCATTGATTAAAAACAGCATGATAATGTGTATTTTACTCAAAAATGATAAGTAAGGGGACAGTATGTCAACTATTAGGTAGAACCCCAGGATAGGTGTGACATAAGGTACTAATGCAATTTTTTTGCATAATCTGATAGTTTAGGGGGTGTAGACTCAGAATCTGACGGGTGCCGCTCCGGCACCCTTGAGCATTTTCCTTAAAATGACATCATCTGCCACACCCCTTTTTGATCATAGAAAGTCATCTAAATATACATTAACATATAAACCCATCATGTATGGTATCAAATTAAAGCTCTTCTCATGCAGGAATCAGCTTTGACCATCAAAAAGATGAAAAAAAAAAGTTTTTAATGACATAATCTGCCACGCCCCCTTTTGTTGACCATAAAAAAAGAACTAGACTCACATTACTGTATAAAACCATACCATCATGTATGGTATCAAATGAAAGCTCCTCTCAAACACACATCAATGATGTCAATTTAAAAAATGCTAAAAATTATCCCTCCAGAGAACATAATTACTGTAAAATCTGGTACGGTCACACCTCTGAAATGGTAGGCTAAGCAACAAATTGTATCAACCCTCACCAATTAATCAAATAGACAACAAAGTAGTACTTTATCACAGATTTCTGAAAGCAACTATATCAAGAACATGTTGCCAGGCTGGCCTTGTACACATCACAAACATCAAATGTCTCCTCCAAAGAACATTCATTCAATCAGACATTTCTCCCTCGCTGTCATCAGTATCCTCCACTGAAAGTCTAATTTTTATTTGCACACTGCTCATCACCTTTGCAATGGATCCCTGAAGCAGACGACCACCTCGTGACCCAAAGAGAGAGCCATTAAGAGACCAGGAAGGGCAGTACATCTGCTACACATGTGGAGAGTCCGGTCTCAACAGTCATGGCCAAGTCACCCGGCAAAGACATGCTCCAGGAGAGGCAGACAGTGCACAGAATACTCCACCAGAGAGCGAACCAAGGCCCCCTGGTTAATCAATGATCAGGAGTGGGCTGGCAGACTGTGTTGACACTGAAGTCGACCAGTTCCTGAAACAAAATGCATTTGGTCACTGCTGGACGGTTGACCTGATGATCTCTGGAGTGAAGACAAGCTGCCTTTGGGACACTGGGTTTGAGGTCACCACCATCAAAGAGTCTCACTTTAGAGAACACTTTGGGGAGGAACAGCTAAAGTCCACCCATTGGGTGGAGCCTATGGACTGAACATGCCGGTCCTTGGTTGTCTTGAAGCAGATGTTGAGTGTTTTGGAACCACTCTTTAGTGGCGTCGCATCTTCATACTGAGAGACACCCATCTGGATGTTGTAAAGATGTAAAAATGGGCTCCCTGGCATTATGGGGATGAACATCATCAAAGATCTAGTGACCTCTCTGCTGGGTGTGGATGCAATGAGGATGAAAAGGCTGCTCCACCAGAGGCAAGTGTCCATCGTGTGTTGGCTAGGGTCAAGAATGAGGTGGAATTCTTGGATTCAGATGGCAAAATTGGGTTTGTCAAGGTGGCTGGCAGAGAAGTGATCACCATCCCACCACACAGTAAGAAGGTGATTGAAGGCTGGTGCCTCCAACAGTGGAATGCCATTCCTGGTGGAAGCCACTCCAAAGATCAGCATCCAGAAGGGGCTTCTGGTTGCCAACATACTCAGAAAGGCAGCAGGTGGAAAAGTCCCTGTCGGGGTTATGAATACCCGTGAGAAGGCCATAAAACTAATATCCAGGGCCAGGGTAGCTGTGGTGTCCAAGTCACAGAGGATCTGTCCAAAAGAGGTGGTGGGGTTTGATGAAATGGATGGGGTATTGCATGTTGAACAGTGTTCAGGCTACCAAAGATGGACACCAATGTATGCCTCTTCCAGTACAGATAGCTGCAGGAGAGCTTAACTCGGCACAGCATGTAAAGCTTAGTGCACTGTTGAAAAGCTACGGGGATGTCTTCTCAAGCCACGACAATGACTATGGCTACACAACTACAGTGACACATGACATAACATATAAACTGGTGACACCCACCCGATCAAAAGTTCAAGCAACATGTACAGGAAATAGTGGGGCAAAGAGAGTAGCAGCCCCTGGGCATCGCCAGTGGTCATTGTGCGAAAAAAAGACGGGAGTGTGCGCTTTTGCTGTGACTACAGAAAGCTGAACATGGTCATGTGCAAAGATGCATACCCACTTCCACGGATAGAGGAGGCGCTTCATGCACCGGGCAAGGCACAGCTGTTCCCCACTTTGGACCTGACATGGGTTACTTTCAAGTGGCTATGGGTGACCAGGATAGAGAGAAGAAAGCTGTCTTTACCCTGTTTGGTGTCTATTCTTAAAGCATTAAAAAAATGATAGGATGAAAAATATTGTTTTCTGTAATTCTGGGGGGGGGGGGGGGGGGGGGATCCAAGGACAGTCATAATTAATGTGCTTAACTACCTGGGAAGTACCTCACAACATTGCTGTCAAATTCAGTGACAGATTCAAGGGAAATTATAACTAACATGCTAACTAACTAGGGTGCATCAGACTTGCTATAATATTCACAATATAATGAATTACTATTGAATGATTGTATTCCTGTATGTATTAGGCCAGGGGTTCTTAACCTTTTCAACCTTGAGGCCCTATTTGTTATAGTAGAAAGTGGCCCGGGGCCCATTTAATATTCATAATTCACATCCAAAAAGCGCACGTTTTTGTATTTATTGGTAGACATTTCACAAGTGCAATTTCATTACGTTACGTTAACGGTATTTGTTTTTAGACATGGCTGGATTCACTTAATGGTAGCTTTCTGGCGATGAACTTCTGGCCATCCATTCATTCTAACACGTTGGGCAAGTCTCCCCTTTAGTGAAATGTGTAGTGTCAGAATCCCAGCAGTTTTGTAAGGATTCTTGTGAGTGCATAGGTATAACGACAATGTGCTAACGTAGCTAGCAGCATTTGCAGTACATATCCTCGATACAGATATACCCACAAGGTGAATGGCAGAGGTAGAAAACTCCAGCTTCAGAAAGTAAGTCCAATCATGTATTGGTTCTACCTGTGCACTTAACAGGTGATCTCATCAATTAGCTGCTTGACCTGGCTGAAGAGTTGTGTTAAATAGAATCAGCTGGTTTGAGTGAGTGGTTGGCACAGATATGTGGTAGCCTAGGACTTTTACTTTCTGAAGCTGGACTTTTCCACCTCTGGTGAATGGAATTAAGTCTCATGCATTACATATCTCTGATGTCTTCATTTGATAATCTACTCAGTACCGTGGCCCTTGCGGCCAACAGGTGCAACACTGAACATTTCTTGCGGCCCTCTGGTTAAGAATCACCGTAAGTCTGAGCCACGGCCCTGTGGTTAAGAATCACTGTATTAGGCTAAATGGCAGTTCCATCATTTATTCAATTTAATACCAAAATATGACATGATTTAGAGTCAGCTATTATGCAGCAAAAAGGAACGTAATATGACCTTAAAGGTCACTTTGCAAATGGTATTTTGTTCTCTGAAGGGACCTGAACTATTTTTTTTAATCTTTTTGATGGTCAAAGCTGATTCATGCATGAGAAGACCTTTAATTTGATATCATACATGATGGGTTTATATGTTAATGTATATTCAGACGACTTTCTATGATAAAAAAGGGGCGTGGCAGATGATGTCATTTTAAAGAAAATGCTCAAGGGTGCCGGAGCGGCACCCATGAGATTCTGAAAGGACACCCCCTAAACTATCAATTTATGCAAAAAAATTGCATTAGTACCTTATGTCACACTTATGCCCAAATTCCACAAAGTTCTACCTGACTAATAGGAAGACACCTCTGGCAGATCCACGACTCAAAGTCCCAACCAATCGGTCTAGGGTCAGTTACAGTGCTCAGTAAGGGCATTTTAGTGTGGTACATGTAGTCTGTTAAACTATGACCTTTTAAAAGCCATTTTCCACTGCATAGTATCAGCTCAAATCGCCTCGACTCTATACCCCCTTTTTTTTTGGTTTTCCATTAGCAAATTACCCTGTACTATTTTTGGTATCACCTTTTGTTAGGTTCCAAGCGAGCTGAGGCGATACTAAAAGGTGATGTGAAAGTATTGCAGGTTACTGATTGCTATTGACATTGCTGTGTTCTGGACAAGACCGTCATTTAAACGACGACAAGTCACAAGACGAACAAGACGAGTCATTTGAACGATGCTCATTGATCACGCCTCTTGTGCAGAAGAAACAAAGCGCAGCCTCCTAATGATCAATCTTAAAACATTGAGCTTAGTATGGTGATAGCCAGACTACAGTAGGTAAATGGATGACCAAAGAGCTTTCTGTGTGGATCATAGTAAACCGAGATAATACCATGGTAAATAGGCCTATGCAAAAAACATGTATCCTAACAACCAATTAGCATCATTCAATTGTGTTGTACTGTGCAAAACCATGGTAGTAACAACGGTGGCCAATGGCCTTATGTCCAGATTTACATCGGACAGTCCGGATTTTAAATGCCCTGTCCGGCGCCTGGCGCAGTCTCAACTCTTATTTGATCTCCTTTTTGGAGTTGCATTGGGACTAAAGAGCCTCACTCTAGAATCTCACACTAAAGCAAGTTGCGCAAGGCCTATCCCACGTCTCCCCTTGAGTCAGGCTAGTGACAGGTATACAGGTACACAGTTATAGCGACAGTGTCTAGTCTTATACATGAGTATTGCATGCCTCCGTCCCTTCCTCTCTGTTAATGATGCACAAACTTTGGTTCACTCTTTCATTATGTCTTGACTAGATTACTACAACTCACTTTCTTTGGTCTCCCTGCTAATTCCCTTCACAGATTGCAATACATTCAAAACTCTACAGCCAGGGCAGGCTCTTCACTCATACCAATCGATCTGCACATATCACCCCCATTCTCCATCAACGCCACTGGCTACCAGTTCCGTCCCGGGTTTAAATACAAAGTACTGTACTACTACTCACCTTCAAAGCCCTCCACAACCTTGCCCCACCCCCCCCCCCCCCCTACATCCGCAACCTCTTGACCCCTTACATTCCTTCCTGCTCACTCAGATCCTCTGACCATAACATTAACATTAACTATCCCTCGGACCAGACTCTCCACACTGGATGGCAAGTCCTTCAGTGCCTTGGCCCCCAAGCTCTGGAACTCCCACCCCCAACCTCTTTGTGACTGTCCTTCCCTACCTTTCTTCAAAGTACATCAAAGAGTTCATATGCAAAAGCCTCTAAATCCACTTTTTGTCAAAAATGAGATAATGATGGTGAGTGAATGCTCTTCACATATAGTGTAAGTTAATTCAATAATTTAGCTTCAAACCTCACTAAATACCATTCTCTTCCTGGTCTGAAATATTGATTTGTAGGCGAAACCCTATAGGAGCCTGATACAAAATGCTCATTTAAAAGAAAAGTGGTCAGACGGATTTAGAGGCTTTTGCATCTGAACCCTGTTTCTTGTATTTTCCTTGTTTGTAGTAGGGATGTTAACCGGTGACTGTTTGACCGATGGTTGACCGTATCCACGTTAGCCGACCAAAGTTGTCGCTAGTCGGTTAAACAAAAAAAAAGAGGCATCTTTAAATTAGGCTAAAGACAGTGGACTAAATGCTACTACAGCTAGCCATCTCATTCCAAGAAGATCTTTTTTGCGTGAAGTTAACAAATTATCCCTCTCACTCAATTTTTCATAACGCCTGCTTGTAGGCTAGGCTACGTAATAAACCAATAAAAACATTTGGCACGAGGTCACAGCGGTGGCCGGTGCGTCTTTTGCAATCTGGAAGTGTGCCGTTTTATCCATTGGTTTTATCATGTTGCAGTCTAGGCAACTTTCCGCATAAGATGGGCTTAGATTTGGAAAGACATTACATCTACATTTCAGGAAGGGTCATCAATGGTAACAGATAAGGTAATGATCATCTTTCGTTATTGTTGTTAGCACTTCCTCAAACTAAGCTGCGTCTCTTCGGAGCTGTCATTTTCATAAGCGAGCCGTTTCAGCCATTTCAGCTTCAAATGAGCTTCTAACGCTAGACAAACGCCTTTATTTGCAACGCGATCACCTTGTACCCAAACCATTTTCGGAGCAAAGGAACCATTTGTCCTCCATTTACAAGCTCCTTGGTTTGCAGGACTCATTGGCGCTGTAGGATTTAAAAAAGTGACGTGAGTGAAAGGGCGGCGCCGGGGCTGTGTGTATGAGCGTAGGGCAGAGAGATGAGAGTTGGAAAATTGCGTGGCTGTTATTTCAAATAGCATAATTTATTTTCAACGAATCAGTTAACCGGTTTCAACCGGCTAATGAGCCTCGGTGGTCGGTCAAGAAAATTTTTGGTTTTCGCCATCCCTAGTTTGTAGGCCTACTGTATTTCCCCTCCACTATGTAAAGTGACCTTGGATTTGAGAAAGGCACTATAAATTGAACTTTATTATTATTAAGAAGAAACTGAATTACCCTTAAAGGCATGAGGGACAGAAGAAGAAACTTCACAAGAATGACCTTTGACACCTCCAATGTTTAGTGTTGTAAAGACATCAAATAGCCTATTATAGTTACCAAATTGATAGCCAAGGAGTCAGAAGTGAACACACATGAATAGCTATAAATACAAATTGGTGTAGCTTCCAGAAAACCTTAAAGGGATATTCCGCCATTTTTGGAAATACGCTCATTTTCCACCTCCCCTCGAGCAAAACAATCGATATTTACCTTGTTCCCGTTCATCCAGCCATTCTGTGAGTCTGGCGATACAACTTTTAGCTTCAGCCTAGCATAGATCACTGAATCGGATTAGACCATTAGCTTCTCGCTTGCTAGCTTCATGTTTAAAAGTGACTAAGATTTCTGATAATTTTCCCATTTAAAACGTGTCTCCTCTCAAGTTAGAAAGTGCAATAAGACCAACTGAAAATGAAACCTGGCGTTTTTCTAGGCTGATTTGACATGGAACTACACTCTCATCTGGCGTAATAATCAAGGCAACTTGCAAACGTACCATAGGCGCAGTGATATCGTACGCAGCATCTGAAAATAGTCCCCATAGACATCAAGCAGTAGTAGTGCCAGTAGCTGCAAGTTGCCTTGATTATTACGCCAGATGAGAATGTAGTTCCATGTCAAATCAGCCTAGAAAAACGGCAGGGTTCATTTTCAGTTGGTCTTATTGCACTTTCTAACTTGAAAGGACACACGTTTTAAATGGGAAAATTACCAGAAATATTAGTCACTTTTAAACATGAAGCTAGCAGGCGAGAAGCTAATGGTCTAATCCGATTCAATGATCTATGCTAGGCTGAAGCTAAAAGTTGTATCGCCAGACTCACAGAATGGCTGGATGAACGGGAACAAGGTAAATATCGATTGTTTTGCTCGAGGGAAGGTGGAAAATGAGCGTATTTCCACAAATGGCGGAATATCCCTTTAAGCTCATTTTAGTAAATTGTGCGCTCATTTTAGTAAATTGTACACTCCATTTACTAGGGTGCTCATTTTACTAAATTGTGCTCTCATGTTCATTTTGAGTGCATAATTTAGTAAAACAGGTGCATGATTTAGTAATTGAGCCCACAATCTAGTAAAAAGAACACACAATCTCTCGCTATACAAAAGTATCTTGCAATATCCTGGACTTTGTATACAGCAGAGTCCTATGTCATCATTCTTGCCTCACTAAATGTCTTCCTTCCCAGTGTTCTCCTTTTCGGTGATATGGAAATGGCCACCTATAGTAACATGGGGTGCCTCTCGTGTAAAGTTTATACGTCCTCCCTCACTTCTCGGGCCTCGATCCTCACTGATCTACATAAAGAAAGATAGACGAAGGGATGGACTATCGTTGTTGCCGCCCCATCATTCTTTATGTAGATCAGTGAGGATCGAGGCCCAAGGAGCGAGGGAGGACGTATAAACTTTACATGAGAGGCACCTATGGTTATCGTAAAGTGCCATTTTAAAGTGTAATCCTGTAAATGTGGAAATGGACCATGTGACCTTCAAACACATGGTTGGGTTGTGACCTGGTGGTTGGTTGTTCTGCATGATGCGCGTCAACCTTGTCCATTAGTGTATGGCCTCCTAATTCAAACTGCTCCTAAAGATAGAGAAAGAAAAGGGAAAGAAAAAAACATGCAGAAGATTTTAGAGAAATGAAAAATACAGAAAGTGAACAAATATAAGATCTGCACTATGACAAAAATAATATGGCTCAATTTTAGTTTTAGAACATGAGAGCAACCAGGATTGTCAAAATCATATTTAATCTATATCTTTTGACAGGATACAAATGAAACCTACTTACGATGAGTAAACACCCTCCTGGAGGAATTTTACAAACTATAGGTGATGAATTATTCATTATTCTCAATTCAGATGTGTTGAAAATAACTCTCGCAGTTCCTGAAAATTGTTTGGTAGTTCAACACCCACCAACCTGCACTGCTGCTCTTGGCCCGGTTCTCCACGCCCCTCCAGACGGGGGCGCTGGCCCCCTCGGACCGCCCATCACCCCTCCTCCTCTTCTTCACCCGTCGTCTCTGCTTGGCCTCTGTCAGAGCGTAGTACTTGGCAAACTTGTTGACGAGGATAGGAACGGGCATGGTGATGAAGAAGACTCCTGTCACGGCGCACAGACCGGCGATCACCTTACCAAGCAACGTGACCGGAGTAATGTCTCCGTAACCCACGGTCGTCATGGTGACCACCGCCCACCAGAGAGCCCTGGGTACGCTGGTGACGCCCGAGTTGACGGCGCGCTCGGCATAGTAGATCGGGATGGAGAACACGAGGAGGGCCACAGACAGGGCAATGCCCAGGAGGCAGAGGTCGCAGACGCTGGCCCGCAGCGCATGCCCCAGCGCCCGGATGCCCGTCACGCACGTCGCCATCTTGAATATCCGCACGAGTCGGACGCAGCGAGCTGCACGAAGACATCCCAGGATAAACGCTGTGAACTCAGACATCAGCCCTCGCCGACTCACTTCCACGAAGAAGGGCAGGATGGCCACAAAGTCAATGATGTTCAGGGCGCTCCGGACAAACTTAAGCTTGTCCGGGCAGCTGATGATGCGAATCAAGAACTCAATGGTGAACCAGATGTTGCAAACGATCTCCACTATCATTACAGCATTTGTTTGATAATCGCGGACCTCATACTCTCCATCATTGTATTCATATTCAACGTTTAAGAACATTGGCCCCAATACTTCTGGGAACTCTGGATGTGTCCCAAGGCAGAAAGCAACTGTGGACATCAGGATGAAGACTAAGGAGAGGATGCCGATGAGCTGTCAATGGAAAGAGCAAACACACAACATAGCACTAACTACAACAATATAAACATCAGAGAAGAGTATTTTTGCACAGGATGTGCCATATAACTCTGACATACCTAGTTTGTCATAGGTAATAAAATAATTCAGTACAATATTCAGTTTTCTTTTATTTATTTTCTAGTGGTTCTCCCGAATCCTGCAAAATGTGCATATAATCTGAAATGTTATATCCCAAGAAGAAGAATCTGAAATGTTATATCCCAAGAGAAATTAGGCCTCTGGTCCTACCGAACTGTGTAACTCAGAGGTAGGGACAGGCATTTATTTTACAGTAACCACATGTTAAGACATCACTAAAATCCTGCCTGTAAATGCTTCTCCAGCCATGTGACATAACCTAATAAAATAATATTGTGATTATTTGGGGATATTATTGTTCTAGGCTTTGCCATCATTGTACAATCATGTTAATGGGGCACTAAACAAACAGCAGAATTATAATATATTTTTCTCTGAAGAAAATAATCTTCGACACTTTCATCTTCAACGTGTACAAACTGCAGACCTATTTCCGGAAGAGTTGCCTGCTACAACTCTGGTAATTACCCAAGTCAACATGAGGCAACTTATCGAGCAGAAAGATCAAGCACATGTATGGACTACAACAACGATCAGAAAAATAGCAATGGACAAACCATAGCTGCCACAGAAGAATGGGGATCATCAAAGAGGGCCCACATCTTTGACATCCGAACTGTGCATGTCTGCATCCTCCCTGGCCCCCCCACCAGGGTGCTGTAGTCTGGGGGTCCCTCATCCGGTTCGAACTGAGCCAGTGCCTCCTCTGCATCCCGATGCTGTCGGAAGTTCGTCCAGCAACATGGCTCCACGTCTGTTTCACTGACTCCCCAGAAGGCAAGCTCCTCTTCAAACGACTGACCGCATACACCTACCGGGCAGTGCAGTTTCCCAGTGCGGCAGTAGTTTAAGATGGGGGCGAACGCTCCCGGGTCCCGGTTGAAGAAAAACTCAGAGGTCGGGTGTTTCAGTGGGTCAGCACTGGCGTCAGAGACGAGGTTGGCCAGGCGTGTGCCAGGGATGGACATGAGGGTGCTCTTGTAAGTTTCATGTCGCACACCACCAACGTTAATGATAACCCTCTCTGCTTCAGAGGCTGCAGGTTCAACTTGCATCAGGTGAGTAGGTGGGCTGGCGCTGCTGGACATTTTGTGGCTTTACAATTAAGTCCTGGAGGCTGTTTATGTCCTGTTTTAAAAATATAGTTCATTATGTCATCTGTTCTTAAAGATGAAACCAGTAACCTAGATACTGTATAGCCTATAACACTCTGATTCAAAAAGTAGAACATTGTTCCTCATAATCTACTATGGTCTATGCTGTAAAGGAGTTAAGTGACTCAAAATGTCCTACTTTATAGATAACACCCAGCACTATCCCTCATGACTCCCACCACTTGAACAAACTCGCTTTTTTTCCCGATGCCTCAGTAAGCCAGTAAGCACTTTGGTATATTTTCACAAGCTTCTTACAATGTAATTAAAAATATGTGTATACAGTATGATGTAATTAATTGGTGTTCTGAATTGGGTTCACCTTCATTCTTTCACCAATAGGCTAACCCTTTTTATTATTGAAGTACAATTTATATATGTCTAGTTTCTATATTTTTTGCTTTGGACCAAAGTGTCTGCAAAATCCCATAACCACAACCATCCATACCAACCATAACTCATTCAACAAGTGCCATTTACTGTAGATTCAATGTATGACCAGATATTGGATTGGATTTATCACCAAATGATTTTAATTCAGAAATTCTAAAATTGTGTGAGAATGAATAATTCTGTATAGCCTCAAATCGGTGGGCACATTCAACTTATTCCAACATTGTGCAGATCTGGCTGAATGTGTTTGTATTGTAAAAATTGGAACCTGACGTGGAGAAAAACACTTTTTTTCCACTTCTGACGATTTTTATAAATCTGAGCCTTGGCTTGGAATTGAGCATATGCACAGTCTAAGATCAAATCTGTGCGTAAATACGATTTATAAACATATCCCCAGGCCCCATTCTGCTAATTCTGGGACATTCTGCTAATAGGCTACTGTCTAGTCGGAACCGAACGACTGTTCTCCGACACTCTTGCAATTCAGTGGTCATAAAAACAGGAAAGCATTGTGCATGATTGTTTTGATTGACCTAACCTCGGCATTCAGGATTTGTCGTCGCATGCTTTATAAAACTTGAACATATCAACCTATGCGTATGTCTTACCTTCTTGTGAACCCACAACGCTGTCCAGACACGACAGATCTGTTAGAACTAATTCACATGTGCTCTAAGGTTACTCGGTTTCCAGATTTGTAGAGTACTACCAAATATCCTTCATTACTGCTCCGCTTTAATCCTCTCTGATAGGCTACTACTATAGAAGTAGCGTACTGCTGCTTGCGTCCTTGCCACTGTTGCCAAACTTGACACTCGTCGGAAAAGATCAAAATAGCATGATCTGCATCACTCGCATAAAGACAGCAAGTCCTCTATTTAGTCAATGCCAGCTACCCCTTAACTTTTACTTAGGTTTCTACTTAAATTAGTCTCAAGTCAAAAATGTAAAATATTTTATAAAGGCTATATTTTGACCCGTCCTCTTCCTCAAGAATGATTGCGAATTCCTTCGGCGGCCAGATGTTTATGGATCAACCCCTCCCCTCTGTCTTGAAAAGCCTTCTTAAATTAAGTCAAAATGATCTTTCAAGAGAGTGCTAGTTAAGATGTAGGCTAAATTTGCATTTTACATTTAATAACACTTAGTTAGATTTCATGTTTTTGCAGTGTGGATGAAGATCAAAATTATTTTTGTTCTTTATACATTTCTGGAAAACCTTTTGACCTGTCATACTGTATGCTTCAAAGCAGCTGTCTTTGTAGTGTCGCTAACGTTGCAGCTTTGCACCCAGGCATTATATTGAGTAATACACACCCATGCACACACACACACACACACACACACACACACACACACACACACACAAATCCACATGCACATGCACATAAACACACACACACACACACACACACATGCAGACACGTGCAGACACACACACAAACACACGCACACACACACACACACACACACACACGTACACACGCACACATACACACTTATACACAAAAGCAAACTTCATGCACACACTCAGTACACATGAGCTGCACGAGTAGGAGATATATGCATATAAATTGCACAAATAGGAGATATATACAAGTTAACAAGCGTCATTAAGTTATTTTGTGTAATAAGATGAGTTGTTGGTCAATCTGTGAAATAAACTTCTCTTACGTAAAACAACATAATGCAATGTTAGGTTAAAACTTGTACGATCATCTTACTGTAAAACGTATTGTTTATACTAAACCGAAGACAATACGACGATTGGAGGTTTTTCTTTTAGTCTTTACAGTAAGGTTCTGGGTGCACAGAAAGGTAAAGAGTTGGGATCAATAAATAATAACTCTGCCTAGTAACAAGTCTTGTAAAGATTATGCAGGCCGGAATATTGCTCTGCTGTGAAATGTGAAGGCTTCTTGCTCCTCTACGACTTACCTATCAAAGGATGGAAGACCAGGAAAGGAACCATCTTCATCTTGCTTCCTGCTTCCCATGAAGTAAACAACACAATTATAAATATTTAGCATTAGGATTGCATATTTTGTATTAGGATTGGTATTTTGGAGGGGGGGTTTACAGTAAAATCTTTTTGAAACATCCAAAACAACAGCCTAGAAATAAACACAGAATGTGTATAATCTAAAGAAATTATTTTCCCTTCATTTCTGTATTTCAAATGTTCTTTAAAGAGACCCTATGCAACATTTTAATAGTCATAAAATCGCTTAGAAAACGTTGTTTTGCTTGACTGACCAGTTTTATCGAAAGCAGTAATATTTCCTCCCATCCCTAGTGTCCCTATCCGCTATTGCAGCCTTGCAGTTTGTCCAGGGAGCGATCGCTCCTAGTTTACATCTGGAAGTCTCGTGAGGAACGAGAAGAACCATGCTTGCAATTTTATATACACGCTGTATAGGGGAAGCTCTGCAGAGAAATATGCAAGCATGAAAAGCGAAAGCGAAACCGGTGATGAAATCGCCAATCCTGCATAGTTTCCCTTCAAGGTCACTCCATGGCCAAGAAACGTCTACAAGTTATAGACTTTTTTTTGCGTTTTTCTAACATTATGTTCCTTTGCAGTTACAAAACAAAACACTGCACAAATTTCTAATTTCACTTCTGACTGTTGCTTCATTGCGCTCTGCAACGTGCCATTAAAATAGCAAATGTTATTGGAATTGAAATTAATGTTGTTGTGATTTTGTATTGCTGGTCTGGGTTCTCACAATCGGGAAATATTTCCAGGTTTAGCATGACAACTGGCTTTGTGGTAACTTTGATACCATTGGTCCAACATAGCCAATTACATTGATCAGGGATACATGCATTTAGAGGAGCCAGATTACCTCAGTGAGATGAAAATGAGTGGAGATACTATAGGCGGGGGGGGGGTCAGGCTAATCAGTACCTGTTCAGACTGCATGATTTCCACAGCACAGTGGGAAATGTAGGTTACGAATGTAACTATGGATCTGTGAGACCGAGGGATGACCGTCACTATCCTTGTCGCTCGGACCATTCTGAGGCGTTCAGGGATAGGAGACTGACCCGGGAGCATTTGTCGTGGAAAAAATGTTCCACTATGCGAATCCATTATCACTAATTAATACTTAACACTTAACTATATACTAAATAGCACTCCGGAACAAAGCGTCCGTAGGAGACAATACAGACAGGAGACTTCTGTAGATTGTTGATCTTTATTCCCCATATTGCAATGATAGTACAGCGAAAACAAAGTTTCAGGCTGACAGTCAAGACAATAGGGAGAGGGTGAGGTGTCATCCGCTGGCCATCCCGATGAACGTCCTACCTAAGATGGCGGGGTCTCATCTTATATACCTAAAGCACACTTCTTGGCGTCCCCGCTCGCATCACCCCATATTCTTTTAGCCAATCAGCGTAAAGTTTATGTCATTTTCCTCGGACCTTGTGTTCTTGTGTTTCTTTGCTTTGATATGCCAGGGGATGATATAGACTCTCTCTCTCAGACACTTTCTTCTTGACATTTCTATTATGGATGGTTGTTCCAAATTAGTTGTGTGGCGAGTTTTCTGGTACCTCAGACAGTGTGCCTCCCATTGTCCTCTATCGGACCCCGCCAGCTCGGACCCCGCCAGCGGATGACATCCCCTCTCCCTTGATCATGAAGATTCACCTGGTCCTTTCTCGGACCCGACCAGCGGATGACCTCCCCTCTCCCTTGAACATGAGGGTTCAGCCCTAATATGGCTTTCCGTCCCATATAACTCTTTGGTTTGCTTAGATGGTCAGTTAAGATATTCTGGATGAAAGTGCATTCAGCAAAACCAGATGCTAATGCTGGTGCTGATGTTTGCAGAAAAATGCCAGACACAGGAACACACAAGAACATACAGTACTGTATGCAGTAGGCCCCATGTTACAGCTTATGAACCACACTAAGATCAAAGGCAGTAGGCCCAATTTTAAAGCTTATGAACCATGAATGCATCCTGTGAATTCTGACTAAAATATCACATATAATCTGAAAACCACCACATATTCTCTGCTATTTATTAACGCAAGTCGTTCTGCTTCCGGAGGTCATGGACATGACTATTTTGACATATGGTCTCGGTGATAGGTAACCTGACTTTCGCCAGATCCTGTAGTTCGCTGTCTGCTTCACACAAGGATCTGGGACTTCTCGATAGGAGATGTATTTCTGAAGGCGGGTCCTTGTAAAACATCCTCGCATGTGATTTGATAAACCACTTGCCTGTTATCTTGAATGACGTGCTAGGCTTCTTCAAACTCTTGCCAAACCCGGTCGGAAGAAGAGTAAAAACATCCTTGCCACCAATAAATGTCTTCAAAACTATTCTCTGTTAATCTTTTAAAGAATGAATACTCGATAGATTCGACAAAACGGTTGAAATAGCAGAATCAATGTCAGCACAAGACTCCTCGCTGCGTGCCGCCATTGTTATTTGAATCAAACACTCGCTTCGGCGCTCCTGGTTGGTTGCTTATTTTTTGATCACTGGCCCAGGGGTTTGGATTGCCCTCGCGTCCAGACCCTTGTGTGGAGCTCAGCGAAACGCCTCTGGTGGAGCATGGCGGAACTACAAGGGTCTGGCGAGAGTCAGGCTAGGTGATAGGCAGAACGAAGGTGATCATTCCTTTTTAGACCGTAGTGACGGTCAGAGTGAGGTCGAAACAGATCCAGTTTGCTCTGGTATGCTCTGATGCAAACACTTTGCCTTGCAGCATCCCCAACCAGTTCATTCAGCAGCAACCGGACAGCAACATTCTCACATGCCAGATGTCAAGGCAAGTCATCAACCAAACCTACCTCAGAATCAGGAAGGTCACTGAACCATGTAGATCCTGATTAGAACATCTTTACAGTCATTCAACCATATGTTGACATTTAGCATGAGAATGGTGGTTCAACTTAGACTAGCTGGTCTGGTGGGGGACAACATTTTGGGACAACATTAAAGGATTTTCTAAAGAAAACACATTTGCATGTTTTTTTTTTTCTGAAGCTAGGAACCTCTAAAAAAACAATGAGACTTTGTATAAACTTGGTTGGATCTATACTGAAAGCATGTTTGTCTTCCATTCAAAGTTTGGTCAGGCTAGGAACTATACTTTTTAAAGCCCCGAGTGTCCACAAATTGCCTCCAAGATCATGCATTTTAGAGAGTGTAAACAATCAAGGGCTAACATAATATGAAAACAATAGAACTGAACAAAAATGACTTGAGATTCGGAGATTGAAATGGCGGAGAGATTCTATGAAGGTACTACTTGTAAACAGTCTTTTTAAAATAAACTTCCTGTGCATTTACAAAGTTCTCAGCATCTCGTTTTAAATGTTAGGACCCTCAGAAGTCTACCAATACAGTGTGGAGTTACTGAAGACATAACTCTTCCTCTAACAACCCAACAAACATTACATTATACAGACTCATCTCCTTCTTCTTCTACCTCTCTCTCCCTTGACTACACTTTGACTAGTATTCAAAACATCTGCACTCTCATCCTCTGTTCATGGTATTGCTTGATATAACATTACTTGCTACCTAACGTCTGCTCTACATAGTAGCTGAATGTTATGTTCATTTTTGTGAGTTGCTTTCATTTACATGTGTTTATTGGGTGTCATGAGCCTGCTGAATTAATGGGCCTACAACAAATCAGACAGAAAAAAAAAGAAACACCCCTCTAACACTTTCTTAAAACACTCCTTTTGTTCTGTCACTGAAACCAAGCCCTGTGACAAACATGCCTTTCCTGCCACAAATAAGTGGACACGCTGCATTTTTTAGTGACTGACAGAGTATCGGATACTGTCACAGAAAATTGCACAGTTACACAGTTATTTAAACTATTTAGCTGTGTGGCTCATTAGGGCCAGAACACACCAAGTTGACGGTTAGATGGTCATTGTAGTGTTTTAAATTGACAGTGGTGGTCCTAGCTTGTAAGACACCCCTGCGCGTGGGTGCTAGATGTTTTGGGCCCAAAGAAAAAATAATAATTCTGTGAGGACCAATTATGACAAAAATGCACAAGAGAGAAATATTTTTTATTTTATTTTTTGTATTTGGCAGTATGGCTCTGTTCAGAGGAAGTTCCCTGTCTTTCCATGAGCTCCATGGAAAGCCATGACAGGGAACAGCAGCACCCACTGGGGACTACCCTCCCAGTTTAAAACTTGGAGAGTAACTCTATTCCCCCCTAGAACAGAGCAAGCAACAATGACAACAGTATGCACATATCATCATTTCAAGTGAAAGCACTTTAAGGTGGAGCTGGGGAGGCAGTAGGTTGCAAATCAGGGAGACTGAACAGACTAACGCAGCTTAAATAAGGCGTCTTTATGAAAGAGATCACTTGCAAGCAAAGGAAGAGATCAGCTGATGTTGGCTGGGTTTGGCAGAGCCAATAAGAAACGGACAGCTGACAGCGGGCTTGACTAAGCAGCCTGCCAGAACTAACACAGAATGCTGGATCTTTGGGCCCCTTGGACTGTAATCATTATAGTAAGGGGTCTCTGAGGGCCCCTATCAGTGCTGGGCCCTTGGAATTGTCTATCTATTTCCAAGGAGCACAGTGTAATTACAGTAATCGTCACATTGTTGCCCTAAAGATATTCAATCTTGGTCGTTAACATTTTGCTTCTGAATGACTATAGGCTATCAAATGATGATGTTTCTCCTTATTTTTCTTCTTACTGTAACCTTTTGAGTTCTCCCAGAACCAAGGCCTATGACGGTCAAAAGCGCGGCGCAAAGCGTATAATCATCTCGACGCAACATGTATTCCTATTGCACACGTCTCTTTTATTGAGCAACGTGCCAAGGGGTGTGGCAATTAACGACCTAAGAAGGGGTCTAGCGCATTATCTAAAAATCACTATCGTTTTATAATTTATCGATTAACCTGGTCAGAAATCTATGGCGAGTTGTTTATATGTTATTTTAAGAGTGCATTATCAACAGTGATATGGGTGGGTGCACAACGCACCCTGCTTCTCTCATCAACAAGAACATGCACCAAGGCATACCCATGCAAAACATGACAAATGACACGATTACAGTACAATTACGATACAATAAAGATATTATAATAATTTAGACTTTGTTTTAAGAAAACCAATTGAATGGACAATGCACAGGGTATAACACAACTTTGTTTACAGTGATGGTTAAAAGTGTTGGCACCCATGCTAAAGTTGACTAAAAAGAGGAATATAAAATCATCTCTTGGAAATTGATCTTACAGTAAGTAAAAAATGAGGAAATCCAACGCCCAAGCTGTTTTTTTACATGCAATTTTTATTTCACTTTGCTTTTTGGGCTTATTTGAACCTAATTAGAATAAAAACTAAGCATCGTCTTTTGATATGATGTACTTTTAGAGAAAAATGATGTCCACATATGTGGACGCTGGGTCTGTACTTCCATAGAACACAAGCATGTAATAGAATGAAAAACGTTGTTTTTTTTCACATTGAACCCAGCAGTTCTTCCCTGACTGCTTTTGCATGAATGAATAACACATGCACACATTTTTTTTAACATGTTTTGAATATCTGAGACTAAAAACAACAGGGAAACATTGTATTTTTGCCCTTTTCGACAGTTAAAACTTTGGAAATAAAAAAATGACAAAGTCAAATACAAATCAATGTCATTCGAGTAGTCATATTTGTAAATCATTTCAATGGTAGGCTACAATGTACAGCTTTTAGGTGCACCAGAGTTAGCTGCAAGCTATCTTAGTTTACTAGCATATTAGATTTACAAGGATACAAAGAGTTTTAGTTGTCACATGCATATCATTACTAAAGTAAAGAATGCAGTAAAATTTGCCAGTTCCTTCACCTGTTGTGCATATGGGGGGGGGGGGGGTTGTAGAGGGGCAAGGGCAAGTGAAAAAAGCATTTAAGTGCATGGGGGGGGTTAGAGTAAGCTGCAGGGGGTGAATGATGTGTGTGTGGGGGGGGGGGGGGAGCACCACCAAGGGACAGAAGAAACCTTGGGCAGATCCACGGCTCAAGGGGCCAACCCAACTACCTGGGGTATCTAGTAGAGGGAGCCTGTAAGTGTGTGTGTGTGTATGGGGGGGGGGGGGGGGGGGGGGGGGGTCAGTGTGCTGTGTGTGGGGGGCAGTGGCATACTGATGATCCAGAGGGTGGTGGGCAGTGTGTTGAATGTCTGTGGCTAATAAGACGCTGGTAGGGGCAGTGTGTGTGTGTGATGGGGGGGTTGGCCAGTGTGCTGTGTATGTGGGGCAGTGGCAGATTATCCGGAGGGTGGTGGGTAGTGTGTTGTATGTATGTGGCTAATAAGGCACTGGTAAGGGGCAGTGTGTGTGTGTGTGTGATGGGGGGTTGGCCAGGGGTAGGGGCAAGTGCAAAAAGCATTTCGGCGGGGGGGGGGGGGGGGGGGGTGGTAAGAGTAAGCTGCAGGGGGTGAATGATGTATGTGTGTGGGGGTGAATGATGTATGTGTGTGTGTGTGTGTGTGTGTGTGTGTGTGTGTGTGTGTGTCGGGGGGGGGGGGGGCACCAAGGGACAGAAGAAATCTTGGCCAGATCCACGGCTCAAGGGGCCAACCCAACTACCTGGGGTCGAGCTAGTAGAGGGAGCCTGTAAGTGTGTGTGTGTGTGTTTGGGGGGGGGGGGGGGGGGGGGCAGTGTGCTGTGTGTGTGGGCAGTGGCATACTGATGATCCAGAGGGTGGTGGGCAGTGTGTTGTATGTATGTGGCTAATAAGACGCTGGTAAGGGGCAGTGTGTGTGTGTGTGTGTGTGATGGGGGGGGGGGGGTGAGTGTTAGCCAGTGTGCTGTGTATGTGGGGCAGTGTCGTATGATGATACAGTGTTTTGGTGGGATGTATGTTGTCTGTAAGTAGTGTGGCTTCCTATGATGCAGTGAAGTAGGGGGAGTTACTGTAGGTGAAGGTGGGGTAGGACGGCAGTCGTGTGTGTGTGTGTGTGTGTGTGAAAAGTTGAGAAGTATTGTAAGTGTAGTGGATTGCATGGAAAAGTGTGGTATATGTGAATTGCAATCAGGTGTGTTTGTGTGGGGTGGGGTGGGGGGCAGTGTGCTGTGTGTGTGGGGCAGTGGCATACTGATGATCCAGAGGGTTTACTGACATTTTTAACCCAACTAATCTATGTATGTATATGTGTTTAGTTGTTGAATTGTTATTTATTACATTTAGACAATGTACAGCTTTTAGCTACACAAGAAATACGTTTTTTCTATTTTTTTCTCTAGGAACTTTAGTCCCTGCGTACACATACGTGTACGTCATGTTTAGCGACATGCTAAGTTCTTATTTTACAGTTTTTTTTCCGATTTTTTTTGTCATGACTAATGTTCAACACTTCTTTAAATACCTAAATAAGAATAAGCTATAAAATAATTCAGGATTTTTTACCTGGAAGATGTTTGTGTAAGGAGCGGCCACTTGAATTTTCGCTTGTGTTTGCCGCCATTTTGTTTTTTTACCATAGTATGTTAGACTATTCTGACACCACCAGATAGAAGCATAAGTGCCCCTGTACGTGTCCAAAGCATCCCCAATACAGTAGTGAACACGATTGTGGACATACGAGCTAAAATGTTCTGTCCACGTATGTTGCCGCTAAGCCCTAAATTAAGGACACCATTTTTCTTTGTGAATGAATAATGTATCATAAATAAATAAATGTTCTTCATTAAAATACAGGGGTCATATGTAGTATTGGCACCCCTATGTTCGCTACGCGGCTGTCATAATAAAGATTGAAAAATATAATTTTATCTCTGAATCAACACAGAGATAAAATCAACACGCAAACAAGTATCGTAATTACTCCAGTTAAAGTGAAAAATCGATTTTATGATTTCATGGTTTTTTTTTTGGGGGGGGGGGGCTTTTTACGCCTTTAATTGGACAGGACAGTAGAGAGAATGACAGGAAGCGAGTGGGAGAGAGAGCTGGAGTGGGATCTGGAAAGGACCACGGGGTGGGAATTGAACCCGGGTCGCTGGCGTGCGGTGCAGGTGCCCCAGCCAGTTGCGCCACGGCTGGGGCCTGATTTCACCTTTTTAACATCATTCTCAATACATAATCGTGATTACGATTTAAAATTGATGAATCAAACAAGCCTACTTCAGCCCATCATTTTAACCTAGAATCATTTAAACTAACTTAACAACAATAGGCTAGGCCAAATAATATTTTTTTTTTCATTTAATTTTTAAATGTATTTATTTTTTTTTTACAATTGTTAGGCCTTGTGAAACAAAGCACCCTGAATGTGAAACCCACACATTAATATTTTACATTCATTTAAAAAAATATAAAAAAATAAACATTTGTTGGGGCGTTTTTGGCCTTTATTTGGACATGACCGTGAAGACAGACAGGAAATGAGAGGGAAAGAGAGATGGGGTGGGACCGGGTCGGACTTGAATCTGCGTCCCCGTGAGTGTTGGGACCTGCTCATGGTATGGACACTGTAGCCTGTTGTGTTACATACTTACTGTTACATACATTTTTTAAATGGTCAAGATTCTTCAAGAACCTGAGAAAGTTGAAACAGGCTGTTATCTTATTCATGCCCCCTTCGCCACTGCCATTACCAGAACAAGTCACTGAACAAGTCACTCAAGTTTTAACTGGGTCGCTCTTCTCTAAAAACCTGATGACTTGTGATTCCTGCATCATTTGCCATTGAACGCTGCCGGTGGACCTGTGACAAGTGGCAAGTCACAGCTCTTAGAATACTCTGGGCCTTTTTTGATCACACAAACATCTGGAGAGGAACAATTAACAGGTAAGAGGAACAGAACATGTTTTGACATGTTTCATATTTGATATCATTGCGCTGGTGCAGTAACAGTTATGTCACTTGATGCATCATCTGAGGCATCAGAGAGTCAGGGGATGAATGAATGTGAGCTCATGGCATCAAATGGCATGTTCGAACGTTTGTCTGGTTTCACAACCGATATGACAATGAAAGGGAGATACGTACAGTACTTGACTTCAGCAGATATGTGATGCGAATGATATAGATGTGATATGTGAATGTATAACGCAATGAAAAGATTATGCCTTTGACAGATGTGATATACTGTAATGACAACGAATTATATGCAATAGAATAATTGTGATTGTTTGCAGTGTATGCCTCATGCAATAATGATCATTTTGCAAGAAATGACAAAGCTCTCTACTGACAGTAATAACATACGGCTTGTTTATGATAAACCATGAAGTGAAATGTTAATGACAAAGCTCTTTGCTGTGCTTGATGAAAATAATCAAGATAATGTGGGGTCAGGCACTCTGATTTTCCACAAATTTAGTCTACAAGGTGTTTTGGTTTCATCATTAAAACCTGTAAAATATTTTGCTTAATTCTATTGTTTTCATAGCCTTTTTGCCCTTGATTATTTACACTCTAAAAGGCCTTATGTTGGAGGCCATATTCACATCTTAAAAAGTTTTACTCTTAATCCGACCAAACTTTGTAAAATGGAAGATAAACATGTTCAGTTAGATTCAACCAAATTTGTACCACGGTCTCAATGGATTTTTACACGTTTCAGGAAACAAGCATACAAAACAGTGACAACCAGGGTCTCAAAACTCGTTTGTTAACTTGGTATACACCTGCAATCATGCAGTATTTTCTCTAGAAATATAATCCTTGGTTAATATTGTCCCAAAATATGAAGTCTCCAACACAAATGGCCATGACAATAAGGATAAGGATTACAAGGCATTTGCTCTGATGGAATGGAATGGCTATTTCTCAAAGGAATCACAAATGACTAATACTTTGAAAATGAAAAGGATGGCAAATATATCAAATTAAATTAATTCGACCAGCTGCCTCACTCAAATGGCCAAAATCTGAGGACATTCACTGGGTGCCTGCATGCTGTGTGTTGTGTCAACCCAAGCTACTTCCAGGACGGGATGACAGTATTCCTAGGATAAGAAGAGGTATGAAGATATTCAAATGGCCTTTGAGAACCCCCCCCCCTCCCCTTAAAGGTTTATTTTAGGTCAATGGTTAAAATTTAATTTCTTGTACATAATTCTATTGCCATCCTTTCCATTTTAATGCCCTCAATATCACACTGAATACACATTTTTCTGAATTCTGGGGCCCTCAAGAGTCAAGAGACATTTAGTGCAGCCTTTAAATTGTTTACACATGCTTATTATGAGTTGGTCTTCTGACTCTGACCCTAGAAAATTGGGAGGGGCTAGGAAAAATATTTGTCAAGATATTAATGCCCAAACATGCCATGTTTTTTTCAAGATGTAAAAATGAAAGAATGTCAAGGTCTGAAAATGATATGAAGACAGAAGATTTGCACAGAAATATTTCACAGACCTTGGTTTTTGGACCCATTGATGATATAGACAAGGTTTGAACAAAATCTGAGACGGTGTGGAAACCATATCTGATTTGACACAGAATGTCCCAGGGGCTATATTCCAAAGTGACATAATCGTGAAGACAACTAATCCCACCCTGGTTAACAGATTGTAAATCCATTCTTATGCTAAATTTCAACATAAGGTTGAATGACTGTAGTAAAGATGTCACAGTCAGGAACTACTCATCATTGGCAGTCACACTGTTTGCATCAGAGCATACCAGAGCAAACTGGTTTCCCACTGTGCTGTGGAAATCATGCAGTCTGAACAGGTACTGAGTAGCCTGACCCTGTAAAACAGTAAAACACATTAGAAGTTAAATGAAAAATAAAATAAAGTACAACATTCAAGTTAAAATGATAATTGTAGTAAAAAATGAAAAGTTGTTGTCATCTTGGAAAAGCCTGAAATTTTAAAGCTGATGCAAATAAGGTGCTGTGTCCACCAAACGCGTTTTTGGCACCGACGGCGACAATTTTCAATATAAAGTCTAGCTCAGCGTTCATAGCGCTGAGCGCCCGCGGCGGAAAAAAGCTCTCGGCGCTGACGTTTTTTACCGCAGCACTCAGAGTGCTCAAAGTTGAAATCTGGGCTCGTCAATGTCACTTCTCGTTATAAACCGTCTCCAGTTTTGGTAAATTAGCAACAATAAACACTTCTCGAAGCGCCGAGAAAAGCGTTTTTTAACGCTTCCAGCGTAAAAAACGTGATTGGTGGACACAGCACCTAAATAGGTTTTCAGTCTTGTTTTAAATTAGGTAGTTCCAGAGCGTATGGCCATAGTGGCTAAAGGCACCATGAGCTGAACTACATATAGTGTTGATTCTTGGAATCAAGAGGAGACCTTGCTTGAGGACCGTAGACATCTGACTGGACACATTGATCATGTCAGAGATATAAGATGGAGCTAAGCCATTCAATGATTTAAAAACAATGAGAAGTATTTTTTTTACAAATACAACACATTTGTCGTTGTAATGCCTGCTTTGTCGTTTGCTTCAAAGGAGGCAAGATGAAGATGGTTCCTTTCCTGGTCTTCCTTCCTTTGATAGGTAAGTCATAGAGGAGCAAGAAGCCTTCACATTTCACAGCAGAGCAATATTCCGGCCTGCATAATCTTTAGTTTGTTACAAGGCAGAGTTATTATTTATTGATCCAACTCTTTGCCTTTCTATGCACCCATAACCTTACTAGAATGACTAAAAGGAAAACCTCCAATCTTCGTATTGTCTTCAGTTTAGTATAAACAACACGTTTTAAGATGGTCTTAATATTTGCATTACAATATATTGTTTAAGGTTCATTTCACAGATTCACCTACAACTCATCTTATCACACAGCTCTTTATAATGCTATAGAAATCTCCATTCACATGAATGGGCCTGTCCAACATTCGGAGGTCTGATCATTCTGTATAACAGACTGTTGCTGTGTAGTATGTATAACATGCAACACCTAGAACTTCAAGATTTAGTTGTGTGGCGATTCTGGCGAACTATTTGCTTTCTCAGCGGAAGCCATGAAACTGTAACAGTTTCCACTTTGCGTCATGCCTAGCAACGCCCCTTAGCTGTTCTAAATGCAGTATAAACCACGGCCTCTAGGGGCTTATTGCTTAATTCCTTCACCCTTAATGCTTCTACAGTGACTACTGCTGTTACAACCACCAGCTCTACATCCACCCCTGCAGCCTCCACATCCGCCCCTATGGCCTCTACAGCCGCCCCTGCTGCCTCTACAGCCGCCTCTGGTGCCTCTACAGCTGCCCCTGCTGCCTCTACAGCTGCCCCTGCTGCCTCTACAGCCGCCCCTGTTGCCTCTACAGCCGCCCCTGCTGCCTCTACATCCACCCCTGCAGCCTCCGCATCCGCCCCTATGGCCTCTACAGCCGCCCCTGCTGCCTCTACATCCACCCCTGCTGCCTCTACAGCTGCCCCGGTTGCCTCTACAGCCGCCCCTGCTGCCTCTACAGCTGCCCCGGTTGCCTCTACAGCTGCCCCTGCTGCCTCTACATCCACCCCTGCGGCCTCCACATCTACCCCTATGGTCTCCACATCTGCCCCTACGGCCTCCACATCCGCCCCTATGGCCTCTACAGCCGCCCCTGCTGCCTCTACATCCACCCCTGCGGCCTCCACATCTACCCCTATGGTCTCCACATCTGCCCCTACGGCCTCCACATCCACCCCTATGGCCTCTACAGCTGCCCCTGCTGCCTCTACAGCTGCCCCTGTTGCCTCTACAGCTGCCCCTGCTGCCTCTACAGCTACCCCTGTGGCCTCTACAGCCGCCCCTGTTGCCTCTACAGCCGCCTCTGGTGCCTCTACAGCCGCCCCTGTTGCCTCTACAGCCGCCCCTGCTGCCTCTACAGCTGCCCCTGTGGCCTCTACAGCTGCCCCTGTGGCCTCTACAGCTGCCCCTGCTGCCTCTACAGCAGCCCCTGTTGCCTCTACAGCTGCCCCTGCTGCCTCTACACCTGCCCCTGTTGCCTCTTCAGCTGCCCCTGTTGCCTCTACAGCCGCCCCTGTTGCCTCTACAACTGCCCCGTCTGCCTCTACAGTCACCCCTTTTGCCACTACAGCTGCCCCTGCTGCCTCTACAGCCGCCCCTGCTCCCTCTACAGCCGCCCCTGCGGCCTCTACAGCCGCCCCTGCGGCCTCTACAGCCGCCCCTGCTGCCTCTACAGCTGCCCCTGTTGCCTCTACAGCTGCCCCTGCTGCCTCTACAGCTGCTGCTGCAGAAGAAGGCACCATCAGTCTGTCTTTTAGTCTTAATCAGACGTTCACTTCTGATCTTCTCAATTCATCTTCAGATGCATACAAAACCCTTGAAACAGAAGTGGTGACTAAAGTAAGTTTCCCATTTGGTACAATAGACAACATCGTATTTTGACCAAATAAGTATTTCTATAACAAATGTATGCTCTTACTGATATCTCAATATGGCCTCCCATTATGTAATTACAGTTGGATGCAATTTATCAAGCACAATTCCCAAGCACATTCCAAAGTACCAGGGTAAAGGGCTTCAGGTGAGTATGAGTGGGCCACACTGTGGAAATAAGTTGAGTTCTGAGTTGATGATAAAGAAGTCCAGTCCAGTACAGGTTGTCCTTTACTCTGCTGTCTGTGTTTCCTCAGGAGCGGGTCAGTTGTTGTTTCCTCAGAGGTCGTATTTAAAAGCTCAAGTTCCGTTCCATCTACCAGTAGTGTGGCATCTACTTTGTCCAGCTCAACTACCCTGGACGTAGTGGCAGGCAGCATCAGTGCAAGTAAGTTTTGACACATCATCAAAAGATGAAGTTAACAAATTCACCTAAACTGATTTTTTTTTTTTTGATATTTAATTGATCACTGATAATATTCACTGATATTTAAATCAACTATATTTATTACACAGCTCTTCATAATGCTGTAGAACGCTCCATTCACTTGAATAGGCCTTCCTAACGTTTGGAGGTCTGACAATTTTGTACAACAGACTGTTGCTATATAAAAGAGATTGCTGTAAAGGAAAATGGATTTTGTGGTTGTTATTCACATCTGTCATACCACTCCACAAGTACTCTGGTCACTTCATCCAGAAGTGAAAGCAGATGGTTGATCAGCTGTCTGCTAAAGAATGCTTGATTCAAATTCAGTGTGCGTTGCGAACAATGTGTTTCTCAGCAAAAGCGACGACAAAACAGTACAAATAGGCTACATGAAAGAGACGTGTAGTGGAGTTTACTTTTTAGTTTGGGAAAACAGCCGTATAGTAAGCAGGATAATGTATTACACCGGTCATTGTCAGGAAAATAAGTCCCTTCGGGGCAAAGCAAGACCGGTTCGCCCTGTCTGGACTTATTTTCCAGATAATGACCGCCGTTTTATACATTATCTCTTATTTTGTTTGCTGTAAAAAGTTGTACTTTTACTGTTGTTTGGTTTACCTGCAAGTGTTTCAACACCTCTCTTCCCCTGAACCAGCTACTTCTTCAACTGCAACAACTGCATCAACAGCGACTCATGCTGCTACAACCGCCGCCCCTACAGCTCTCCCTGCTGCCTCTACAGCCGCCCCTGCTGCCTCTACAGCCGCCCCTGTGGCCTCTACAGCTGCCCCTGTTGCCTCTACAGCCGCCCCTGCTGCCACTACAGCCGCCCCTGATGCCTCTACAGCTGCCCCTGTGGCCTCTACAGCTGTCCCTGTTGCCTCTACAGCTGCCCCTGTGGCCTCTACAGTTGCACCTGCTGCCTCTACAGCTGCCCCTGTTGCCTCTACAGCCACCCCTGCTGCCTCTACAGCTGCCCCTGTGGCCTCTACAGCTGCCCCTGTTGCCTCTACAGCTGCCCCTGTGGCCTCTACAGCTGCCCCTGTTGCCTCTACAGCCGCCCCTGCTGCCTCTACAGTTGCCCCTGCAGCCTCCACTATTGCTCCTGCAGCCTCTACAGCTGCCCCTGCTGCCTCTACAATTGCCCCTGCAGCCTCTACTATTGCTCCTGCTGCCTCTACAGCCGCCCCTGTGGCCTCTACAGCTGCCCCTGCTGCCTCTACAGCCGCCCCTGCTGCCTCTACTGCTGCTGCAGAAGAAGGCACCATCAGTCTGTCTTTTAGTCTCAATCAGACGTTCACTTCTGATCTTCTCAATTCATCTTCAGATGCATACAAAACACTTGAAACAGAAGTGGTGACTAAAGTAAGATTCCCATTTGGTACAATAGCCATCATGGTATTTTGACCATATAAGTAAGGGATAATCAACGACGCGACGTGCGTTTATAGGAAAATAATGCACGTTCGAAGTGGTAATAAGGACCCGACGCCGCAGGCGGAGGGGACTTTACACTTCGATAAGTGCATTATTTTCCTATAAACGCACGGCGCGGAGTTGATTATCCCGCTTATACCACTGCTACTATCACTTTCGTTTATATTGCCGCTGTCTTAGATACAACGTTGTTGTTTTTACCGTTACATTGACATTGGCGAATTAATATTCAAGTGTAATAAGCCCAAAAGTAGGGAACTACTTCATAGCCGTGCGGTATATGTAAGGGATAACGGCCGACGAGGTGACCGGTTCGATGGAAATAATGGCTAGGTGGAGGTCTAGAACTCCGGCGACGTGCGAAGCACGGAGACGGAGTTACCTCCGCCGTGCCATTATTTCCATCGAACCGGTCGACCTCGAAGGCCGTTATCCCGCTTATCTCCCGTTTGTATTCATAACCTGTATATTTAGAACATAGTTTTATTCCACCGTTGCGTCCGTTAACATCGCTAAAACTGTCTTGACTGTGGAACTACTTTCCGCCACATAATCAACTTTCTACTTACAGGACAAAACTGCCGTTACTAGTTCTAAATGGATGGTTGCTATGGCCAAAGGCCAGTCGTTAGTTCTAAATGGCTGGTTGCTACGGCCAAAAGCCAGTCGTTAGTTCTATCTCTCCCGTTGTCAAGCGGGCATATCCCAGGATTCTGATTAACTTTAACTTTGAAAGATCGCTACTTTTATAGCCTACATGGCATCGAACTAGCTACAATCCACCTCCGTCATATGCTACAATGTTACTATGGTTCTGCACGTCTGTATTTCAGCTTGGATGCAACGTGACAGTTCATTTAAACTTCGCAACGAGTTTGGCGAATTAATATTCAAGTGTGATACGGGAACTACTTCAAAGGTAGCAGGTTATACGAAGTTAATGGCCACCCCATCAGCCAATCAGAGAAGAGAATTCCATTGTTGAGGGAGATAAAGAAAAATAATGCACGTTCCAAACAGCGCATCACAATAGGAAATTTGACCAAGCAGTGGTATAAGTACGGGATAATGGACGACACGCCGTGCGGTTATTTAAAGTTAATGCACGTTCTAGACGGTGATACGGCCCGACGCGAAGCGGAGGGACGTTCCGTCTAGAAAAGTGCATTAAGTTTGAATAACCGCACGGCGTGAAGTCCATTATCCCGCTTATTCCACTGTTGCCACTGCGTTGTGTTCGTTTCCGGTGCTAATTTAAATGTTTTAATCGCTAGAACTGTTTTGTTTGTAGAACTACTTTTCCCAGACACATTTCAACTAATTTCTCAAACTGCGGTTACTAGTTCTAAATGGATGGTTGCTATGGCCAAAAGCCAGTCGTTAGTTCTAATCTCCCGTTGTCAAGCTGGCATATCCCAAGATTCTGATGAACGTTAACTTTGAAAGATTGCTATTTTTCTTAGCCTACTGCCACCTAACTAGCTAAATGACACCTCTGTCATATGCTAAACGTTACTATGATCTGAACGTCTGTATTTTACAGTTTGTATGTAACGTGACAGTGCATTTAAACTTCACAACAAGTTTGGCGAATTAATATTCAAGTGTGATACGGTCAAAAACAATGGAACTACTTCATAGCCGTGCGTATATCTAAAGTTAATGCACACCCTTATAGAACGCAGGACAATGGGGAACTCAACCGAGCAGTGGAATAAGTATTTATATAACCTAAATGTATGCTCGTACTGATATCTCAATATGTCCCCCCATTATGTAATTACAGTTGAATGCAATTTATCAAGCACAATTCCCAAGCACATTCCAAAGTACCAGGGTCAAGGGCTTCACGTGAGTATGAGTGGGCTTCACTGTGCAAATAAGTTGAGTTCTGAGTTCATGTTAAGAAGTCCAGTCCAGTACAGGTTGTCCTTTACTCTGCTGTCTGTGTTTCCTCAGGAGCGGGTCAGTTGTTGTTTCCTCAGAGCTTGTGTTTAAAAACACGACTTCAGTTCCATCTTCCAGTAGTGTGGAATCTACTTTGTCCAGCTCAACTACCCTTGACATAGTGGCAGGCAGCATCAGTGCAGGTAAGTTTTGACACATTATCAAAAGATGAAGTTAACAAATTCACCTAAAGTGATATTTTTAATTGATATTTAACTGATATTTTTAAATGATATTACGTTTAACTAATAGGCCTATTATTAATTGACATTCAAATTAGCTATGTTTTGTTTTTGTAAAAGTTGTAGTTTTGCTGTTGCTTGGTCACCTTCTAAGTATTTCAACACCTTTTCCCCCCGAACTAGGTACCTCCTCAACTGCGACAACAGCGACTCCTACAACCCCTGCACAGACCACCTCTGGTTCTTTGGTTCAGGCCAGATGTGTGTTTGCTCTCCCTCTGGCTCTTAGCCTGCTGCTGCTTGCTCTGCAAACTCTGACCTTCACGTAACCTTTGCACTGACCTTCGCTTGAAGCACCTCAGAGAAATTCACCGAAACACCTTGAACTAGCTACTCCAGCTTAGCTGTGTGTGTCAAAAAACAACACATGTGACTGTGTAGATAGCATTTTGACACATGTTGTGTAGATTTTAGCAAGAGTAGGAGATTATGCATATAAACTGCACAAATAGGAGATATAGGACAATTGACAAGCGTAATTTATTTCTATGGAGAGAACGTGCAGAACTGAGCGGCGGTCATAGTGTGTACCGCTATGTGGTATATCTAGTTGATTTACTGTAAAATTTGATGGTTATATAGGCCATTTCGGAATGTTTTAACTCAAATGTGTTAAGTCAAGTGCTCAAATAAACCTGTACTAGAAAGCTGCAAAGTTGGCTAAAATCACTACAAAAACAGCTGGTGTTAAAGGGATAATCCGGAGTGAAATGCACTTTAGATCAATTTTTCGGACTATTGGGAGTATATACGTTGAGTTGACACCAAAATCATGTCATTCGGATGTATTTTGAGAAAGTTCGAGTTCACCGTTTTTAGCCAAAACTCGTTAGCCTGGAAGTGACCGGGGCAAGTCCTTTCGCCGCTACAAAACGTTATTTTTATACCTCTTCTACTGTTCCAACCAACACTACACTTACGTGGTAGTGAGTAGAGGGTCCCTAAAGCCAAACCGAAGTATCTCCACGTCTTTATGTGGTCGGATAGAGAGTCCAGAATGAATTTAATCGAGTCCGTACCTTTCCGGAAATGTTATTAAAATGGTGTTAACGCGTTGCTAGCTGCAGCAGTGACATTTCCGGAAAGGTACTGACTCGATTAAATTCATTCTGGACTCTCTATCCGACAATAAAAATAGCGTTTTGTAGCGGCGAAAGGACTTGCCCCGGTCACTTCCAGGCTAACGAGTTTTGGCTAAAAACGGTGAACTCGAACATTCTCAAAATACATCCGAATGACATGATTTTGGTGTCAACTCAACGTATGTACTCCCAATAGTCCGAAAAATTGATCTAAAGTGCATTTCACTCCGGATTATCCCTTTAAGCAGTATATGACAGGCAGGTCAAAAGTGTTCCATTGAATAGGGCTCGGGATCATGACGTGAAAACTTTGCGGGCTCAGCCATATTGGCAGCCTCACTCCTTAGTTTACTATATGGATTTACTCCCGCCTATTAGTGTGTTCCTGTGACTTAGTTTTTGCCTTCTTGGTCGTATGTTGCTGTTTGGTGGGGTGTAACAGCGTAACCCACGATAGCAAGAGGAAAAGAATCGCGAATGGATATTACATTCGGTGCGCTACCAAAATGGCGGCAATATTACTAGAATGCACGGCATGTGCCCAAGCTCTATTGTGTTATCCTGTTTTTCTGTGCGGCATTTAAGTCTGTGTTTTTTTCTGTAGCATGGGATTTTCAGAACATTGATGACGGTGGAGGTTATTGTACAATGTTTCTAACAGTACCAGTGGTATCAGATGGTTTCTAGAGTGTTGGTATGAGTGTAGGCTACATATTGGATTTTTGAATGTTAAAAGTGGCAATTGATGTGCTTTGACACATTACACTGCCTATGTTGTGTTTGATGTGCTGTGTAAAATTATTATTATTATTAATAATAATAATAATAATAATAATAATAATTATATGTGCTGTTGTTGTTCTGCACCTGTGCTTTGACACCTTACACTGCCTATGCTGTTGTTGATGGATGTGCTGTGAAAAAAAACAGAATTGTATGCCATGTCTGTTCCTCCCTGACAGGTTGCTGTTCTAAACCAGGTTATTGGTGTTCTTCACCTGTGCTTTGACACCTTACACTGCCTATGCTGTCACCTGTGCATTGACACCTTACACTGCCTATGCTGTCACCTGTGCTTTGACACCTTACATTGCCTATGCGAAACCGGCGATGAAATCGCCAATCCTGCATAGTTTCCCTTCAAAGTCACTCCATGGCCAAGAAACGTCTACAAGTTATAGACTTTTTTTTTTGCGTTTTTCTAACATTATGTTCCTTTGCAGTTACAAAACAAAACACTGCACAAATTTCTAATATCACTTCTGACTGTTGCTTCATTGCGCTCTGCAACGTGCCATTAAAACAGCAAATGTTATTGGAATTGAAATGAATGTTGTTGTGATTTTGTATTGCTGGTCTGGGTTCTCACAATCGGGAAATATTTCCAGGTTTAGCATGACAACGGGCTTTGTGGTAACTTTGATACCATTGGTCCAACATAGCCAATTACATTGATCAGGGATACATGCATTTAGAGGAGCCAGATTATCTCAGTGAGATGAAAATGAGTGGAGATACTATAGGCGGGGGGGGGGTCAGGCTAATCAGTACCTGTTCAGACTGCATGATTTCCACAGCACAGTGGGAAACCAGTTTTGCTCTGGTATGCTCTGATGCAAACACTTCACCTTGCAGCATCCCCAACCCGTTCATTCAGCAGCAACCGGACAGCAACATTCTCACATGCCAGATGTCAAGGCAAGTCATCAACCAAACCTACCTCAGAATCAGGAAGGACTGAACCATGAGTAGATCCTGATTAGAACATCTTTACAGTCATTCAACTATATGTTGACATTTAGCATGAGAATGGTGGTTCAACTTAGACTAGCTGGTCTGGTGGGGGACAACATTTTGTCTAAAGAAAATACATTTGCATGTTTTTTTTTCTGAAGCTAGGGACCTCTATAAAACCAATGAGACTTTGTACAAACTTGGTTGGATCTATACTGAAAGCATGTTTGTCTTCCATTCAAAGTTTGGTCAGGCTAGGAACTATACTTTTTAAAGCTCCGCTTGGTCGGATTAGCTATTTCTCCATCTGCTGGAGAAAGTGTGCATGCTATTTTTCTTATTACTGTAGCCTAACTGAGTAATGATAAAGCACATGGATTTGTTTACAAGCTATTGAAACAGTTGACAAGTTTAGCAGAATAATGTGGATGTTACAAGGTAAGAAACACGATTTAAAATGAGTTTGCTGTCTCTCACTTCTCTTACCGGGACGGTAAAGTCTCAATGTTGCAAGGTTGGTTTTCGGCCTGGGGACGCCGCTAGGGGGAGCGGTGAAAGTCACCATTTTCAGATCATTTACTTTAATCATCCAAATGATTTCTAAACGGGTTTATTAAGTTGAAATAGTTGACAAGTTCCCCTTTAAGATATGAGTGTCCAAAAATTGCCTCCAAGATCATGCCTTTTAGAGAGTGTAAACAATCAAGGGCAAAAATAATATGAAAACAATAGAGCTGAACAAAAATGTTTGACAGGTTTTTTTTTGTTATGGAACCTAAACACAAGAGTCGGTGTCAAGACATCACCCTGATACTATACCCATTTACTGTTGTAATATTTTCAGTTTTCATTATATTATGTTTAACTTTAATATACAAATTGAGTGTATGTTAAAATGAATTTACATACAGTTGTGCAGTCATTCTCCAATTTAAACTGTGAAGAGGGCTTGCCTTAACTTCTGTGCATTGTCCATTGGTTTTCTTAAATAAAAGTCTAAATTAGTTTTCATCAAGTGATTTTAACTAAGTAGTTTCGGCATGAAAAACAATAGCAGTAAAAGGAATAGGAATTACCAGCCTACAACTTAAAAAGTTATGAAGAAAAATGAGGAGAAACATCATCATCATCATCATCATCATCATCATTTGATGGCCTACAGTCATTCAGAGGCAAAAGATTGAATATCTTTAAGGCAATAATGTGATGGTTATATGAATTACACTGTGCTCCTTGGAAATAGGCTAGGTAGATAGATAGATAGATAGATAGATAGATAGATACTTTATTGATCCTCAAGGGGAAATTCAAGAATAAAGGTAAACAGTTTTGTATGCTAAATAGTTTAAATAACTGTATGACCTCTCAGCAGTTTGACAGCAGTTGTAGATTTCTATCAGTCATCAATACTCTGTCAGTCACTAAAGAATGCAGCATGTCCACTTATTTCTGGAAGTTTAGAAATCAGGGGACTTCCTTCTAATGTTACAGGGGTTGGTTTCAGTGACAGGAAGAGAGTGAGAGAGACACAGAGAGTGTTTTACTGGAAGAGAGTGTATAGAGGAATGTTTCTTTTTTTCAGTCTGATTTGTTGGAGTCAAGTCAAGTCAAGTTTATTCATATAGCGCATTTCATACACAGAGGTCATTCAATGTGCTTTACATAAACAAAAAAACAAACAGTAATAGCAGATAAAAGCATAGATGAGCAATGAGTAATAATAATAATAATAATAGTATTAATAATAAAATAAAAAATAAAAAGAAAGCAATAAAGAATAATTAACATAAAAGACTTAAGATGGAATAACTAGAAGACAGGTCTATTTTTAACAGATAGACTTTGCTAGAGTCTAATTTAGCAAACCAGTGATAGTGATCCTTCTCAAACACCCAGAGCTGTTGCCACTTTTTGGAGTGTGACCACTTGGGGCGTTTACAGGCTGACAGAGAACCATGCCGGTGTCGGTTCCCGCACCTAATCTCGAACCGTCCGACGAGTTCACGCCAAAAATCAGAGCGTTCGGGAACCGAAAAGTTGCTTCCCGATGTGAACCAAGAAAAACTTGAACCGTGACGACAAGGGCTGTGTCTGAAACATCAGTACGCACACTGGGCAGTGTGCATTTTCCGGAAGTTACGTCAGAATAGACTGTCCGAAAGTCAAGCGTTCTCACTAGTTGGGTACTTCGTTTTGCGTGATTTCCAAGCGTGCATCGATGCATCTTTTTTGCCCTCAGGTATCCCATAATCCATTGCGCAGCGTAGGTCAAGCTCCACACGTCATGCAAATCGTCAACACATCCCCCTCCCCGAGTCAGGTGACGCCAACTAGTTAGTGCTGTCCAAATGTAGGTAGGGACGCATGCTGAGGAGCAAGCTAACTAAGACGCTACTGGAAAGAAGGTACTATCCAGCGTGCACGCTTGACTTCTGGACACAGCCAAGGTACATGTCAGCAGGTTCATCCGGGTCATACGCGGCAAAATAAACAAAGGAAACGTGTGTGCTTGCTGTGACAGCTTCCTTGCTGTGACATCCGCTTTTGTATGGCCGTCTTGTGGCAATTCAACACCCTCTGTCGATGACGTATCACGGGTTCACTTAAATAGTGTGAACGAGGGCCGTTCACCTGTAAGCACTTTGGTTCACAGTGGAATTGGTGCTGGAACCAGCACCGGCAGCGTTCTGGCTGGCCTGTAAACACCCTTTAGAGGAATATCTCTTCCATATGGTCACCTGCAAAGAGATTCCTTCAAATGCACCGGTGACCATGAAAATACTGCACTGTTTGAAGTCGTGCTGCTTGCTGTTAAAGGGAATGATAGATGTCACACTCATTGATTTAAAGGTTGTTACTGTACATCCAACACACACCCATGACTGATTACGTAAGACAGACAGGAATGCCTTGTTTTCCCGACATTAGATACCGGAAAATACTTCCCATGTGGAAGGCTGCAGGCCTATTATGAAATGGTCTCTGTGGAAGACAGATTCAGATTCAGATTCAGATTTTATTTGTCACATACATGATACATATAATGCAGTGAAATGTTACAGTCGGCTCCAAACAAGGGTTGTATCAATGACCATGGCGACCATGGCGACCATTGCCCTGTTCATGTTGGACATCTGCACCTGGTGCGTGGTGCCAAACCTGGGACCTAAAAAAATAATAATAATTTAGACTTTGTTTTAAAAAAACAATTGAATGGACTATGCACAGGTAATGCCATTAGAAGTTAACACAACTTTGTTAACAGTGATGGTTAAAAGTGTTGGCACCCATGCTAAAGGTGACTAAAAAGAGGAATATAAAATCATCTTTTGGAAATTGATCTTACAGTAAGTAAAAAATGAGGAAATATCCAACCTTTAAGGACACCATTTTTCTTTGGGAATGAATAATGTATCATAAATAAATAAATGTTCTTCATTAAAATACAGGGGTCATATGTAGTATTGGCACCCCTATGTTCGCTGCGCGGCTGTCATAATAAAGATTGAAATATATAATTTCATCTCTGAATCAACACAGAGATAAAATCAACACTTGCAAACAAGTATCGTAATTACTCCAGTTAAAGTGAAAATTCGATTTTATGATTTTACGTTTTTAACATAATCCTCAACACATAATCGTGATTACGATTTAAAATCGATTAATCAAACAAGCCTACTTCAGCCCATCATTTTAACCTAGAATCATTTAAACTAACTTAACAACAATAGGTTAGGCCAAATAATATACATAATATAGCTGACTTGATTAAATGTATTTAGAAGAGGAAACACTTTTAAACTTTTTTAATGTATTTATTCATTCATTTATTATTATTTTTTTACAATTGTTAGGCCTTGTGAAACAAAGCACCCTGAATGTGAATCCCACACATTAATATTTTACATTCATTAAAAAAAAATAATAAAATAAAATAAACTTTTTTGGGGGCGTTTTTGGCCTATTTGGACATGACCGTGAAGGCAGACAGGAAGTGAGTGAGAGAGAGAGATGGGGTGGGACTGGGACATGGCCACAGGTCAGGCTTGAATCTGCGTCCCCGTGGGTGTTGGGACCTGCTCATGGTATGGACGCTGTAGCCTGTTGTGCCACACTGCACCCCTTACTGTTACATACATTTTTTACATTGTCAAGATTCTTCAAGAACCTGAGAAAGTCGAAACAGGCTGTTATCTTATTCATGCCCCTTGAGCAACATCCATCCCCCCCTTTGCCACTTCCATTACCAGAACAAGTCACTGAACAAGTCACTCAAGTTTTAACTGGGTCGCTCTTCTCTAAAAACCTGATGACTTGTGATTCCTGCATCATTTGCCATTGAACACTGCCGGTGGACCTGTGACAAGTGGCAAGTCACAGCTCTTAGAATACTCTGGGCCTTTTTTGATCACACAAACATCTGGAGAGGAACAATTAACAGGTAAGAGGAACAGAACATGTTTTGACATGTTTCATATTTGATATCATTGCGCTGGTGCAGTAACAGTTATGTCACTTGATGCATCATCTGAGGCATCAGAGAGTCAGGGGATGAATGAATGTGAGCTCATGGCATCAAATGGCATGTTCGAACGTTTGTCTGGTTTCACAACCGATATGACAATGAAAGGGAGATACGTACAGTACTTGACTTCAGCAGATATGTGATGCGAATGATATAGATGTGATATGTGAATGTATAACGCAATGAAAAGATTATGCCTTTGACAGATGTGATATACTGTAATGACAACAAATTATATGCAATAGAATAATTGTGATTGTTTGCAGTGTATGCCTCATGCAATAATGATCATTTTGCAAGAAATGACAAAGCTCTCTACTGACAGTAATAACATACGGCTTGTTTATGATAAACCATGAAGTGAAATGTTAATGACAAAGCTCTTTGCTGTGCTTGATGAAAATAATCAAGATAATGTGGGGTCAGGCACTCTGATTTTCCACAAATTTAGTCTACAAGGTGTTTTGGTTTCATCATTAAAACCTGTAAAATATTTTGCTTAATTCTATTGTTTTCATAGCCTTTTTGCCCTTGATTATTTACACTCTAAAAGGCCTTATGTTGGAGGCCATATTCGCATCTTAAAAAGTTTTACTCTTAATCCGACCAAACTTTGTAAAATGGAAGATAAACATGTTCAGTTAGATTCAACCAAGTTTGTACCACGGTCTCAATGGATTTTTACACGTTTCAGGAAACAAGCATACAAAACAGTGACAACCAGGGTCTCAAAACTCGTTTGTTAACTTGGTATACACCTGCAATCATGCAGTATTTTCTCTAGAAATATAATCCTTGGTTAATATTGTCCCAAAATATGAAGTCTCCAACACAAATGGCCATGACAATAAGGATAAGGATTACAAGGCATTTGCTCTGATGGAATGGAATGGCTATTTCTCAAAGGAATCACAAATGACTAATACTTTGAAAATGAAAAGGATGGCAAATATATCAAATTAAATTAATTCGACCAGCTGCCTCACTCAAATGGCCAAAATCTGAGGACATTCACTGGGTGCCTGCATTCCTATGCTGTGTGTTGTGTCAACCCAAGCTACTTCCAGGACGGGATGACAGTATTCCTAGGATAAGAAGAGGTATGAAGATATTCAAATGGCCTTTGAGAACCCCCCCCCCCCCCCCTTAAAGGTTTATTTTAGGTCAATGGTTAAAATTTTATTTCTTGTACATAATTCTATTGCCATCCTTTCCATTTTAATGCCCTCAATATCACACTGAATACACATTTTTCTGAATTCTGGGGCCCTCAAGAGTCAAGAGACATTTAGTGCAGCCTTTAAATTGTTTACACATGCTTATTATGAGTTGGTCTTCTGACTCTGACCCTAGAAAATTGGGAGGGGCTAGGAAAAATATTTGTCAAGATATTAATGCCCAAACATGCCATGTTTTTTTCAAGATGTAAAAATGAAAGAATGTCAAGGTCTGAAAAGGATATGAAGACAGAAGATTTGCACAGAAATATTTCACAGACCTTGGTTTTTGGACCCATTGATGATATAGACAAGGTTTGAACAAAATCTGAGACGGTGTGGAAACCATATCTGATTTGACACAGAATGTCCCAGGGGCTATATTCCAAAGTGACATAATCGTAAAGACAACTAATCCCACCCTGGTTAACAGATTGTAAATCCATTCTTATGCTAAATTTCAACATAAGGTTGAATGACTGTAGTAAAGATGTCACAGTCAGGAACTACTCATCATTGGCAGTCACACTGTTTGCATCAGAGCATACCAGAGCAAACTGGTTTCCCACTGTGCTGTGGAAATCATGCAGTCTGAACAGGTACTGAGTAGCCTGACCCCGTAAAACAGTAAAACACATTAGAAGTTAAATGAAAAATAAAATAAAGTACAACATTCAAGTTAAAATGATAATTGTAGTAAAAAATGAAAAGTTGTTGTCATCTTGGAAAAGCCTGAAATTTTAAAGCTGATGCAAATAAGGTGCTGTGTCCACCAAACGCGTTTTTGGCACCGACGGCGACAATTTTCAATATAAAGTCTAGCTCAGCATTCATAGCGCTGAGCGCCCTCGGCGGAAAAAAGCTCTCGGCGCTGACGTTTTTTACCGCAGCACTCAGAGTGCTCAAAGTTGAAATCTGGGCTCGTCAATGTCACTTCTCGTTATAAACCGTCTCCAGTTTTGGTAAATTAGCAACAATAAACACTTCTCGAAGCGCCGAGAAAAGCGTTTTTTAACGCTCTCAGCGTAAAAAACGTGATTGGTGGACACAGCACCTAAATAGGTTTTCAGTCTTGTTTTAAATTAGGTAGTTCCAGAGCGTATGGCCATAGTGGCTAAAGGCACCATGAGCTGAACTACATATAGTGTTGATTCTTGGAATCAAGAGGAGACCTTGCTTGAGGACCGTAGACATCTGACTGGACACATTGATCATGTCAGAGATAAAAGATGGAGCTAAGCCATTCAATGATTTAAAAACAATGAGAAGTATTTTTTTTACAAATACAACACATTGTCGTTGTAATGCCTGCTTTGTCGTTTGCTTCAAAGGAGGCAAGATGAAGATGGTTCCTTTCCTGGTCTTCCTTCCTTTGATAGGTAAGTAAGTCATAGAGGAGCAAGAAGCCTTCACATTTCACAGCAGATCAATATTCCGGCCTGCATAATCTTTAGTTTGTTACAAGGCAGAGTTATTATTTATTGATCCAACTCTTTGCCTTTCTATGCACCCATAACCTTACTAGAATGACTAAAAGGAAAACCTCCAATCTTCGTATTGTCTTAGGTTTAGTATAAACAACACGTTTTAAGATGGTCTTAATATTTGCATTACAATATATTGTTTAAGGTTCATTTCACAGATTCACCTACAACTCATCTTATCACACAGCTCTTTATAATGCTATAGAAATCTCCATTCACATGAATGGGCCTGTCCAACATTCGGAGGTCTGATCATTCTGTATAACAGACTGTTGCTGTGTAGTATGTATAACATGCAACACCTAGAACTTCAAGATTTAGTTGTGTGGCGATTCTGGCGAACTATTTGCTTTCTCAGCGGAAGCCATGAAACTGTAACAGTTTCCAGTTTGTGTCATGCCTAGCAACGCCCCTTAGCTGTTCTGAATGCAGTATAAACCACGGCCTCTAGGGGCTTATTGCTTAATTCCTTCACCCTTAATGCTTCTACAGTGACTACTGCTGTTACAACCACCGGCTCTACATCCACCCCTGCAGCCTCCACATCCGCCCCTATGGCCTCTACAGCCGCCCCTATGGCCTCTACAGCCGCCCCTGCTGCCTCTACAGCCGCCCCTGCTGCCTCTACAGCTACCCCTGCGGCCTCCACATCTACCCCTATGGTCTCCACATCTGCCCCTACGGCCTCCACATCCACCCCTGTTGCCTCTACAGCTGCCCCTGCTGCCTCTACAGCTACCCCTGTGGCCTCTACAGCCGCCCCTGTTGCCTCTACAGCCGCCTCTGGTGCCTCTACAGCTGCCCCTGTTGCCTCTTCAGCCGCCCCTGTTGCCTCTACAGCCGCCCCTGTGGCCTCTACAGCTGCCCCTGTGGCCTCTACAGCTGCCCCTGCTGCCTCTACAGCTGCCCCTGTTGCCTCTACAGCTGCCCCTGCTGCCTCTACAGCCGCCTCTGGTGCCTCTACAGCTGCCCCTGTTACCTCTTCAGCTGCCCCTGTTGCCTCTACAGCCGCCCCTGCTGCCTCTACAGTTGCCCCTGTGGCCTCTACAGCAGCCCCTGCTGCCTCTACAGTTGCTCCTGTGGCCTCTACAGCTGCCTCTGCTGCCTCTACAGCTGCCCCTGTTGCGTCTACAGCTGCCCCTGCTGCCTCTACAGCCGCCCCTGTTGCCTCTACAGCTGCCCCTGCTGCCTCTACAGCTGCCCTTGCTGCCTCTACAGCTGCCCCTGTTGTCTCTACAGCTGCCCCTGTTGCCTCTACAGCTGCCCCTGCTGCCTCTACAGCCGCCCCTGCTGCCTCTACATCCACCCCTGCGGCCTCCACATCTACCCCTATGGTCTCCACATCTGCCCCTACGGCCTCCACATCCACCCCTATGGCCTCTACAGCTGCCCCTGCTGCCTCTACAGCTGCCCCTGTTGCCTCTACAGCTGCCCCTGCTGCCTCTACAGCTACCCCTGTGGCCTCTACAGCCGCCCCTGTTGCCTCTACAGCCGCCTCTGGTGCCTCTACAGCTGCCCCTGTTGCCTCTTCAGCCGCCCCTGTTGCCTCTACAGCCGCCCCTGCTGCCTCTACAGCTGCCCCTGTGGCCTCTACAGCTGCCCCTGCTGCCTCTACACCTGCCCCTGTTGCCTCTACAGCTGCCCCTGCTGCCTCTACAGCCGCCTCTGGTGCCTCTACAGCTGCCCCTGTTACCTCTTCAGCCGCCCCTGTTGCCTCTACAGCCGCCCCTGCTGCCTCTACAGTTGCCCCTGTGGCCTCTACAGCAGCCCCTGCTGCCTCTACAGTTGCTCCTGTGGCCTCTACAGCTGCCTCTGCTGCCTCTACAGCTGCCCCTGTTGCGTCTACAGCTGCCCCTGCTGCCTCTACAGCTGCCCCTGCTGCCTCTACAGCTGCTGCTGCAGAAGAAGGCACCATCAGTCTGTCTTTTAGTCTTAATCAGACGTTCACTTCTGATCTTCTCAATTCATCTTCAGATGCATACAAAACCCTTGAAACAGAAGTGGTGACTAAAGTAAGTTTCCCATTTGGTACAATAGACAACATCGTATTTTTAACATCTAAGTATTTCTATAACAAATGTATGCTCTTACTGATATCTCAATATGGCCTCCCATTATGTATTTACAGTTGGATGCAATTTATCAAGCACAATTCCCGAACACATTCCAAAGTACCAGGGTCAAGGGCTTCACGTGAGTATGAGTGGGCTACACTGTGCAAATAAGTTGAGTTCTGAGTTCATGTTAAAGGGATAGTTTGGGTTTTAAGACACAAAGTTATATGGGTTCCCTGTCAGCAACGTTGTGCATCAGCAATGACTTACCCCCCGACAGCGTCCTGTGAGCCGAGATCCAGCCGGTTTTTGATGCTGAAGAAAGTAGTCCGGCAAGTTTCTGGGGTCACGAAAGTAAAGTGTTTTTCTTCTCAAAACCATACGTGTTCAAAAGAGTGATATATTTGCACCACAAAAACGTTGTCCAGGAAAAATTGAAACCTCGTTATCTTGGCACTATTTTTCTCGATTCCTATCACTGCGCGCTACTGACAGCTGGACAACGTTTTTGTGGTGCAAATATATCACTCTTTTCAACGCACATGGTTTTGAGAAGAAAAACACTTTACTTTCGTGACCCCAGAAACTTGCCGGACTACTTTCTTCAGCATCAAAAACGATCAAAAACCGGCTGGATCTCGGCTCACAGGACGCTGTCGGGGGGTAAGTCAGTGCTGATGCACAACGTTGCTGACAGGGAACCCATATAACTTTGTGTCTTAAAACCCGAACTATCCCTTTAAGAAGGCCAGTCCAGTACAGGTTGTACTTTACTCTGCTGTCTGTGTCTCCTCAGGAGCGGGTCAGTTGTTGTTTCCTCAGAGGTCGTATTTAAAAGCTCAAGTTCCGTTCCATCTACCAGTAGTGTGGCATCTACTTTGTCCAGCTCAACTACCCTGGACGTAGTGGCAGGCAGCATCAGTGCAAGTAAGTTTTGACACATCATTAAAAGATGAAGTTAACAAATTCACCTAAACTGATTTTATTTTTTGACATTTAATTGATCACTGATAATATTCACTGATATTTAAATCAACTATATTTATTACACAGCTCTTCATAATGCTGTAGAACGCTCCATTCACTTGAATAGGCCTTCCTAACGTTTGGAGGTCTGACAATTTTGTACAACAGACTGTTGCTATGTAAAAGAGATTGCTGTAAAGGAAAATGGATTTTGTGGTTGTTATTCACATCGGTCATACCACTCCACAAGTACTCTGGTCACTTCATCCAGAAGTGAAAGCAGACGGTTGATCAGCTGTCTTCTAAAGAATGCTTGATTCAAATTCAGTGTGCGTTGCGAACAATGTGTTTCTCAGCAAAAGCGACGACAAAACAGTACAAATAGGCTATATGAAAGAGACGTGTAGTGGAGTTTACTTTTTAGTTTGGGAAAACAGCCGTATAATAAGCAGGATAATGTATTACACCGGTCATTGTCAGGAAAATAAGTCCCTTTGGGGCAAAGCAAGACCGGTTCGCCCTGTCTGGACTTATTTTCCAGATAATGACCACCGTTTTATACATTATCTCTTATTTTGTTTGCTGTAAAAAGTTGTACTTTTACTGTTGTTTGGTTTACCTGCAAGTGTTTCAACACCTCTCTTCCCCTGAACCAGCTACTTCTTCAACTGCAACAACTGCATCAACAACGACTCATGCTGCTACAACCGCCGCCCCTACAGCTGCCCCTGCTGCCTCTACAGCTGCCCTTGTGGCCTCTACAGCCGCCCCTGTTGCCTCTACAGCTGCCCCTGCGGCCTCTACAGCCGCCCCTGTTGCCTCTACAGCCGCGCCTGCTGCCTCTACAGCCGCCCCTGTTGCCTCTACAGCCTCTCCAGCCGCCCCTGTGGCCTCTACAGCCGCCCCTGTTGCCTCTACAGCTGCCCCGTCTGCCTCTACAGTCACCCCTGTTGCCACTACAGCTGCCCCTGTTGCCTCTACAGCCGCCCCTGCTCCCTCTACAGCCGCCCCTGCTGCCTCTACAGCTGCCCCTGCTGCCTCTACAGCTGCCCCTGTTGCCTCTACAGCTGCTGCTGCAGAAGAAGGCACCATCAGTCTGTCTTTTAGTCTTAATCAGACGTTCACTTCTGATCTTCTCAATTCATCTTCAGATGCATACAAAACCCTTGAAACAGAAGTGGTGACTAAAGTAAGTTTCCCATTTGGTACAATAGACAACATCGTATTTTGACCAAATAAGTATTTCTATAACAAATGTATGCTCTTACTGATATCTCAATATGGCCTCCCATTATGTAATTACAGTTGGATGCAATTTATCAAGCACAATTCCCAAGCACATTCCAAAGTACCAGGGTAAAGGGCTTCAGGTGAGTATGAGTGGGCTACACTGTGGAAATAAGTTGAGTTCTGAGTTGATGATAAAGAAGTCCAGTCCAGTACAGGTTGTCCTTTACTCTGCTGTCTGTGTTTCCTCAGGAGCGGGTCAGTTGTTGTTTCCTCAGAGGTCGTATTTAAAAGCTCAAGTTCCGTTCCATCTACCAGTAGTGTGGCATCTACTTTGTCCAGCTCAACTACCCTGGACGTAGTGGCAGGCAGCATCAGTGCAAGTAAGTTTTGACACATCATTAAAAGATGAAGTTAACAAATTCACCTAAACTGATTTTTTTTTTTGATATTTAATTGATCACTGATAATATTGACTGATATTTAAATCAACTGTATTTATTACACAGCTCTTCATAATGCTGTAGAACGCTCCATTCACTTGAATAGGCCTTCCTAACGTTTGGAGGTCTGACAATTTTGTACAACAGACTGTTGCTATATAAAAGAGATTGCTGTAAAGGAAAATGGATTTTGTGGTTGTTATTCACATCTGTCATACCACTCCACAAGTACTCTGGTCACTTCATCCAGAAGTGAAAGCAGACGGTTGATCAGCTGTCTTCTAAAGAATGTTTGATTCAAGTTCAGTGTGCGTTGCAAACAATGTGTTTATCAGCAAAAGCGACGACAAAACAGTACAAATAGGCTATATGAAAGAGACGTGTAGTGGAGTTTACTTTTTAGTTTGGGAAAACAGCCGTATAATAAGCAGGATAATGTACTACACCGGTCATTGTCAGGAAAATAAGTCCCTTCGGGGCAAAGCAAGACCGGTTCGCCCTGTCTGGACTTATTTTCCAGATAATGACCGCCGTTCTATACATTATCTCTTATTTTGTGTGCTGTAAAAAGTTGTACTTTTACTGTTGTTTGGCTTGCCTGCAAGTGTTTCAACACCTCTCTTCCCCTGAACCAGCTACTTCTTCAACTGCAACAACTGCATCAACAGCGACTCATGCTGCTACAACCGCCGCCCCTACAGCTGCCCCTGCTGCCTCTACGGCCGCCCCTGCGGCCTCTACAGCCGCCCCTGTTGCCTCTACAGCTGCCCCTGCTGCCTCTACAGCCGCCCCTGTTGCCTCTACAGCCGCCCCTGCTGCCTCTACAGCCGCCCCTGTTGCCTCTACAGCTGCCCCTGCGGCCTCTACAGCCGCCCCTGTTGCCTCTACAGCCGCCCCTGCTGCCTCTACAGCCGCCCCTGTGGCCTCTACAGCCGCCCCTGTGGCCTCTACAGCCGCCCCTGTTGCCTCTACAGCTGCCCCGTCTGCCTCTACAGTCACCCCTGTTGCCACTACAGCTGCCCCTGCTGCCTCTACAGCCGCCCCTGTTGCCTCTACAGCTGCCCCTGCTGCCTCTACAGCTGCCCTTGCTGCCTCTACAGCTGCCCCTGTTGTCTCTACAGCTGCCCCTGTTGCCTCTACAGCTGCTGCTGCAGAAGAAGGCACCATTAGTCTGTCTTTTAGTCTTAATCAGACGTTCACTTCTGATCTTCTCAATTCATCTTCGGATGCATACAAAACCCTTGAAACAGAAGTGGTGACTAAAGTAAGTTTCCCATTTGGTACAATAGACAACAACGTATTTTTAACATCTAGTATTTCTATAACAAATGTATGCTCTTACTGATATCTCAATATGGCCTCCCATATGTAATTACAGTTGGATGCAATTTATCAAGCACAATTCCCAAGCACATTCCAAAGTACCAGGGTCAAGGGCTTCACGTGAGTATGAGTGGGCTTCACTGTGCAAATAAGTAGAGTTCTGAGTTCATGTTAAGAAGTCCAGTCCAGTACAGGTTGTCCTTTACTCTGCTGTCTGTGTTTCCTCAGGAGCGGGTCAGTTGTTGTTTCCTCAGAGGTCGTATTTAAAAGCTCAAGTTCCGTTCCATCTACCAGTAGTGTGGCATCTACTTTGTCCAGCTCAACTACCCTGGACGTAGTGGCAGGCAGCATCAGTGCAAGTAAGTTTTGACACATCATTAAAAGATGAAGTTAACAAATTCACCTAAACTGATTTTAAAAAAAAAGATATATATTTAATTGATCACTGATAATATCCACTGATATTTAAATCAACTATATTCATTACACAGCTCTTCGTAATGCTGTAGAACGCTCCGTTCGCTTGAATAGGCCTTCCTAACTTTTGGAGGTCTGACAATTTTGTACAACAGACAATTGCTATGTAAAAGAGATTGCTGTAAAGGAAAATGGATTTTGTGGTTGTTATTCACATCTGTCATACCACTCCACAAGTACTCTGGTCACTTCATCCAGAAGTGAAAGCAGACGGTTGATCAGCTGTCTTCTAAAGAATGTTTGATTCAAGTTCAGTGTGCGTTGCAAACAATGTGTTTATCAGCAAAAGCGACGACAAAACAGCACAAATAGGCTAAAAGAAAGAGACGTGTAGTGGAGTTTACTTTTTAGTTTGGGAAAACAGCCGTATAATAAGCAGGATAATGTATTACACCGGTCATTGTCAGGAAAATAAGTCCCTTCGGGGCAAAGCAAGACCGGTTCGCCCTGTCTGGACTTATTTTTTAGATAATGACTGCCGTTTTATACATTATCTCTTATTTTGTTTGCTGTAAAAAGTTGTACTTTTACTGTTGTTTGGTTTACCTGCAAGTGTTTCAACACCTCTCTTCCCCTGAACCAGCTACTTCTTCAACTGCAACAACTGCATCAACAGCGACTAATGCTGCTACAACCGCCACCCCTACAGCTGCCCCTGCTGCCTCTACAGCTGCCCCTGTGGCCTCTACAGCCGCCCCTGTTGCCTCCACAGCTGCCCCTGCTGCCTCTACAGCTGCCCCTGCTGCCTCTACAGCCGCCCCTGCTGCCTCTACAGCCGCCCCTGTGGCCTCTACAGCCGCCCCTGTTGCCTCTACAGCCGCCCCTGCTGCCACTACAGCCGCCCCTGATGCCTCTACAGCTGCCCCTGTGGCCTCTACAGCTGCCCCTGTTGCCTCTACAGCTGCCCCTGTGGCCTCTACAGTTGCACCTGCTGCCTCTACAGCTGCCCCTGTTGCCTCTACAGCCGCCCCTTCTGCCTCTACAGCTGCCCCTGTGGCCTCTACAGATGCCCCTGTTGCCTCTACAGCTGCCCCTGTGGCCTCTACAGCTGCCCCTGTTGCCTCTACAGCCGCCCCTGCTGCCTCTACAGTTGCCCCTGCAGCCTCCACTATTGCTCCTGCAGCATCTACAGCTGCCCCTGCTGCCTCTACAATTGCCCCTGCAGCCTCTACTATTGCTCCTGCTGCCTCTACAGCCGCCCCTGTGGCCTCTACAGCTGCCCCTGCTGCCTCTACAGCCGCCCCTGCTGCCTCTACAGCCGCCCCTGCTGCCTCTACTGCTGCTGCAGAAGAAGGCACCATCAGTCTGTCTTTTAGTCTCAATCAGACGTTCACTTCTGATCTTCTCAATTCATCTTCAAATGCATACAAAACACTTGAAACAGAAGTGGTGACTAAAGTAAGATTCCCATTTGGTACAATAGCCATCATGGTATTTTGACCATATAAGTAAGGGATAATCAACGACGCGCCGTGCGTTTATAGGAAAATAATGCACGTTCGAAGTGGTAATAAGGACCCGACGCCGCAGGCGGAGGGGACTTTACACTTCGATAAGTGCATTATTTTCCTATAAACGCACGGCGCGGAGTTGATTATCCCGCTTATACCACTGCTACTATCACTTTCGTTTATATTGCCGCTGTCTTAGATACAACGTTGTTGTTTTTACCGTTACATTGACATTGGCGAATTAATATTCAAGTGTAATAAGCCCAAAAGTAGGGAACTACTTCATAGCCGTGCGGTATATGTAAGGGATAACGGCCGACGAGGTGACCGGTTCGATGGAAATAATGGCTAGGTGGAGGTCTAGAACTCCGGCGACGTGCGAAGCACGGAGACAGAGTTACCTCCGCCGTGCCATTATTTCCATCGAACCGGTCGACCTCGAAGGCCGTTATCCCGCTTATCTCCCGTTTGTATTCATAACCTGTATATTTAGAACATAGTTTTATTCCACCGTTGCGTCCGTTAACATCGCTAAAACTGTCTTGACTGTGGGACTACTTTCCGCCACATAATCAACTTTCTACTTACAGGACAAAACTGCCGTTACTAGTTCTAAATGGATGGTTGCTATGGCCAAAGGCCAGTCGTTAGTTCTAAATGGCTGGTTGCTACGGCCAAAAGCCAGTCGTTAGTTCTATCTCTCCCGTTGTCAAGCGGGCATATCCCAGGATTCTGATTAACTTTAACTTTGAAAGATCGCTACTTTTATAGCCTACATGGCATCGAACTAGCTACAATCCACCTCCGTCATATGCTACAATGTTACTATGGTTCTGCACGTCTGTATTTCAGCTTGGATGCAACGTGACAGTTCATTTAAACTTCGCAACGAGTTTGCCGAATTAATATTCAAGTGTGATACGGGAACTACTTCAAAGGTAGCAGGTTATACGAAGTTAATGGCCACCCCATCAGCCAATCAGAGAAGAGAATTCCATTGTTCAGGGAGATAAAGAAAAATAATGCACGTTCCAAACAGCGCATCACAATAGGAAATTTGACCAAGCAGTGGTATAAGTATTTATATAACCTAAATGTATGCTCGTACTGATATCTCAATATGTCCCCCCATTATGTAATTACAGTTGAATGCAATTTATCAAGCACAATTCCCAAGCACATTCCAAAGTACCAGGGTCAAGGGCTTCACGTGAGTATGAGTGGGCTTCACTGTGCAAATAAGTTGAGTTCTGAGTTCATGTTAAGAAGTCCAGTCCAGTACAGGTTGTCCTTTACCCTGCTGTCTGTGTTTCCTCAGGAGCGGGTCAGTTGTTGTTTCCTCAGAGCTTGTGTTTAAAAACACGACTTCAGTTCCATCTTCCAGTAGTGTGGAATCTACTTTGTCCAGCTCAACTACCCTTGACATAGTGGCAGGCAGCATCAGTGCAGGTAAGTTTTGACACATTATCAAAAGATGAAGTTAACAAATTCACCTAAAGTGATATTTTTAATTGATATTTAACTGATATTTTTAAATGATATTACGTTTAACTAATAGGCCTATTATTAATTGACATTCAAATTAGCTATGTTTTGTTTTTGTAAAAGTTGTAGTTTTGCTGTTGCTTGGTCACCTTCTAAGTATTTCAACACCTTTTCCCCCCGAACTAGGTACCTCCTCAACTGCGACAACAGCGACTCCTACAACCCCTGCACAGACCACCTCTGGTTCTTTGGTTCAGGCCAGATGTGTGTTTGCTCTCCCTCTGGCTCTTAGCCTGCTGCTGCTTGCCCTGCAAACTCTGACCTTCACGTAACCTTTGCACTGACCTTCGCTTGAAGCACCACAGAGAAATTCACCGAAACACCTTGAACTAGCTACTCCAGCTTAGCTGTGTGTGTCAAAAAACAACACATGTGACTGTGTAGATAGCATTTTGACACATGTTGTGTAGATTTTAGCAAGAGTAGGAGATTATGCATATAAACTGCACAAATAGGAGATATAGGACAATTGACAAGCGTAATTTATTTTTATGGAGAGAACGTGCAGAACTGAGCGGCGGTCATAGTGTGTACCGCTATGTGGTATATCTAGTTGATTTACTGTAAAATTTGATGGTTATATAGGCCATTTCGGAATGTTTGAACTCAAATGTGTTAAGTCAAGTGCTCAAGTAAACCTGTACTAGAAAGCTGCAAAGTTGGCTAAAATCACTACAAAAACAGCTGGTGTTAAAGGGATAATCCGGAGTGAAATGCACTTTAGATCAATTTTTCGGACTATTGGGAGTATATACGTTGAGTTGACACCAAAATCATGTCATTCGGATGTATTTTGAGAAAGTTCGAGTTCACCGTTTTTAGCCAAAACTCGTTAGCCTGGAAGTGACCGGGGCAAGTCCTTTCGCCGCTACAAAACGCTATTTTTATACCTCTTCTACTGTTCCAACCAACACTACACTTACGTGGTAGTGAGTAGAGGGTCCCTAAAGCCAAACCGAAGTATCTCCACGTCTTTATGTGGTCGGATAGAGAGTCCAGAATGAATTTAATCGAGTCCGTACCTTTCCGGAAATGTTATTAAAATGTTGTTAACGCGTTGCTAGCTGCAGCAGTGACATTTCCGGAAAGGTACTGACTCGATTAAATTCATTCTGGACTCTCTATCCGACCACATAAAGACGTGGGGATACTTCGGTTTGGCTTTAGGGACCCTCTACTCACTACCACGTAAGTGTAGTGTTGGTTGGAACAGTAGAAGAGGTATAAAAATAGCGTTTTGTAGCGGCGAAAGGACTTGCCCCGGTCACTTCCAGGCTAACGAGTTTTGGCTAAAAACGGTGAACTCGAACATTCTCAAAATACATCCGAATGACATGATTTTGGTGTCAACTCAACGTATGTACTCCCAATAGTCCGAAAAATTGATCTAAAGTGCATTTCACTCCGGATTATCCCTTTTAAGCAGTATATGACAGGCAGGTCAAAAGTGTTCCATTGAATAGGGCTCGGGATCATGACGTGAAAACTTTGCGGGCTCAGCCATATTGGCAGCCTCACTCCTTAGTTTACTATATGGATTTACTCCCGCCTATTAGTGTGTTCCTGTGACTTAGTTTTTGCCTTCTTGATCGTATGTTGCTGTTTGGTGGGGTGTAACAGCGTAACCCACGATAGCAAGAGGAAAAGAATCGCGAATGGATATTACATTCGGTGCGCTACCAAAATGGCGGCAATATTACTAGAATGCAAGGCATGTGCCCAAGCTCTATTGTGTTATCCTGTTTTTCTGTGCGGCATCTAAGTCTGTGTTTTTTTCTGTAGCATGGGATTTTCAGAACATTGATGACGGTGGAGGTTATTGTACAATGTTTCTAACAGTACCAGTGGTATCAGATGGTTTCTAGAGTGTTGGTATGAGTGTAGGCTACATTATTGGATTTTTGAATGTTAAAAGTGGCAATTGATGTGCTTTGACACATTACACTGCCTATGTTGTGTTTGATGTGCTGTGTAAAATTATTATTATTAATAATAATAATAATAATAATAATTATTATAATAATAATAATAATAATTATATGTGCTGTTGTTGTTCTGCACCTGTGCTTTGACACCTTACACTGCCTATGCTGTTGTTGATGGATGTGCTGTGAAAAAAAACAGAATTGTATGCCATGTCTGTTCCTCCCTGACAGGTTGCTGTTCTAAACCAGGTTATTGGTGTTCTTCACCTGTGCTTTGACACCTTACACTGCCTATGCTGTCACCTGTGCATTGACACCTTACACTGCCTATGCTGTCACCTGTGCTTTGACACCTTACATTGCCTATGCGAAACCGGCGATGAAATCGCCAATCCTGCATAGTTTCCCTTCAAAGTCACTCCATGGCCAAGAAACGTCTACAAGTTATAGACTTTTTTTTTTTTGCGTTTTTCTAACATTATATTCCTTTGCAGTTACAAAACAAAACACTGCACAAATTTCTAATATCACTTCTGACTGTTGCTTCATTGCGCTCTGCAACGTGCCATTAAAATAGCAAATGTTATTGGAATTGAAATGAATGTTGTTGTGATTTTGTATTGCTGGTCTGGGTTCTCACAATCGGGAAATATTTCCAGGTTTAGCATGACAACTGGCTTTGTGGTAACTTTGATACCATTGGTCCAACATAGCCAATTACATTGATCAGGGATACATGCATTTAGAGGAGCCAGATTATCTCAGTGAGATGAAAATGAGTGGAGATACTATAGGCGGGGGGGGGGGGGGGGGGGGGTCAGCCTAATCAGTACCTGTTCAGACTGCATGATTTCCACAGCACAGTGGGAAACCAGTTTTGCTCTGGTATGCTCTGATGCAAACACTTCACCTTGCAGCATCCCCAACCCGTTCATTCAGCAGCAACCGGACAGCAACATTCTCACATGCCAGATGTCAAGGCAAGTCATCAACCAAACCTACCTCAGAATCAGGAAGGACTGAACCATGAGTAGATCCTGATTAGAACATCTTTACAGTCATTCAACTATATGTTGACATTTAGCATGAGAATGGTGGTTCAACTTAGACTAGCTGGTCTGGTGGGGGACAACATTTTGTCTAAAGAAAATACATTTGCATGTTTTTTTTTCTGAAGCTAGGGACCTCTATAAAACCAATGAGACTTTGTACAAACTTGGTTGGATCTATACTGAAAGCATGTTTGTCTTCCATTCAAAGTTTGGTCAGGCTAGGAACTATACTTTTTAAAGCTCCGCTTGGTCGGATTAGCTATTTCTCCCTCTGCTGGAGAAAGTGTGCATGCTATTTTTCTTATTACTGTAGCCTAACTGAGTAATGATAAAGCACATGGATTTGTTTACAAGCTATTGAAACAGTTGACAAGTTTAGCAGAATAATGTGGATGTTACAAGGTAAGAAACACGATTTAAAATGAGTTTGCTGTCTCTCACTTCTCTTACCGGGACGGTAAAGTCTCAATGTTGCAAGGTTGGTTTTCGGCCTGGGGACGCCGCTAGGGGGAGCGGTGAAAGTCACCATTTTCAGATCATTTACTTTAATCATCCAAATGATTTCTAAACGGGTTTATTAAGTTGAAATAGTTGACAAGTTCCCCTTTAAGATATGAGTGTCCAAAAATTGCCTCCAAGATCATGCCTTTTAGAGAGTGTAAACAATCAAGGGCAAAAATAATATGAAAACAATAGAGCTGAACAAAAATGTTTGACAGGTTTTTTTTTGTTATGGAACCTAAACACAAGAGTCGGTGTCAAGACATCACCCTGATACTTTACCCATTTACTGTTGTAATATTTTCAGTTTTCATTATATTATGTTTAACTTTAATATACAATTTGAGTGTATGTTAAAATGAATTTACATACAGTTGTGCAGTTATTCTCCAATTTAAACTGTGAAGAGGGCTTGCCTTAACTTCTGTGCATTGTCCATTGGTTTTCTTAAATAAAAGTCTAAATTAGTTTTCATCAAGTGATTTTAACTAAGTAGTTTCGGCATGAAAAACAATAGCAGTAAAAGGAATAGGAATTACCAGCCTACAACTAAAAAAGTTATGAAGAAAAATGAGGAGAAACATCATCATCATCATCATCATCATCATTTGATGGCCTACAGTCATTCAGAGGCAAAAGATTGAATATCTTTAAGGCAATAATGTGATGGTTATATTAATTACACTGTGCTCCTTGGAAATAGGCTAGGTAGATAGATAGATAGATAGATAGATAGATAGATAGATAGATACTTTATTGATCCTCAAGGGGAAATTCAAGAATAAAGGTAAACAGTTTTGTATGCTAAATAGTTTAAATAACTGTATGACCTCTCAGCAGTTTGACAGCAGTTGTAGATTTCTATCAGTCATCAATACTCTGTCAGTCACTAAAGAATGCAGCATGTCCACTTATTTCTGGAAGTTTAGAAATCAGGGGACTTCCTTCTAATGTTACAGGGGTTGGTTTCAGTGACAGGAAGAGAGTGAGAGAGACACAGAGAGTGTTTAACTGGAAGAGAGTGTATAGAGGAATGTTTCTTTTTTTCAGTCTGATTTGTTGGAGTCAAGTCAAGTCAAGTTTATTCATATAGCGCATTTCATGCACAGAGGTCATTCAATGTGCTTTACATAAACAAAAAACAAACAGTAATAGCAGATAAAAGCATAGATGAGCAATGAGTAATAATAATAATAATAATAGTATTAATAATAAAATAAAAAATAAAAAGAAAGCAATAAAGAATAATTAACATAAAAGACTTAAGATGGAATAACTAGAAGACAGGTCTATTTTTAACAGATAGACTTTGCTAGAGTCTAATTTAGCAAACCAGTGATAGTGATCCTTCTCAAACACCCAGAGCTGTTGCCACTTTTTGGAGTGTGACCACTTGGGGCGTTTACAGGCTGACAGAGAACCATGCCGGTGTCGGTTCCCGCACCTAATCTCGAACCGTCCGACGAGTTCACGCCAAAAATCAGAGCGTTCGGGAACCGAAAAGTTGCTTCCCGATGCGAACCAAGAAAAACTTGAACCGTGACGACAAGGGCTGTGTCTGAAACATCAGTACGCACACTGGGCAGTGTGCATTTTCCGGAAGTTACGTCAGAATAGACTGTCCGAAAGTCAAGCGTTCTCACTAGTTGGGTACTTCGTTTGGCGTGATTTCCAAGCGTGCATCGATGCATCTTTTTTGCCCTCAGGTATCCCATAATCCATTGCGCAGTGTAGGTCAAGCTCCACACATCATGCAAATCGTCAACACATCCCCCTCCCCGAGTCAGGTGACGCCAACTAGTTAGTGCTGTCCAAATGTAGGTAGGGACGCATACTGAGGAGCAAGCTAACTAAGACGCTACTGGAAAGAAGGTACTATCCAGCGTGCACGCTTGACTTCTGGACACAGCCAAGGTACATGTCAGCAGGTTCATCCGGGTCATACGCGGCAAAATAAACAAAGGAAACGTGTGTGCTTGCTGTGACAGCTTCCTTGCTGTGACATCCGCTTTTGTATGGCCGTCTTGTGGCAATTCAACACCCTCTGTCGATGACGTATCACGGGTTCACTTAAATAGTGTGAACGAGGGCCATTCACCTGTAAGCACTTTGGTTCACAGTGTAATTGGTGCTGGAACCAGCACCGGCAGCGTTCTGGCTGGCCTGTAAACACCCTTTAGAGGAATATCTCTTCCATATGGTCACCTGCAAAGAGATTCCTTCAAATGCACCGGTGACCATGAAAATACTGCACTGTTTGAAGTCGTGCTGCTTGCTGTTAAAGGGAATGATAGATGTCACACTCATTGATTTAAAGGTTGTTACTGTACGTCCAACACACACCCATGACTGATTACGTAAGACAGACAGGAATGCCTTGTTTTCCCGACATTAGATACCGGAAAATACTTCCCATGTGGAAGGCTGCAGGCCTATTATGAAATGGTCTCTGTGGAAGACAGATTCAGATTCAGATTCAGATTTTATTTGTCACATACATGATACATATAATGCAGTGAAATGTTACAGTCGGCTCCAAACAAGGGTTGTATCAATGACCATGGCGACCATGGCGACCATTGCCCTGTTCATGTTGGACATCTGCACCTGGTGCGTGGTGCCAAACCTGGGACCTAAAAAAATAATAATAATTTAGACTTTGTTTTAAAAAAACAATTGAATGGACTATGCACAGGTAATGCCATTAGAAGTTAACACAACTTTGTTAACAGTGATGGTTGAAAGTGTTGGCACCCATGCTAAAAGTGACTAAAAAGAGGAATATAAAATCATCTTTTGGAAATTGATCTTACAGTAAGTAAAAAATGAGGAAATATCCAACCTTTAAGGACACCATTTTTCTTTGGGAATGAATAATGTATCATAAATAAATAAATGTTCTTCATTAAAATACAGGGGTCATATGTAGTATTGGCACCCCTATGTTCGCTGCGCGGCTGTCATAATAAAGATTGAAATATATAATTTTATCTCTGAATCAACACAGAGATAAAATCAACACTTGCAAACAAGTATCGTAATTACTCCAGTTAAAGTGAAAAATCGATTTTATGATTTTACGTTTTTAACATAATCCTCAACACATAATCGTGATTACGATTTAAAATCGATTAATCAAACAAGCCTACTTCAGCCCATCATTTTAACCTAGAATCATTTAAACTAACTTAACAACAATAGGTTAGGCCAAATAATATGCATAATATAGCTGACTTGATTAAATGTATTTAGAAGAGGAAACACTTTTACACTTTTTTAATGTATTTATTCATTCATTTATTATTATTTTTTTACAATTGTTAGGCCTTGTGAAACAAAGCACCCTGAATGTGAATCCCACACATTAATATTTTACATTCATTAAAAAAAAATAATAAAATAAAATAAACTTTTTTGGGGGCGTTTTTGGCCTATTTGGACATGACCGTGAAGACAGACAGGAAGTGAGTGAGAGAGAGAGATGGGGTGGGACTGGGACATGGCCACAGGTCAGGCTTGATTCTGCGTCCCCGTGGGTGTTGGGACCTGCTCATGGTATGGACGCTGTAGCCTGTTGTGCCACACTGCACCCCTTACTGTTACATACATTTTTTACATTGTCAAGATTCTTCAAGAACCTGAGAAAGTCGAAACAGGCTGTTATCTTATTCATGCCCCTTGAGCAACATCCATCCCCCCCTTTGCCACTTCCATTACCAGAACAAGTCACTGAACAAGTCACTCAAGTTTTAACTGGGTCGCTCTTCTCTAAAAACCTGATGACTTGTGATTCCTGCATCATTTGCCATTGAACACTGCCGGTGGACCTGTGACAAGTGGCAAGTCACAGCTCTTAGAATACTCTGGGCCTATTTTGATCACACAAACATCTGGAGAGGAACAATTAACAGGTAAGAGGAACAGAACATGTTTTGACATGTTTCATATTTGATATCATTGCGCTGGTGCAATTATACCACTTGAAGCTTCATCTGAGGCATCAGAGAGTCAGGGGATGAATGAATGTGAGCTCATGGCATCGAATGGCATGTTCGAACGTTTGTCTGGTTTCACAACCGATACGACAATGAAAGGGAGATACGTACAGTACTTGACTTCAGCATACAGTATGTGATGCGAATGATATAGATGTGATATGTGAATGTATAGCGCAATGAATAGAATAGAATAGAATATACTTTTTTGATCCCGTGAGGTAAATTCAGTTCTCTGCATTTAACCCAATTTAACCAAATTAGTGAACACACACAGCACACAGTGAACACACAGTGAGGTGAATCACACACTAACCCAGAGCAGTGAGCTGCCTTCCCAACCAGCGGAGCTCGGGGAGCAGTGAGGAGTTAGTTGCCTTGCTTAAGGGCACTTCAGCTGTGGACTGGTCGGGGATCGAACCGGCAACCCTCCGGTTACAAGCCCGAAGCCCTGACCAGTAGGCCACGGCTGCCCCAAAAAGAAAAATTGAAAAGATTACGCCTTTGACATATGTGATATACTGTAATGACAAAGAATTATATGCAATATAGAATAATTGTGATTGTTTGCAGTGTATGCCTCATGCAATAATGATCATTTTGCAAGAAATGACAAAGCTCTCTACTGACAGTGATAACATACGGCTTGTTTATAATAAACCGTGAAGTGAAATGTTAATGACAAAGCTCTTTGCTGTGCTTGATGAAAATAATCAAGATAATGTGCGGTCAGGCACTCTGATTTTCCACAAATTTACTCTACAAGGTGTTTTGGTTTCATAATTAAAACCTGTAAAATATTTTGCTTAATTCTATTGTTTTCATAGCCTTTTTGCCCTTGATTGTTTACACTCACGCTTAATTCTATTGTTTTCATAGCCTTTTTGCCCTTGATTGTTTACATTCACGTCTTAAAAAGTTTTACTCCTAATCCGACCAAACTTTGCAGAATGGAAGATAAACATGTTCAGTTAGATTCAACCAAGTTTGTACCACGGTCTCAATGGATTTTTATATGTTTCAGGAAACAAGCATACAAAAAAGTGACAACCAGGGTCTCAAAACTCGTTTGTTAACTTGGGATACACTTGCAATCATTCAGTATTTTCTCTAGTAATATAATCCTTGGTTAATATTGTCCCAAAATATGACGGTGCGGAAACCATATCTGATTTGACACAGAATGTCCCAGGGGCTATATTCCAAAGTGACATAGAATCGTAAAGACAGTAATCCCACCCTGGTTAACAGATTATACTAGATGTCAACATATGGTTGAATGACTGTAGTAAAGATGTCACAGTCAGGAACTACTCATCATGGGTAGTCACACTGTTTGCATAAGAGCATACCAGAGCAAACTGGTTTCCCACTGTGCTGTGGAAATCATGCAGTCTGATCAGGTAGTGATTAGCCTGACCCCGCCCGCCTATAGTATTTCCACTCGTTTTCATCTCACTGAGATAATCTGGCTCCTCTAAATGCATGTATCCCTGATCAATGTAATTGGCTATGTTGGACCAATGGTATCAAAGTTACCACAAAGTCTACGTCAGGTGCGATGCTAAGGTTGGAAATATTTCTTAATTGTGAGTACCCAGGCTAATAAAATGACACTAGGTTAGGTGCTGATACCAACATTTGCTAATTTTCTTTATGATTTCATTTTTCGTTTTAATTATCAAACAAATACAGTGTTATGCTCAAAATCACAACAACATTCATTTCAATTCCAATAACATTTTGCTATTTTAATGACATGTTGCAGAGCGCAATGAAGCAATAATCAGTTGTGCGATTAGAAATTGTGTAGCATTTTAATTGTAGCATCAAAGGATCATGATGTTACAATAACGCAAAAAGTGTATAACTTCTAGACGTTTCTTGGACTTTAATGGACACTTTAAATTCAGCAATGAGGGGAAAATTTAAATTCTTCACATTCTGTGTCTATTTCTAGGTCGATGTTTGGATGTTTCAAACTGAGAATAGAACAAAACAACTCCAAATACCACTTTTAATAAAAATTAAATTAAATTAAATTTAAGTTTATTTATAGCACATTTCATATGGTATACACAGACTCAATGCGCTTTTAGGAAAAATATAGAAAACACTACCTACCATGTGAGGTTGGTTTAAATAGACAGTAAAACACATTACAAGTTAAATAAAATGAAAGTACAACATTCAAGTTAAAATGATAAAAAATGAAAAGTTGTTGTCATCTTGGAAAAGCCTGAAATTTTAAAGCTGACGCAAATAAATAGGTTTTCAGTCTTGTTTTAAAGAGGAACTATGCAGGACTGGCGATTTCATCTCTGGTTTCGGTTTCGTTTTATGCTCGTTTTATGCTTGCATTTTCTCTGCAGAGCTTCCCCGACAGCTTTAGCGTGTATATTTATACATGTATAGGCTATATTTAAATATATAAATTGCAAGCGTGGTTCTTCGTCTCAGACTTCCAGATGTAAACAAAGAGCGATCGTCTCCTGCAGAAAGTTGCATAGGGTCTCTTTAAATGAGGGAGGGAGTTCCAGGGCATATGGGCATAGTGGCTAAAGGCACCGTGAGCGGAACTACATATAGTGTTGATTCTTGGAATCAAGAGGAGACCTTTGCTTGAGGACCGTAGACATCTGACTGGACACATTGATCATGTCAGAGATAAAAGATGGAGCTAAGCCATTCAATGATTTAAAAACAATGAGAAGTATTTTCTTTGCAAATACAACACATTTGTCATTGCAATGCCTGCTTTGTCGTTTACTTCAAAGGAGGCAAGATGAAGATGGTTCCTTTCCTGGTCTTCCTTCCTTTGATAGGTAAGTCATAGAGGAGCAAGAAGCCTTCACATTTCACAGCAGAGCAGTATTCCGGCCTGCATAATCTTTACAAGATGTGTGACAAGGCAGAGTTATTATTTATTGATCCCAACTCTTTGCCTTTCTATGCACCCATAACCTTACTAGAATGCCTAAAAGCAAAACCTCCAGTCTTCGTATTGTCTTCAGTTTAGTATAAACAATACGTTTTAAGATGTTCTGAATATTTGCATTACAATATATTGTTTAAGGTTCATTTCACAGATTCACCTACAACTCATCTTATCACACAGCTCTTTATAATGCTATAGAAATCTCCATTCACATGAATGGGCCTGTCCAACATTCGGAGGTCTGATCATTCTGTATAACAGACTGTTGCTGTGTATGCACATATAGTATATACTGTATAACATGCAACACCTAGAACTTGAAGATTTAGTTGTGTGGCGATTCTGGCGAACTATTTGCTTTCTCAGCGGAAGCCATGAAACTGTAACAGTTTCCACTTTGTGTCATGCCTAGCAACGCCCCTTAGCTGTTCTAAATGCAGTATAAACCACGGCCTCTAGGGGCTTATTGCTTAATTCCTTCACCCTTAATGCTTCTACAGTGACTACTGCTGTTGCAACCACCAGCTCTACATCCACCCCTGCTGCCTCTACAGCCGCCCCTGATGCCTCTACAGCCGCCCCTGTTGCCTCTACAGCTGCCCCTGCTGCCTCTACAGCCGCCCCTGCTGCCTCTACAGCCGCCCATGTTGCCTCTACAGCCGCCCCTGCTGCCTCTACAGCCGCCCCTGTGGCCTCTACAGCCGCCCCTGCTGCCTCTACAGCCGCCCCTGTGGCCTCTACAGCTGCCCCTGCTGCCTCTACAGCTGCCCATGTTGCCTCTACAGCCGCCCCTGCTGCCTCTACAGCCGCCCCTGTTGCCTCTACAGCCGCCCCTGTGGCCTCTACAGCCGCCCCTGCTGCCTCTACAGCTGCCCCTGTGGCCTCTACAGCTGCCCCTGCTGCCTCTACAGTTGCCCCTGCTGCCTCTACAGCTGCCCCTGTTGCCTCTACAGCCGCCCCTGCTGCCTCTGCCGCTGCTGCTGCAGAAGAAGGCACCATCAGTCTGTCTTTTAGTCTCAATCAGACGTTCACTTCTGATCTTCTCAATTCATCTTCAGATGCATACAAAACGCTTGAAACAGAAGTGGTGACTAAAGTAAGTTTCCCATTTGGTACAATAGCCATCATGGTATTTTGACCATATAAGTATTTATATAACCTAAATGTATGCTCGTACTGATATCTCAATATGTCCTCCCATATGTAATTACAGTTGGATGCAATTTATCAAGCACAATTCCCAAGCACATTCCAAAGTACGAGGGTCAAGGGCTTCACGTGAGTATGAGTGGGCTACACTGTGGAAATAAGTTGAGTTCTGAGTTCATGATACCGAATTCCAGTCCAGTACAGGTTGTCCTTTACTCTGCTGTCTGTGTTTCCTCAGGAGCGGGTCAGTTGTTGTTTCCTCAGAGGTCGTATTTAAAAGCACAAGTTCAGTTCCATCTACCAGTAGTGTGGCATCTACTTTGTCCAGCTCAACTACCCTGGACGTAGTGGCAGGCAGCATCAGTGCAAGTAAGTTTTGACACGTCATTAAAAGATGAAGTTAACAAATTCACCTAAACTGATTATTTTTTTTATATATTTAATTGATCACTGATAATATCCACTGATATTTAAATCAACTATATTTATTACACAGCTCTCCGTAATGCTGTAGAACGCTCTGTTCACTTGAATAGGCCTTCCTAACTTTTGGAGGTCTGACAATTTTGTACAACAGACAATTGCTATGTAAAAGAGATTGCTGTAAAGGAAAATGGATTTTGTGGTTGTTATTCACATCTGTCATACCACTCCACAAGTACTCTGGTCACTTCATCCAGAAGTGAAAGCAGACGGTTGATCAGCTGTCTTCTAAAGAATGTTTGATTCAAGTTCAGTGTGCGTTGCAAACAATGTGTTTCTCAGCAAAAGCGACGACAAAACAGTACAAATAGGCTACATGAAAGAGACGTGTAGTGGAGTTTACTTTTTAGTTTGGGAAAACAGCCGTATAGTAAGCAGGATAATGTATTACACCGGTCATTGTCAGGAAAATAAGTCCCTTCGGGGCGAAGCAAGACCGGTTTCGCCCTGTCTGGACTTATTTTCCAGATAATGACCGCCGTTCTATGCATTATCTCTTATTTTGTTTGCTGTAAAACGTTGTGCTTTTACTGTTGTTTGGTTTGCCTGCAAGTATTTCAACATCTCTTTTCCCTTGAACCAGCTACTTCTTCAACTGCAACAACGGCATCAACAGCGACTCATGCTGCTACAACCGCCACCCCTACAGCTGCCCCTGCTGCCTCTACAGCCGCCCCTGCTGCCTCTACAGCTGCCCCTGCTGCCTCTACGGCCGCCCCTGTGGCCTCTACAGCTGCCCCTGCTGCCTCTACAGCCGCCCCTGCGGCCTCTACAGCCGCCCCTGCTGCCTCTACAGCCGCCCCTGCTGCCTCTACAGCCGCCCCTGTGGCCTCTACAGCTGCCCCTGCTGCCTCTACAGCTGCCCCTGTTGCCTCTACAGCCGCTCCTGTTGCCTCTACAGCCGCCCCTGTTGCCTCTACAGCCGCCCCTGCTGCCTCTACAGCCGCCCCTGTGGCCTCTACAGCCGCCCCTGTTGCCTCTACAGCCGCCCCTGCTGCCTCTACAGCTGCCCCTGTTGCCTCTACAGCCGCCCCTGTGGCCTCTACAGCTGCCCCTGCTGCCTCTACAGCTGCCCCTGTTGCCTCTACAGCCGCCCCTGCTGCCTCTACCGCTGCTGCTGCAGAAGAAGGCACCATCAGTCTGTCTTTTAGTCTCAATCAGACGTTCACTTCTGATCTTCTCAATTCATCTTCAGATGCATACAAAACGCTTGAAACAGAAGTGGTGACTAAAGTAAGTTCCCCATTTGGTACAATAGCCATCATATTTAACCGAAATGTATGCTCGTACTGATATCTCAATATGTCCTCCCATTATGTAATTACAGTTGAATGCAATTTATCAAGCACAATTCCCAAGCACATTCCAAAGTACGAGGGTCAAGGGCTTCACGTGAGTATGAGTGGGCTACACTGTGCAAATAAGTTGAGTTCTGAGTTCATGATAAAGAAGTCCAGTCCAGTACAGGTTGTCCTTTACTCTGCTGTCTGTGTTTCCTCAGGAGCGGGTCAGTTGTTGTTTCCTCAGAGCTTGTGTTTAAAAACACGACTTCAGTTCCATCTGCCAGTAGTGTGGAATCTACTTTGTCCAGCTCAACTACCCTTGACATAGTGGCAGGCAGCATCAGTGCAGGTACGTTTTGACACATTATCAAAAACAAACTCACCTAAAGTGATATTTTTCATTGATATTTAACTGATATTATTAAGTTTACCTAATAGGCCTATTATTACTGTAATTGACATTCAAATTAGCTATGTTTTGTTTTAGTAAAAGTTGTAGTTTTACTGTTGCTTGGTTTTCTTTTAAGTATTTCAACACCTTTTCCCCCCGAACTAGGTACCTCTTCAACTGCGACAACAGCGACTCCTACAACCCCTGCACAGACCACCTCTGGTTCTTTGGTTCAGGCCAGATGTGTGTTTGCTCTCCCTCTGGCTCTTAGCCTGCTGCTGCTTGCTCTGCAAACTCTGACCTTCACGTAACCTTTGCACTGACCTTCGCTTGAAGCACCTCAGAGAAATTCACCGAAACACCTTGAACTAGCTACTCCAGCTTAGCTGTGGGGGTTTTCTGACATAGACTGTAGTATCTTAAATGGGTAATGTGTCGTATTTGTCCTGAACTAGCCATTACATCTACCACCACACTTCCGTTGACTTGCATGTATTTGAAATGGCACCTCTTCACGTACAAAGTTGTATGATGAGTGAGTAACCAAGTGAGTTATTTTTTTCTTTATTATTATTATTATGATGACCGCCACTAGCTAGCGTAGAGGTCATATAGTGATTGTCAAAAGAATATATAATTTTTTTCCCTTCTCCTTTATTTCCCCGTCATCTACTTCCTGAGTTTTTGGTAAATGATTCCCGGGACACCGTAAAACCGGGGTGCATGAAACTTGGTGGGCATGTAGCCCCAGTAGACATTTATGGAAAAATTTTCGTTTGGTCCCCAGGGGCCACTCCACTCCCGTGGTGGCCAAAAAAAGTTTTTCCTAAATAACTACCTGAACCGTGGCACCAAAGATGACAAAATGTTTATGGTATGTTGGTCTCAAGAGCCCGCATCAACTTGGCTTATAACCAGTCATTTGTGATTTGCACCCCCATGTTAAAAAAATAAGATGCAATATAATATTGCTTTAGTGGAAATTTTGTGGAATTTCATGTTCAATATATGAATTTATGTGTGCATTTAGTGACTGTACACGTGCTATTGATTACACACACACACACACACACACACACACACACACACACACATACACACACACACACAAGCACAGACACAGACACAGATGCACACACACACACACACACACACACACACACACACACACACACACACACACACACATCCACACACACAGACACGCACACACACGCACACACACACACACACACACACACACTCTTATACAAAAAAGCAAATTCACACATGCACACTCTCATTTATATACACATGAGTTGCACACTGTGAATAGAGATGTGTCAAAAAACAACACATGTGACTGTGTAGATAGCATTTTGACACATGTTGTGTAGATTTTAGCAAGAGTAGGAGATTATGCATATAAACTGCACAAATAGGAGATACAGGACAATTGACAAGCGTAATTTATTTTTATGGAGAGAACGTGCAGAACTGAGCGGCGGTCATAGTGTGTACCGCTATGTGTTATATCTAGTTGATTTAAAATTTGATGGCTATAGGCTATTTTGAAATGTTTTAACTCAAATGTGTTAGGTCAAGTACTCAAGTAAACCTGTACTAGAAAGCTGCAAAGTTGGCTAAAAACACCACAAAGACAGCTGGTGTTACTGTAAGCAGTATATGACAGGCAGGTCAAAAGTGTTCCATTGAATAGGGCTCGGGATCATGACGTGAAAACTTTGTGGGCACAGCCATATTGGCAGCCTCACTCCTTAGTTTACTATGGATTTACTCCCGCCTAGTGTGTTCCTGTTACTTAGTTTTTGCCTTCTTGGTCGTATGTTGCTGTTTGGTGGGGTGTAACAGCGTAACCCACGATAGCAAGAGGAAAAGAATCGCGAATGGATATTAAGTTCGGTGCGCTACCAACATGGTGGCAATATTCCCAGAATGCAAGGCGTGTGCCCGAGCTCTATTGTGTTATCCTGTTTTTCTGTGCGGCATCTAAGGGCGTGTTCACACGAGGATGATTTTTCACCGGTTGCGGGTGGATGTTTTACATTATATTCCTATGGTACAGAGAGGTTTTCTTAAAAAAGGTACTGGGCGCTTTTTAAACCACCGCCACCGGCGTTTTTTTCCACCTACCCCGGGTGGTTTTCAAGTTGAGAAATTTCTACTCTCCAAGAAAAAACACCCCGCGTCAAGTGTTTTTTTGACAGCTGACCAATGAACGAGAGTTTGCGTCATAGTGAAACTTTTTTGAAAGTTCTTTTTTCAGAAAAAAAAATGGCGACCAAAACAAAGTAAAAAGATGCCAGCCGAACAGCTAGTTGTTCTTGTGAGTGAACATGTAGAGCTATACGACATGACCAACAAGTTATACCACAACATTTACCATAAGGAGACCATCTGGAGGTCGATTGGTGGGATTTTGGGCCATAATTGTACAAAGTAATTATCCGTTTTCATCCGCTCACCTGGCAAGCTAATAAGCTAACCAGTAGCAATCACGTAACGGTACTTGTGCTCTAGAACGGCAGTTGTCATGGGAATTGAAATTAACGTTCGGTGCTGTTTTGGGGGAATAAAAAAAACGGAGTGATTATTTGCACCCGGGTGTAAATAGTGGAATGGAGGCATGTTCTTATTTGCACCCAAACCGGAAATGCGTGCTATCCAACATAGCGGGACCATCTTGGCAGGAGATGGCCTACCTAAATCTAACAAGTTAGGATTATTAAAACTATATTTGAGATGGGAAAGTGGTGCTAAATTTCCACAAACTTTATTCAGTGAACGGGTAAAGCCGTCCGTTTGCAAGCAAAATCAAGAAACACGATCTTTTAGTTTTGTTTACCGTTACCTAGCAACCCCAACAAGTGAGTCAATAATTAGTATTCTCCTCTTCTCTTCGACGTGGCGCAGTACAGTGGTAAGGTCACCGGGATACTATGCTTGAGGTGTTGGGTTCAATTCTCAGATGAAGTTTTTTTTTTTTTTTGCCTGCCAAAGTAGGCTACGCACCATGACTTCTTTTTTCTTAGATGACGATACCTCGCGGCAAATAAGAGTTTGTGCTTTTTGAACCTGTCAAAGATTGACTGGTTTTATTTCAGTTATGAGTAGCCTACAGTTAAGTAGAAGTAGGCTTCAGTAGTTGTTAGAAAGGTTGTGTTTTGACTTTGAGCCCCCAACGCTGCCTGGAAGGCGCTTAGGCGTGGGTTAAGGTTAGGGTTAATGTTAGGTTAAGGTTAGGTTAGGGTTAGGGTTAAGGTTAGGAGTAGGATTAAGTGTTTTTAAGTCAACAGTGGCAGCGCTGCCTGGAAGACAACTCAGAAAACAACTCTTTAAAGTAGCTTGTCTTTGATGAAGCTACCACATGACCACTCATTACCCTAATATTTGTATAATCACTTCCAAGTAACCCAGACATGGCAAAACAGCTAAAAACTGTTCAAAACTAAATTAGGCCTAGCCTACTGTAGAGCTGGTAAATACACAGGCCTATTGACAGAGAACATGCTGTTAGACATCGGGTGTAAATAGTATTGTTGATTATTACACTATTTACACCCGGGTGTAAATAGTAATGTTGATTATTACACTATTTACACCCGGGTGTAAATAGTAATGTTCATTATTTGCACCCGGGTGTAAATAGTAATGTTCATTATTTACACCCGGGTGCAAATAGTCTCTGCCTAAAAAAAAAACCTGTCGGCTTTCTATCTTTTAAAAAAACACCCAGGTCAAGTGTTTTCTGTAAATAAAAACCTCCTCGTGTGAACACCTCCTTAGTCTGTCTTTTTTTTCTGTAGCATGGGATTTTCAGAACATTGATGATGGTGGAGGTTATGGTAATATTTCTAAGTACCAGTGATATCAGATGGTTTCTAGAGTGTTGATATGAGTGTACATATTGTGAATGTGGATTTTTGAATGTTAAAAGTGGCAATTGATGAATACAATCTTTTGAGAGGTGGATAAACCTTGTTACAGTTTTTTTCAATCGTTTACACACGATTTTTAAAACAGGGCTCTTTTTGTCAAAACATCACACAATTAGCCAAACACCACACCCAATCAGCAGAACATAACAGATTGTTAGCAAAATGGAATATTTCTGTCAAAACAATAAACACATTGATAAAACCTTATACTGTTCTCATATCACTAACACATTCTTTGAATGATTCTACACTGTGTCCATCTTATACACACCAACACAATAAATTCAAAACACATCTGTAAAAACCCTCTTCCATTATTGATCTATGATCTTATTCAGACATATTGTTTGAGAGCATTAGGATAATTTAGAAATATTTTGATGAACCCTCATCAAGCAATGCACAAAACTGATGCTGCAGGCAATATTTCTTTCTTCCACTGTCCAATATGTTCAGTTACAGTGACAAGTCAATCAACAGAAAATGGCAAAATTATAGTTCCTGCTACTGTAAAGTGTAGAAAAATAAAAATCTGTACACAAACAAAAAGTACTGTACACTTACAGTCACTGAAGAAAAGCTAAAGCAACAATACAAACAAGTAACAACAATACATAATACTCTAATCATCTCTCTGTCTAGCTGGATCAGGCCATAAGAGTTCACCACATCACAGGCTATGGGTGCCATTTGGGCTTTTATACGTCCTCCCTCGCTCCTCTGGCCTCGATCCTCACTGATCGACATAAAGAATGATGGGGCGAAAACAATGGGAAAAACTGTAAACTTAACTGTGGAACTTGGATCATTAGTGCATGCCTTAGACTTCTATAATGCCTCTTTTACCTTCTGGTCACTATCCCCAGCAGAACATCATATGGTCCCTCCTCTTGACCCGTCACCCCTACCTTGCATAGCCCTAATGTACAGTGCTTTGTGTGTGAGTCTATGGGATTTGAACAGTTGAACAATAATGATGATAGCCAGCCTTGTGTTGACTATGTGGAGAGATTAGATTGCTCAAGCTACTCTCCTGACCAGGTGAAACACATTCTTAACAAAAATAATTTCTCTCTTCTCCATGTTAACACTAGAAGTTTGCATAAACATCATGATGACTTGGTTTCCCTTCTGACTATTACCGACTGTGGATTTGATGTGGTGGCCTGTAGTGAGACTTGGCTGAATGAGAGATCACACATAGACTCTTTAAATATTGAGGGATATAGATTAATCAACAAAAATAGATCAGATAAAATTGGAGGTGGTGTCTGTTTATACGTGAGGTCCGAGCTCAATGTTAGAGTGTGTGAGGATTTGATTATCGATGACAGTCTTTCAGACTCATTATTCATTGAGATCAAAATTAGTTGTAACAAAAAATATACAATTGGAGTGGTCTACCGTCCCCCTGATTCAGATTTTAACTTATTCAGGCTGAAACTGGAAGAACTCCTATTTCATTTAAATAGCAACAAAATGGAGTGCATCATACTTGGAGACTATAATATAGATATAGCAAAAAATGATACGATAAAAAATGATTTCATTAACACCCTACACTCATTTGCCTTTTATCCTACGATTAACATCTTTACCAGAGTCACTCAATATACGAAGACTATCATTGATAACATTATAACCAACATTCCTAATAGGAGCTTAACATCTGGTGTAATCATTTCGGACATTGCCGACCATTTTCCTGTACTGCTATCCGTTGATTTAATGACCAAACATTTGACTCCTAACCAGAAAATAAAAGTTAAAATCATAAATGAAAGAATATTAAACCATTTGTGTCAACACCTACAAAATAAAAATTGGGACACTATTTATCATTCCAGTGACCCCGATTCTGCTTACAACTCCCTTGTTGATATCATTACTGATTCTATGCACTGTACCATCCCTGAAAAGAGGGTTGTAAGCAGTATCAAAGTCCATAAGCCCTGGCTGACACAGGATATCCTAAAATCTATTAATCACAAAAATAAACTCTACAAATGCTACATAAAAAACCCCAATGATACAAACAAGGATAACTACACCAAATTCAGGAACAAACTCACACATATCCTCCGAAAAAGTAAAAGAGATCATTACACTGACTGCCTCAAACAATCACTGGGTGACTCTAAGAAAACATGGCAGGTCCTTAATAGAGCCCTCGGTAGGGACAAGAAAGATACAGTTCTCCCCGATATTGGTAGCTCATCTGGTCAAGATGCTATTGAACTTGCAAACCAGTTCATTAACCATTTTGCCTCCATCGGAGAGAAGCTAGCTAGCAACATTTTTCCACCCCAGGGAGCGTCCTTTACTCATTATCTATATGGGGAGTATTCCAACTCATTCTTTATGCGCCCAACAGATCATAACGAAATTCGTACGATCATTGGGAACATGAAAAGCTCAAAAACAGCTGGAGCTGATGGAATTAGTAGTATGATCCTCAAGGCTATAATGAATACAATCATAGAGCCACTCACTTACTGTGTGAACTTTTCCCTGTCAAATGGGACTGTACCGAAGCTTGCAAAAACAGCAAGAATCATTCCAATTTATAAATCAGGAGACAAAAATGACATCAACAACTATAGACCCATATCAATCCTGCCTACACTATCTAAGGTATTTGAAAAGGTAGTGCACAAGAGGCTGAGTGGCTACTTAGAGAAATATAATATACTTGTCCCCTCTCAGTATGGCTTTAAGAAACAAAGCACAACCTGCATGGCGCTTCTTGATCTCCTAGAAAACATCTATCATGCCATAGATAACAACAAACAGGCTATTGGGATATTTTTGGATCTGTCCAAAGCATTCGATAGAACCATAGATTTCAATATCTTACTTAGTAAGCTGCAGCATTATGGGATCAGAGGCACAGCATGGAGATGGTTCAAAAGCTACCTCCAGAATAGAGAGCAGTTTGTACTTATAAATGATCATACATCAGTACAGAAAACTGTTAGTCTTGGGGTCCCCCAGGGTTCCATTCTCGGGCCTCTTATGTTCATTCTTTATATCAATGACTTAGTCTATGCTTCTGATGCATTTTATAAAGTGTTATTTGCAGATGATACCAACTTAATCCTGTCTCACAAAAATCTTCCTATGTTGCAGGAAACTGCAAACAAGGAGTTGTTGAAAGTGGACACTTGGTTTAAGTGTAATAAATTATCATTAAATATCAATAAAACAAACTATATTGTATTTCGTTCCACAAAAAATACAAATAATTTGGAAAATCTCTGTCTCTCTATCAATGGTCAACCCATTGAAAGAGTAAAATCAACAACATTTTTGGGTGTAGAAATTGATGAATTTATTACTTTCAAAAGACACATTGACCAATTATTGAATAAACTTTGTAAATATGTTGGACTATTTTTCAAAGCAAGACATTTTCTCCCACTCTCAGCGCTCCTTACACTTTATAAATCTCTGTTTGAGCCCCACATCACCTACTGCAATTTCATCTGGTGCAATACATTTCCTAGTCATCTTTTAAAGTTACAGTCTCTTCAGAAAAAAATTATACGTGCAATATCCTGGTCAACCTACAATGCTCCTACAGCTTCACTGTTCTACTCATATGGTCTTCTCAAGATCCCTGAAATCAATATCTATCACAACGCCTGTGCTATGTATCAGGTAGTATATAACATGAACCCCCGCCTATGTGAGCTCATACCAATCTCTCGTCCACTGCACACATACCACACCAGGAATAAACGTATGATAACTGGTAAAGTAAGAAGACTGAAGAGCACTAGCCTTAGCATTGTTTCCAGGGGACCACAGATATGGAACAAGCTTGAAGGCTTTATAAAAATGTCCCAGTCCTTCTTGGCTTTCAAAAAAAATGTTAAGCAGAGGCTGTTATCTTCCTACACTTGATTCTCATTGGTGGTGTGAGGGTATCGGTGTTTGTGTGTCTGTACAGTGTGTGTATACAGTATGTGTGTGTGTGTGTGTGTGTGTGTGGGGGGGGGGGGGTGCCTATGGGTTCCCGTTATAAGCATTTCTTGCTTCTTAGGGATAACCGTTTCATGCTTCTTGTTGTCTTGTTGTTGGATGTTTGCATTGTGTTGTATTGTGCTCTTGTATTGTTTTTTATTTTTAGCATGAATAAATAAATAAATAAATAAATAGTCTATCCAGTGTTAGTTATAGATCAGTGGGAACGCCCCTCGAGGATCGAGCATAACACACCTGAGTGCTGTGTTTTCAATTTTGCACATGTGTGCTTACACACCTGGTGGATGTGATTATTCAATTTGTTCATTAGTGTGGTCATTGGCAAGCAAGGGCTTTATAATGAGAAGGAAGTACCTAACAATCTTTATCTGTGTCTAAGGTGTGAAAATGTGTTTTACGTTTTGACATTCACTGTGTGTAATGTTTCGCAAAAAGTGTGAAGCTGAATTTGTGCTTACTGTTGTACTACTCTGTGCAGGCGTTTTGCTTCTTAAGTGTTAAGTATTGTTACCTGTCTGTTAATCTTAATTTTAGTGTGTAAACGATTGGAAAAAACTGTAAGAGGTGGACAAACTCTACACACAGTGCTGCACTGATATTGAAAATTAAATGATGTATGATTTTGCCTCCATTAGTAAGGAGTGAATTAGGCTTTAAGATGGAAGTAAATACTGTGAGGGGATCAAAGGCCCAATGAAGTGATTAGGTTTTTAATGTTGTGGAGCCAACAAAAAATAAAGTGTAACACTACATGACTACATGACTGTATTTAGTTGACTTCCCAGTGACAATAAAGTTGAATCACAGTGACAATAAAGTTGAATCTAATCTAACCAACGTTAGGGCAAATGGTGAAATGGAACAATAATTATGTGGTATAATATTCAGAATGAAAGAAACAGTTTGGTTGCATTGAAAGCTCGAAGGGCTGTAGCCGTAGTTCTTCTCAAACCGCAAAACAGGATTGTGGATGGTTGTATCACAATTTTGGTTGCAGTTCACGTATCATTACAGCCTTAATATAGCCTGGAAAATCCAGACCCTGGTATTCTTTCAGATAGCCGAGAGTGATGTAATGGCCCAACTCGAGGGGCGGCACCAAGCACGCACTTGAAAATCTCACTGCACGCAATTGGATAACACTACGACCAATGTTTACTTTGACTGATTCCGGACTTTGACGCACTACGACTAACTATGAACGTTGCAGCGCTACCTGGGGTAAAAGTAACGGGCATCATTGCTTATTGCCAGAGTATCTTGCAGACACAATTCAAATTGTGCTCTGGAGAACTCTGGATTTCCAGGGTAGCCTTAATAAATCTTATAGTGAAATTGTGTTTCTTTAAGGATTGGAGTTGTATCCGTAGATATGCAGTACAATCCCAAATCAGAAAATCAGTTTGCTCTTATAAGGTTACTGCTAATACACTGCACTACTCACATGCCATTTAAATTATTGTAAACCACCTTCTGCAAACCAACTGTACTGTCTACACTACACTATATATTCTGTGCCACCTGTCTATACCTTGTGTATCACATGGCACTTTTCTGCTTTTCTAGTTAGACGCAAACTGCATTCCGTTGTCTTTGTCTTTGTACTTGTACTCTGCACAATGACAAAGTTGAATGTAATGAAATCTAATCTAATCTAATCTACCAACACGTGTGAGCCGTAAAACCTGCTGCTCTTGTCTTATAGCTGTCTCAAACAAAGCAAAAGTAACAGCCAAACAATGTACTTTTGTTATCTTATTTTGTTTTGTGTGTGTCTAATCAATATAATTATTTGTGAATGCTGTCAGGACTTTGTGTTCCCAGACAGCCAGATTGCTAACTACTAGACCACCAGCACCCAGAACAACATTACATGAATGTTGGTGGTAAAGAGCAAGGGTTCTCAAACGCTTTGTGCCAAGGACCCTTTGTGTGGGAGAACAATTTCCAAGGATCCCCTCATAATCAAAACAATCAAGCATGCTTGCTATTGTATAGCCTACTTATGTATACTACTTAAGATTAACTGCTGTGCTTTCACATTTTATTTACATTCCAAATGGACTTAGACATGATACACACATTTTCTGAGGCCATTTTCTTTTTTAAAGCAGATGTCACGGGTCATCATTGCAAGTCTTGCTCCTAAACAAGGCACAGCAAATGTAAAAACACAGAGTCAATACGGACTATACAGTATTATCATGACATAATTATTATCCCACAAAAGCTACAATATCAGGGATGTAACCATCGGAGGCCCAATCAGGGGCCCACACGACCTTCATAAATAGGTTGTGCGGGCCCTCTTTCTAAAGCGTACCCGTGACCGTGTCCGTGACCTTTCACTGTAACATACTCTTGATGTTATCCCTCTTAAAAAAATGCCATCCATCTAAATAAATACCATAGCCTATATGGGTCCCGACTAGCCTAGAAATCTAGATGCACCCTAGCGGCCAAAAATATTTTTGCCAAGCGGGATGGTCTAGGGTCGCAACGTTGAGGCCAAGCCGAGGCTCGAGTTCAGTCTAGCCAATCAGAACGCTCTATCTGTGTACGGAGTCCTTGAGCCCGCTTTAGCTCACCTTCGGCTTCCGATAAGACGCCAGGGGGCTAGACCATGCGTCCTCGTTTGATGAGTTGGGTTTGAGACTGTATCGCACAACCATAGAGAAAAATAAAAGATGGATGAGGCTAACGAAGCGCGCTCGTTTGAATCGGCTTTGGAAGAGTTAGACTTGGGCTTTTCTTTGAAGTTTGAGCAGAAAGAAGCACTCAAGTCATTCGTTTTAAAGAAGGATGTATTTGCCATTTTGCCGACCGGCTACGATTGGTCACAAATGCTGGCCTATTACATGCAGAGGGAGTTTGAAAGACAACTGTTCATCCCACCCACAGGCTTCAACTCTGTGAATGGTCCGACCCCAGACTATACATTTCTGTGTAGTTTGGCTTGCCAGGCTTGGTCCCGACCCCAAGGTTGATAAACGATGCCAAGGCTTAGCTTGCAGAAAAACAGCAAAACCAGCAAAACAGTCAGCCATTGAACAGTTCTACAGTGAGTCACTCAAGATAGTTTTGACAGTGTGACTCGAATTAGCAATATTTGGTAACTTACTGTTATCCTTAACTGCTGACAGAGAGTTACCTTTGAGTGTAAACTTTTCTTGTGCTGTTTATTGATATTTGCAAAAAGGTTTAATCTTGTTAAAGAGGAACTATGCAGGATTGGCGATTTCATCTCTGGTTTCGGTTTCGTTGTTCGTTTTCGCTCGTTTTATGCTTGCATTTTCTCTGCAGAGCTTCCCCGACAGCTTTAGCGTGTATATTTATACATGTATAGGCTATATTTAAATATATAAATTGCAAGCGTGGTTCTTCGTCTCAGACTTCCAGATGTAAACAAAGAGCGATCGTCTCCTGCAGAAAGTTGCATAGGGTCTCTTTAAGGTGTTTCTGTATGCTGGTGCCCCTCCATTAAGTGACATTCAATCGAATCAACCGCTTTCCCCTTATATTGTGGTCTATTTTGGGGCGGCAAACAATATTATAGATGCCAAATGTAGGCATACAGCTGCCTTCTTTTCATTTCTGTTTTTTTCCCCTTAGGCTTCAGACAAACTGTACAGATGTGCCAAATGAAACTTTTACTGTTTTTTCTGATTGGTTAAGCACTTTTTTTGTAACTATTGGCTATTTTTGCAAAACTCTACTCGCAAATAGCAAAACCTTTCACCAAATTATCAAAACATTGTAGTTCTCTTGCAAAAGCGAACACAGCTTGATTAACTCTACACACCTTTGTAAAAATGATGTTTATGTATCAATCAGTATACACAAGCCATCATCTACTAAGCACACATTGTGTCAACTACACACTGATGGTATAAATACAAGACACATCTGGCTTTTGCTTTCTCAAGGCTACAGTATGTCAGTTTGAGGTCATACTTTTGTCATAGTTCTGTAAACATATTGGAATCCAAACTTCAAGTATTGGTGTTCACACTCATGAAAACAAATACAAAGTCAAAACACAAAATAATAATTTCACTGAAACAAAACAAAACAAAAAATCTGTCTACATCATGACATCTCTCTGGGTACAACCACAACATTTCATCTACTGTACATCGCATGCAATGTCCTCCTGTTCAAGGCACCGGGCTCCTTGTCCTTGTCGTCCTCTCCCTCTCACTCCTTCACCTCCACGTCCTGTTCCTAGGCCTCCTCTAATTCTCACTCTTCCTGCTCCCTCCATTGTACTCCACACGGATATCTTACCTGTGCCTTATTTACACTGCTTAGGCTGATTGCAAAGTGAACTAACAATCTAAAACAGTTTTCACATGTGAAAATATGCCAGACAGTTGGCAAAATAGTGTTAATGATAGCCATACATGTGTATGATTTTGCTAGGAGTGTGTTGGAAATTTGGTAATTGAGTGTTGTGTAGTGAATTGTGCCTACAGTTTTGCAAAGTGTGTTACAAAATTGCAAACTGAGTTCAAAGCAGTGTTTGTGCATTTAGTTTTGCAAACTCAGTGAGTGGTTTTGCTATATGTGTTAATAGATTTAGAAATTGTGCTACAAGAATCACGATTAGTGCTTTAGCATTCAGAAAAAACTGTAAAGCTGGGTACCCTACAAACAAACTGATTTGGAGCTGGGAAGTCTTTGATACATTGCTCCACTGCTCCATCTAGTGGTCAACAGAAATTCCTAGACCAACTGTGTTATCTAGGTGTCACTAGTGCTCTAGCCCCTATAATAAAAAGATAATAACTTGAGCCACTGTAGGACTGTTGTGTGTATTAGACAAGGTTAAAGAAGAAACAGGGAGACAAAAACAAGGATTTGAGGCTTTAATTCAGTCTGTACAGTTTGTAAATGTAAGTTCAAGAAGTGACCGTCTCTGACAGTCAAGAAGGCATATCATAGATATCAGGCAGGCAGTATAGTCTGATGATGAGTGATCTCAGATCATGCGAGTTGGGTGGATACATTTCTGGTCGGTCTGTATAATGTGCATTTCATTGAAGCAGTTTTGTACAACTTTGACTTAAAGGTGGGGTGGGAGATCTTTGGAGCATGCTCTCTGGAACATCTTTTAACATATTGCTTGACATCCTCCTCTTCACCCCCATTGGAACCAATTAATGAAAAGTTTTGACACAAAAATGAAAAGTTTTAGTGGTCTCTAGAACAAACAATCCAGGAAAAACACTATCCAATCATACTGAACGGACTGTTAACGATGATTGGATTCGGATGCATCTATCAAACTGCAATCCCTCCCTCCCGCTCATGATCAAGCATTGCACGTTCCTGTACTCTGGAGGCGTGGCTTCAGGGAAAGTCTGAAGAAAGGGGTTGGGACTTTTGACCTGCATGTGTATTTTCAAAATGCATCTTTGCTGGAATCGTTTTCCAGGATCTTCTACCCTACCATTAAATTCAACAGTAACAATATTCAAGCTGAATCACCCTATCACAGTGTCTGAAATAGTACCAACAGTCAATAAGGCATATCATATCAAGGAGGCAGTAAAGTCAGCATAAATCAGTCAAGAGGTAGACAAAGAGGAATTACGTCTTCACATGACTAAACTGATGATGCCCGGAATTCTAATCTGAACCAGATTAGCAATCATTTTATAAAAAATATATAATAATATTCCACTATTAGCATCTGTTTGGTGTCAGTACCTACTTTGGTTTCCGTATCAGGCCTACAGAGCTCAAAGAGCATCAAACAAGCTAATAGGCTAACTGGAAAAAAACACCATGCCAATCTCTAGCTATGGTGACGGGTATGTGACGATGTGGGGATATTTTAATTCCAAAGGCCAAGGGAACTTTATCAGGATGCATAGTATCCTGGATCCATGAGTAGCTGGCCTTCAAAAATAAAAACACATAAAAAAATCCTCCTGCTCCTATGGGAATTTAACATAGGGGTCAAATACGTATGCCCCCTGTATTTCAGGAAGAACATTTTATTTATTTACGATACATACTTAAATCACAAAGAAAATTGGTGTACTTAGCAGTTTGATTTCTACTCATTTTCTTAATTAAGGCATTAAGAGCAATTGTCAAAAGATGACTTTATATTCCTCTTTTTAGTCAACTTTAGCATGGGTTCAAAAACATATGCTCCCCACTGTATATCTCTATCTTATATATCACTATTGACAACAAGAAATGGAAACATGACAATGGTGGTTGTTCTTCCTATAATCATAAGCCAGGATTCAATTAAAAGCTGGGTCCAGTCACTTTGGTAAGACATATGGTATGTGAACTCAAGTGTCAGATGGCACCCGGACACCCCCAACAAATGCACAACACTTGCAACAGCTGTGAAATGTTGTACATCTTGCAGAAATATTTGCATACACATTTTTACACAAAGTAAACTATTCAACAACACATACACTGTCACTGGCAACACAGGAAATAAAAAGGCACTGAGATATACAAACATATTTACACTATACACACATACACAAACAACTTCAAAGTAGTCAACTGTTCACTATTAATTACGTTTCTCCCTTTAAGGTCCTGATGTAAATAATTTGTGTTATTACATTGAGCGCAAAACCGCTCTTACTGGTGACTATTAACCTACACTTGACAGCAACAATAGTGACAAGAATAATGCATTCACATTGATGAATCAGGAGGAAAATGTCTCAGTCCGTCTTAATTTCCTTCAATCCTTTCATAGGCCCTATGTGCAGTTCTGCATCCAACAATGCTTCACAGGAGGAAAAAGCAAGAAGTCAAGAAAATGTATTTCACACAACCAGCTCAACAGCAGTTGTAAGATCAAAATGATCTAATTATAATATGACAACTTTGTTTTGAAATCACAACTGCCGTGTGTCTTCCAGTATGAGAAATGTTAGCTAAGCAGATGATATTGAGATTGTTAGCTAAACAGGCATGACTTGTCATTATCGCATATCCTCTTACCATATCGGAATGATGGCCACGAACGTGATGATGCTGGACAAGGTGAAGACAAACCCGGGGAAGACGTCGAGAGTGGCCTGGTAGACTTTGGTGTAGATGGGGGTGTACGCCAGACTGACCAGTTTGAAAGAAAGCTGAAGCGCGATCAGGATTACACCTTAAACAAACAAGACAAATTAAATCTGATTAAATTCAGCTTTATTGTCATGGTGCAGAGTACAAAGCACAGACAACATAACTGTCACAATATGGCGTCATATTATGGCTAACGGCTCTGCCTCCGGCCAGAGAGCACTGCAGAGGGTGGTGAAAACTGTCCAATGCATCACCGGTTTCTCACTCCCCACTATCGAGGCCATCCAGGGCAACCGATGCCTGCATTGTGGTTGTGCTTGGCCTTTGTGATGCCCCTTTTCGGGAAAGCCCTGGATGATCTATAGGCTTGAGCATCATCTGATCTGAATGCGATGTCACATGGCCCTCAGCAGGAGTCTGACCTCACTGAATTCATCCATGGCTTCTGACTGTTCTTACTGCTGGTTTCACACATTTGATGAGTGCTAAATAGTAGAAACAATGAAAGGTGATCTGAGTGTCCTAGATGGAGGAGGGGAGCGGTGTTGTATCAGCTACTGTATGTTTGTGTAGACATGGTCTAAAATCTTTTCTCCTCTTGTGGGGCATAACGTATTTATTTATTTTTTTTAAGTATATTTGTTGGCCTTTTTGCCTTTATTCGTATAGGACAGTACAGAGACAGAAAACAAGCGGAAGAGAGAGATATGGGGTAGGCTCGGGAAATGACCGCAGGTCAGACTTGAACCTGGGTCCCCGTGGGCACTCGGACCCGTGTATGGCATGAGCCCTGTAGCCTGTTGCGCCACAGCGCCCCCCGGGCAAGAGGGTACGACCATCAAACACCATCCCCCCAGCTAAAGTATTTTGAAGGAACAAAAGTAGCACTGTAAGCACCACAGTAAACACTTTTCCTCTTCTTAGCCCCTCCCTTCCTACATGCAAACAACATGGTGGTTTCAGTTCTTCTTTGCTAAATCCATTATTACAAACCGTGGCTATAGCGCTTGCTTCTGTCTATGAACAAACATTTGTTTGTGAGGGCCTTTCTTAAAACATGCGGCCTGTGATTCTAATCCAATGCACTTTTTGTCAAATTCTCCTCATGGTAATGTAATTGCTGGTTCTCTCTTCAAGGAATAGTTCGGAATTTTAAAGCAAGACTAAGACTTAGTTTGGTGTTTTGGTTGTCTAGTCCTCCCCTGTGGCCTTCTCCCTCTCTCATTTATCCAGATCACTTTTCGGGTGAAAATGAATAAACCCAGCCTGACAAAGCAGGCTGGGGTTCTAGCAAACCAGCTTGACCATCTTACACCAACAACGTCAAGCTTGGCAGGCTGGTTATCAACATACACCAGCTGTATCTGACAGGCTGATAACACCAGCATGACCAGCTTCCTCTGATGGTCACGCCAGCATGTCCACCTGGTGGCCCAACCAGCTACTGTACACCAGCGAAGACCAGCAAGAGCTGGAAGAAAGCCAACAAAGACCAGGTAAAACCAGCTAAAAGCTTTCTAGCTGTTTTTTTTCAGCAGGGATATGAGAAAAGTGAAGGGAACTTGGAAAGAGCCTGGAGAAAAAAAGGTTAATTGGACCAAATGGATAGCTCCAGTCCTTGATTATGATTGGGCTACCACAACTTAATTTGAAAGTAGCTGCATCTTGACGTTGCTTGGCAACCTTTCAGATAGAGGAAATATATTTATTGGCGGAAGAATGATTATCCACACATAAATGGTTACATTTCTCGTTGTTGTACATTTATTTTACAAAATCTTGCCAGATGTATGTAGTAACCATTTTAGAATGTTGTGTGAATCATGTTTTAGTGATGTGTGTGCTTGTGAGTTGTTTTGTTATCAGGCCTTACCATAGGAGGACCCTTCCACCTGCTTGGATAGTACAGAGCGTATCGTTGGCATGGGAATCAGCGCAAACAACATGAGGCACCGAGCTGAGGTGGGAGACAAACAGACAGTGAGTCGAGGGTTTCATGAAAAATCGTTAAGTTGTCTGGTTTGTTTAGACACAGTTATATATCCTCCTCTGAACATTACACAGTCATTTTTAATCTTCATTTTTAAAAGTGCATTCACAACACAAAACCCTTCCTTACACCTCTGCTTCTCCTTCACTTTAAAACAGAATAACTAACCCCTGTGTTATATCTGAAGGCATTGTTGTCCTCCGCTTCGCGTCGGGCTGTTTTACCATCTAGAACGTGCATTAATTTTACCATCTAGAACGTGCATTAATTTTACCATCTAGAACGTGCATTAACTTTACCATCTAGAACGTGCATTAATTTTACCATCTAGAACGTGCATTAATTTTACCATCTAGAACGTGCATTAACTTTATATAATCAAACGGCGTGTCATCCATTATCCCCAACCTCCCCAACCGACCTCTGGGTTAGCTCTGAATCAAATCTAAATTCTGATTCTGAGCTACTTTTCAGCAGTGCATCCACCACCAGCTTCACCCCCTAAGGTTCCTCATTGTAAATTTAGAGCTACTAACAGCTCATAAACAACACGATTCACACACACACAGTTAACTATAGGGGTGGCTTGTTTCACTTCCTTATGTGGGTCTGTACTGTAGATATAGATAAGACCTAAATTGTTATCTATCTACTGTATCAAGCCCTGGTCTTGTGTTGTTTCTGCAGTGTGGTTCCATCTGTCAACTGCTTCCAGCTCCCAGCTGGTGTGTTGACACAATATGATATAAGCAAAATTCATATGATATGATATGATATGCTAACATTGATTCTCGAGGTATGGCGAAACCTGTCCAGCAGCAACTGCTCTCAGGTTTACTCACACATGTTCAATTGTGAATATTAGTAAGTGTTGAGTTATTGATTAAGTGTTGATGATAATAACAACACTTGGGGCCTACTGCATGAATGCTAGTAGCCTGTGTGGGTACTGTTTTCATTTGACACAGATGTGATACATAGATAAAAGGATTTGACTTTATAATTCAACATTACCTTCTCCAAACCTCTCAAAACTATCTTAGGACCACCAGATATTTTGCACAACCCTAAGCTATCTCAATAAATAGGTTAATAATTGAGACTGACGGAGGAAATGAGCTCAAACCTACAACCTTCCGGTGGGCGACTCCTCTACCTCCTGAGCCATTGCCACCCACTATTACTCATATAACACCTATTACTCCACCTGACCCCACCTTTTCGTGTTCATGATCGAATACTTAAGGTAATTCCTCAGAAAACTATAAGTGTAATGGTTATTATACTGCAAATACTTTTTTTCAACTTTGCATCCTCATCTATTTCATTTAGCCTACGCCTATTCCCCTCCTGGGGGCATAGGCCGCCGACAAGTGTTCTTCAGGCAACCCGATCCTGGCAACTTTGCGTCCTACTTTTGAAATAAAGGCCTCCTACTTCAGATATTATTTTCTCTATAGCCTATTTGAAGCATTGTTTTAACTGTCCTTGAAAGTAGTCTTAAGTTAATTAAACACACATAATTAGACCAACTGTACACTTCCATAAACTTATTTTTGCTAAGGTAACAGTATGTCAGTGAAACTTACCCAGATAGAACCAATACGTCGAGGTCACGAAGGCCATGAAGTAAATCCCAGCACAGAACGACAGCATCCCGATCATAATCAGGGATGCGTCGCTGAAGCATCTGGAAAACACTTTCACTCCCAAAAAACTTGTGATGAAGATCACAAATCCTGCAGCGTTGCCGTACCCTATCTGCTTTGCGTCCCAGTTAAGCGGCTCTTTCATGACATACGACACCAAGATTTCCATACCTCCCCCGACCGCAATGTCATATAAGATCGCTCCAGCAAACAGGAGCGCAATGTTGGTGGTGTTTCTATAACTTCGTTCCAGTATACCTACACTTTCACGGCGCTCGCTGGTTCCACCTGAGCGAGCAATCCGAAGCACGAATGTTGAATAAAAAAGGCAGAAGAAATAAAGCGCCACACTTAGTCCAACCAAAATGACACCACTTTTTAACTTGACTGTGTACAGCTGGAAAAGGTGACCGGACGCCAGACTCCCGACGAGCCCAGCTATACCATAGACCAGCTCCATTCGCATTATGCGCGGAGACCTTTCCTCCTCAGACGTGTTTAAGGAGACCAGAGCCATCACACCAGCCCAATACGACGAGAAACCCCCACACAAGCCGTGAATCACCGCTCCCCCATACATAACTTCAAGAGGCCAGTTGAACATGATTACGAAAATAAGAAACATCCTGGCGAAGAAGTAACCTATCAAAGGAACAACTATGGGTAACTTTCTGTAACCCCTGTCTCCACATCTGGCTAAAATAATAGCAGGTATGATTGGAACGAATTTTCCCACCATAGTATAAACCATGTAGAAGTTAGAAATAGCCTTCTGTTGACTGTCAACATTGGTGAAATTCTGATTATTTTCGTATCGTTCTTTGACAGTCGACTGCAGACCGGTGTCGTAAAATGCACTGGCCACCTGTGCGCACAAGACAACAGGTTCAATGTACATCCCGACATCACACTTTAAGTTTACCATCTTCATCAGATGTAAACCATACAAAAAAGGAATTCTATCCGCGAGAGCTTTGTTAACTTCCAGAAACCGTCCTTAAACCTTCTTATCGGACATTGTTTTTCTTCTGTTGAGATTATTCTGTCGACAACTTCTACGAGGTGTAGCACGAGCTTCTAATCATGAAGTTTCAGCAACCCGAATAGCCAGTTTACACACGCGTTGGTCTATGTCATCACATTTCCGTGTCTGAAAAGAGAAGCGATTGCGAACAGGACAAGCCGAGTGCTGATGGCGTCATCCAGGCACAGGGAAGTTGGATTAAAACGAAACAGACATAGGATACGGCGATGAGGCTGAAGCAGTCTACACAACCTGTCGGCAACAGCAGAGTGACCAAGCGTCCTCTTTTCCACGGAATGTCGACTTTTAGAGGCCTTAAACATGAGTCGGACCAGAATTCCAAAAGGAGGACATTCCTATCAGACAACGTATCGTCGAAAAGATTGAAAGCTATCAGTGTGCACTTCAGCTCCCTCTTACTGTAAAGTCTGCTGTCCTACTCAGTAAAGGCTTTTGGCATGGAAGAAACCGACAACCACCTGGGTTGCCACGAGAATTTTAAGAAAGATCCTCTGCGCTGCTATAATAGCTCAATCGATTACTGTAAACCAGAAAAGCAAGTCTAACCTCATGTATGCCTATTGCTTTCATAGTGTTGCATTTAAACGTTAAACGTTTAATACTACAACATGCAGTTCATACAGTGCACCAAAATACAATTCTGTGGGCTATTTTTGTGTTTTGAAAAATACTCCCAACTTTATCCCAAACATTTAGCATTTGGCATTAAAACCATAGCCAAGTAAAAACATACAAAAACAAAACAAACAAAACCAAAAAAAAAAAAACAGACAATTTGGCCACTGTGATGCTTACTGTAATAGAATACCTGTAAGTTTATGATCAGAATTAAGAATCATTCAAGACTGTACATTTACATGTAGTCATTTAGATGATGCATATCCAAAGCGAATGGTGGAGCTTTCAAATAACCATATAGGCCAAAATAATTATTGTGTATCTGTGTGGAAGTTGCTAATTCGAGTCCAGTACAGAACTAAACTAGATGTACCACAAAGCGGTACAAAATATGACTGCCACTCAGTCCTGCACATTCTCTCCACAAAAATAAATCACGCTCGTCAATTTGTTTCTCTCTCCTACTCCATCCCCTACTGCAACTTTTATGTATGTAATTGAGTGTGTGCATGTGTGTGCTTGCTTGTGTGCTTCTCTGTCTGTAGGTTTTCGCTTGTGAGTGTGTGTGGTGGGGGTGGGATGTGTGGGTGTGTGTGTCTCTCTCTGTGTGTGTGTGCGCGCGCACGTCTAGTTGCCTGCATTTGTGTGTGAGTGTGTGTGTGGGTAATGGGGTGTGTATGAGTGTATTTGTGTGTGTGTGTGTGTGTGTGTGTGTGTGTGTGTGTGTGTGTGTGAGTGTGTGTGTGTGTGTGTGTGTGTGTGTGTGTGTGTGTGTGTGTGTGTGTGTGTGTGTGTGTGTGTGTGTGTGTGCGTGTTTGTGTGTGTGTGTGTGTGTGTGTGTGTGTGTGTCTGCATGTGTGTGCATGTATAAAGTTATATGTGTGTTTGCATGTGTGTGTGTAGTGTACAGTCACTCTATGTAAACATATATTCATTTATTTTATTCCCCCCCCCCCCCCCCCCCCCATGAGGGAATTCCAACACACTCAACGCCTTATCATCTATTGATTGCATTGAGGTTCATTGAGATATCTGACATATTTTTTGTTAAAGATTGACATACAGTAGGACTGGACATGTCTTTTGTTCTGTGAACTTGCACAAGTAAACTTGCTTGTCTTTACTTGTGTACAACTTCACACCATGGCATCATTTCATAGCTGACGCTTCAGCAATACTGTGAGCTTTTTTGAACACAGCTGTTCTCACATTAGCTGATTGTGATGATAGCATAAACAATTGATATTACCAATTATTCATCCACTACACCTTTGTATGGTATCTACTATTATCTCCAGTGTGCCCACACTCCACTCACATCTACATTATATACTATTTGTAAATATATTAACATTGGTTACATCTTTTGATCACTGTTCTGTGATTGGTCCCCTATTTGAGGCAAACATTAGGGCGGTAATTTCCAGGCTGCCTTAGCAGCGTGAATCAAATTACGCGCCAAGCAGCATGGGAACATCCAAGCTAGGTGTCAGCTTGCCATAAGTCAGCAACAACTATTAGAGCCTCTTTGCATCATTTTGTGCTCTTACGACGTCATCACATAGAGAGTATTTTGCAATACTTTTAAAACACAAAACTACACACCAATAAAGTATTTTGATACAAAATACAGAGCCATTTTCTTCAACCCAGTGAAATACAAGTTACACAATGCTATTTTGTATTTGAAACATATATTTTAAATCAGAAACACTGCCAGTCCCGGTGTGTGGAGACATTTGTATGCATTCACATGACCATGGTGCCACAATGCAATACAGGTTTATGGTAGAGAAGTGAAATCAGGTGAAAAATGAAAGTGTATGACATTGGGTGTAAGGTGTAAGGTGTAAGTAAAGAATTAATTTCAGTACATATCAGTGACACCCTATCATTAAAACAAAATAAACATTACATTCTAATACTGTAGATTAAAAGATAAATACTTGTACTTTATATATAATATAATACTCCCACGGTACAAATAGCATCCTCTTCTAATTGTACACGGGTACAACTTAAATTGATATTTGCCTTTGCCATCAATTATTTGTCAGATTACTCAGCTTGTCAAAAAAAAGTGCAGAGGAAGCAAACACAAATACAAGAAAATTATCCATTTTGTTTTTAATGAGAAAATAATTATATACTGTACGTGTATAACTGTGAGTCTTACAGTAATTATTATAAAACAATATAAGCAGAATATGAACATACAAGTGGTTAACATATTAACACAGGGGAACAAAATCCTCTCACAGCCACCGTACTGTATCTTTTTTCAGTACTCCTTTGGTATCTTCTCCTGTGAAAAGACCCACCTAACACACAGCACACGGCGAGGGGGCCCTTACAGAGGAAGCCTGCTATTATGCTGGGATTTGCAATATTCGGTATTACTATAAACAACAAAAAGCATCGCAGCATTGCATCCTTTTTTTAAGCATGTGTTGTGTGTTTTTTTGTGAAGGGTCCTACATTTACAAAGCAGACTGCGGACTACTTTTTTCTGAGGAATAAAGTCTGCTGTTCACTCCCTGTAGGTGAACGATAACCAGGACTAATAGGCTACTGCCGTATGTACTGTACGTATCCATGTGCTGAGATTCCAGCTCCTTACCCCAATCCTGGGCTTCACGTTGTCTGGACACCAGCACACTATTGCAGAACATGTTATAAGATGCATTTCAACTTAACCTTAAGGCTTCTTTTTTTTTTTGGCTGGGGTCAATTTCTGTTGACCTGTCTACTTGTGTACTGTACTTAATTAAATTGCACTGAAGGTCCATCATTACAACATGGGGCCCAACAGTCACCTGTTTGTCTAGTGTGATGCTAATTGATTAAATACACCCATGAGTCTGTCTCTTTAGACTGTACATCCTGCCTTATCATTTACATATTTGAGATCTGCAGAAATGTACAGTGATGTCTAGAATATTACAGTAATGCACCATTGATTTGATGGTGTAATACTATACCCATATTAACATTTAATTCCACCATAATCAAGTTGACTGGGTGCACAATGAAACCTTATTCTTTTTCTAGAAACAAACAAAAAAAATGTTCAATCCCATCATCACACACAGTGCAGTGAACTTGATTTATCTTAATTGGCCAATAATTAAATCAAACCTCATCACTCTTTCTCCATTTCCATGGTATTATAATACGGAGCAATTCAGCAATAATTATCAAAAATACTTGAAATACAATGTGCTATTTGTGTATTCTACAATAACTAAAGCAATACCCCACTACTTTAAACCACTTGCTATGCCAGTCAAATACATACAGCATGACGAGAACTGGACACGCAAGGGGAGCCACAAGTATAAGCACGATGCCTCTGCATTTCTGTAAAGCACACACAAGGCTCGTCATGAACAATAAGAAATTAGCATTCTGATTTGGAAATATGAAAGCATGATGTTTTCTAATAACTGGTCTTCTTGTGAGACACACAGTTAGCAGGAGATAGAATTACTGTTTGTTTGTTTGTTTGTTTGTTTGTTTTAAAAGCATACACAAATACTGAAATGCCTGTCATTCACAAAAAAACACTATTTTCCATCCACAAGTACACTGTCCTCACTGCACAAATAAAAAAGAATAATCTCCTTGTAAAAAAGCAACTGTTAACCATTCATTCTCCACATCATAGAACCCAAGTACAAATCATATGTCCACACAGAGGAATCATATCTGTTTCTTTACCTAACTGCTTTGCCAGTTCAAATAGACAAGAGGGCAATTGTCATCAACCTTTTTATATAGACTGTATATATATACAGTATATACCTTTCATTAAAAATAATGTTATCCTTCTGAGCAAAACCAACTATTAAATAATGCTGAATTATCCCTAAATACTCTCACAATGTTTCTCTTCCTGGACTGAAGTGTGAGGAATTCAGTTTACAACCTTTCATTCACACATCCGCAATAACTTTGTGTTAACATCACACTAAATATGTTTGCTCACTTCAAAGGCCACGATAAAAACCAGTACCTCCCAAGAGGGAAATGCACTACAATATGTGCCATTCTAATTTGGAAGTTACAACGAATAGCTATAAAAGGGACCATAACAGCTGTCCATTAAATACTTTTTGGAGTAGATATATATATTTACTATATATGCATATAAAAAAGACATTTTATTTAATAGCACATGCTCACTGACAAAGGAATTCTTGCATTTCTTTTTTTTTACAAAGGAGAATGTCTCAGGGTATGTAGTGGAATTCCTATGTTTGTGCATGTGTGGGGAGAACTCTAGTGACTGAATACAGTGTGATAATAAAAAAACTAAATAAAAATTCATGTCATTGTCCACCATGCGTATTTCTTCAGTCTGAAAACAGGGAGATTGCACTTCCAACACGGTTTCAGAACTGTCCCTGATCTGGATGCACCAAAGGAGACATGAAAATCACACTGCAATAAAGAGTTTGTACATTTATCCACTCCAGACCAAGAGGCCATTCACACTGGAACCTTTAAGCTTTTGCCACTATCTATCCAAGTGCTACTGTACTGTAAATAATGCTTGTTATCCCCCCCCCCACTCCACATGCACACTTGCTCTTTCTTTCATCCTTTCTCTTTCTCTTTTATCCTTTCTCTTTCTGTCTTTCACTCTTCCTATATTTGCAATCATCTGACAGCTGCCACATCTCTACCCTGACTAGGTGGTTCCCCAGTGAAACTGCCGGGTTCCTACATGCCCATAACCACAACACCTCCTCACGGCAGGCACAAAGGCCATCCTTTATGCACTATTACACCTACTCACAGCCTCTTGGATGTGTCTTCGCTAGTCTGCTAATACTAGCCTTGGTCTGAAATGTTGCCCAAAAATGGTAGTCAGGTCTATCACCAGATGAAGAATTCTAACTCCTATGTTTAATGCAGACTCACTGTATGAGTCCATTAACTGAAACATTTGCATTGAGACCAAGTCTGTTTGTTCTTGGCTACAGCCTTGTGTAGCCAATGCCAGTCTCATAATAATACTGACATTTCGTGGTAGACATTGTAATCATTCAAATAAAACTGAAAGCATGCTTTGATTGTCTAAACTTCACTGACAAATGACAAATTACGACGTACCCCTGAAAAACACTGAACTAATAGTAGAAGCTCCTCACCCTTAAAACTGTCAAGTGCATTGTTTAAAGTATGTCGCATAAACAGCAGGTAGTCCCTTCTGCTTGGATCCATGACCATAACCAATCAACATCCTGTTTCTCTTTTTGTGATCACTCTCTCATTTCCTGCGAGGAGTGAATAGAGAATGGCACAGCTGCAGAAAGGCATTTCCCTCCCGTAGGCTCCAACCTCCAAAATTCCTCTCACATGCGGAGAAATTGGTTTGACTGAACTGAGCGGCTGCTTCCAAAGGCCTTGCTGTCATAGGCCAGGTGCTACTGTACTGCGTTTGCTTATTTATATGTTGCAGCGAATTCATGCGTTTTGCTCCTTTAAGTCTAACTTAACCTGTAGATACTCTATTCTAACAATGCGGTGGAAAACGGAAAGCAGAACTGCAGCAACAGTTTCAACATGTATATAAAAATGATTATCAATGTTAATGTATAATAGTCCTTTTGGTTCAGTAGAAATGTGCTAAGCGAATCGATACTTGACGTATAGCTTCTTAAAGCTAATGGGGTAGTGTGAAATTAAATACATAGGATATTCCATGTTGATTAAACCTCCAACACTTCAGGCCCAAAAAAGACAAAAAAGAAACAGGACACACTTCTTCAGTTTTCATGGAAATCCCAAAAGCGTTTGATAGCAACCAGTCCTTTAAAAAAAAGACCTCTTGTTGACTAAACAGGCAGGTTTGTATCCATTTCATCTTAAAAATGTCTTCAAAGCTCCAAAGCAACAAGCGTACGACCCAAAGCCCAATGTCCCATGCTCAGAGGAACACATTCCCCCATACTGCACACACTTCCAAAAGTAGAAAGTAGAAAATCGCAAACGGAATTCTGAAGCAATAAAAGGAAGTGATCCTGCTAGAAGGTAAATAGGGGCTCTCGTTACGTTCCCCCCGGGATGCTGGTCCGACCGCCAAGCCAGCAAGTGACCCCTTTGTCCAACTTCAACCATCAGCATCGGTGATTTTCTCCTGTGATATGAAGCCCCCATCCTTCACTTCAATAAATACAATGTGGTTGTCTTCCACAGATGACCCCCAATTTTAATTAGTTCAGGCTCGCATGTTGGGGGTGCATGGGTGTGGGTGATTTGGGTGTGTGTGTGTGGGGTGTGTGTGTGTGCATCTGTGTGTGTGTGTGTGTGTGTGTGGGGGGGGGGGGGGGGGACGCTGTGTTTACTCCTCCTCTTCCTCCTCGCCATCTTCCAAGTTGGCGTACATCCCGGCCTCCCATTTCAGCGCCATGTTGCTTTTTCGGCGGGTCACCCGAGTAGCCTCCAGCACCTGGAGAAAAGAAGACCTGGCTTAGTTTCCGGTGCAGAACTGAATGCCGTAGTCTTAGTCCAGCTCTAAACTATATTTGAGCATTTCTAATTTTCTGTGGATCTATAGGACGACATACAATCACCCTTTTTCATGTGACTATGATCTAAAGATATGTGAGTATGGAAATGTATTTACATTTATATTGACATTTATTCATTTAACTAAGGCCAAGGCCACTTACAATTATATTACAAGAGGCACTGTCTATTTGTGTACAATAAATAGTGTACAAATCGTGTACAACAAATTTTGTAGCATTTTAACCAAATCCGGATCCTAATCTTACAGTGTCTAAGGAGATTAGACTGATTGGGTCAATGAATAACTGAAAGCTGCTTTATTATGTTTCTGCCTATCCTGATTAGTTGATATAAAACCAGTGGTGCATTCTTTCTGATCTGTAGTCTAGACAGTTGTGCTCAGCACATCTCAACACCCAAACACATGCACACACAACCATCCATTGCTTTGTCAGCCTCATGAGGGTTTTAGCACATGCTCAAACACAGTTTGCTGATTGCTCATTTTGCACACACACAAAGACACACACACACACACACACACACACACACACACACACACACACACACACACACGTGCACACACACACACACACACACACACACACACACACACACACACACACACACACACACACACACACACACACACAAACACACACACACACACACACACTCACACTCACACTCACACTCACACATACACACAGGACACACCCACTCATGTGAATCAAAGCTGAAGTGAACACAGGCTTAAAATAAATAGAACTCAATCAATATCACACAAATTCAACAGAGGAAAAGGCCGTCATGCCACGCAACTGAGACGAAGGTGCCCTCTATGTGGGGTTTGCTAACAGGTGTTGCATAAAGGCCGAGGGCAGTGCTTTTGTATTCCAGCGAACCAGAACGTCCAGTCTTTTATAGCTGCTCCGATAAAAAATAACATGTATAAAGGTTCAGTGGCAAACAGATGTCTCTCTCTGGTGTTATATTGGGAGAGTGTTCCATTGGTTCAAGAATAGAGATAATTTTGAATCGATATGAATTTGACTAATATGAATTGAGTTGATGTACTGGTCTTGTCAGGGTGCCAATTAACTATGTGCTGTGTGAACAAAACTGTATGCATGAGAGAATGATTAATTTTAATTAACAATTTTACCTTTCAAGAATCTCCCAAGATTTGAAATAATATTTGCACAAGAAACTGGCGTTGTTCTCTGTCTAATAAAAGACTGGACATTACTGCCCCCCCATCTCCCCCGGCCCAAATCCACTGCTGACCACAGTTAAGACTAAAGGGCAACGAGGGGGGGGGGGGGGGGGGGTCGAGGTGTGAAGACGGTTATTTTAACACTCAGTGTGAGTGTGTGGGGGGGGGGGGGGGGGGGGGATTGCCAAGGAGCAAACACTTCTGCTTCTGCTTGTGCTTTTGAACACAGTGTGGGGTTAAGGCAGGCCATTAAAGCACGGCACGCCATGTCCAGTGTGTTTCAGCGGGGCACAACTCGGACGCTGCGCCCCTCACAGCTGCTGTCTCTGGGCGGGCAGCGCCAACACTTACACGGATCCGTGCCACAGCGTTGGCATCATGCTACACCCATCGATAACAATGGCCCCCCCCCAAAAAACACAAAACGACAAAAACAACAATGAGATCAACAAAAACAGCAACAACAATAACAACAACAACAACAACAACAACAACAGAAGGGGGAACATGCAAATGATAACAGCATGGATAGGAAATCGAACACTTGTAAATGAAGCATTTGGACAGGTACCTCAGATGTCACCCCGCTAGAGAGCTTTAAACGGGCATACTGACAAAAGGGAGAGAGTCAACATTAGAGTCAGTCACTGGTGAAACCCTGGGCAGAGAAGGGAACAAGCCTGCGGGGGCCTTCTCTGTTTCATAATCATGTGTTCCAAACCACACACTCACAATTCCCTATGCTGATCAAAGCAGTACTGTTGGTCTTAACCTCGGCTGGCAAGGTTTCATACTGTATGCAGTAAGCTCATTGGGTTGTTTTTTTTTTTGTGTCTACGGCTTTTGTACTTTTTCACAGATTAGGATATAGAAGTTATTAGACATTATTCTAGGTAATTATTTTAGAAAACTAAATTGGTGGACTGTTTGAAGGGAATAAAATCCCCAAAACTGACTGGCGGGAGCTGAGATTACTGACGGAGCAACAGACGGTTGACGTGGCCAAAGGGAACCCGTCTGTGGTTCTGTTTGGCAAATATTGGAATACATCCTGTTTTTTGACTTCTTATAAGAAGTCAGGCCTTTTCAATTCACTTATTCTAACGCTGGAAAGCCCCCTCATTTGGGTCAAGAGTCACAGCGCGCCCTGTTATCTGTCTACTGAAATGGAAACTGATTTCATAATCATGCAGCAATAACAGATTGAAAAGTAATATTTGATCTCATTGGAATCCCAAACACCCTAAAACGTTTTAATCTAATTATGCTACAAAACTCTCAAAAAGCTGACATGCTTCAGGAGACTGCAGACATTATCTTATCCTCTAATGGGGACAACAGAATGGCAACAATGTAGCATGAATGGTCAATGGGAGGAAACAAACAGATGTCCACAAGTGTCCTTAAAGGAGCTCTCCGGTGGCAAGCACCGAGTACTGTCACCTACTTATCTAGGCTCTCTCTCAATACTCATGTACTCCAACAAGCCTTAAAGGGGAACTCCTGCGAGTTTTCACATAGATCTCCGTTTCTTGAGATCACCGAGTACTGTCGGTACGACTCGCCACCCCCCCCTGAAAGCAATTGGTATTACAGCAGTCTGCAGCCAAAGCTCTGGCACTCTGGGGGCATGTCCATGGGATCCTATGTTCATGCCCCCAGAGTGCAGAGTGCTGTAGCTTCCTGGCTCGTGAAATGGAGACCTATATGAAAAATCAACGGATTTCTCCTTTAACACTTCATAACCACTGTAATCCTATGGGGATTATGCTCTGGCCAATCCTAATCTAATCTCACATACTGTACTGTACATTGCTGCTGTGGTGTAGTAGGGGACACTTACGCTGTTGTCCTCCACTTTCTCTCTGCGTTTAACCTTGTGGCTCTCAAAGTCCTCCATCAGGGTCTGCATGAGGTTCTTGGGGCGCCCGCTGCCCCCAGAGTCATCGCTGCCCAGATCGGAGAGGGGCGACGGGGGGAGAGGCCCCTCGGAGGAACAGGGAGAAACAGGAGGGGCCGGGCGAATCTTCTCAATCTTCCCTGCAGAGAAAATGTAGGATTCAACTGTATTATTATTATCCACAAGAGCAGGTGGAAACACAAATGGCTTTTGCAGATTTTTTCGAGTGAAAAGCTTTTTGACGTGATTTAAAAATAGGATTACATTGACCTCATATACATACAGTGGCATACAGAAATGTTTGGGCAAAATGTCTGTTACTGTCTGTTACTGTGCACATATAAAAGATTACCTGCAAACTACACACCTTTCTCTGAGACCTATTTTTAGCCATCAAAAAGACAAAAATGAAAAGAACCAGAGACAAAGGAACCAAATGTATGTGTGTGTGTGTGTGTGTGCGTGTCTCTCTCTCTCTCTCTCGCTCTCTCTCTCCCACACACAGACACACACACACACACACACTTCCTGTCAATCTCTTCACTACTCTGTCGCAATAAAGGCAAAAATCTCCCCAAAGATAAAAATTCTTTAAAAAAATGTTGCTGTGTGTCTAAGCTTAGCGAGGCTTTCTGGTGAGTGGGTCAGACTCTGGTGACTCAACATGACTCATCGAGCCCTGTGGTCCCTGTGGTTTGGGACTACTTCAAGAATCTCAGGAGTGATGCTGTTCACTGGGTGTTTGGCCAGTACAATCACGGTATGTTGTTTTTAATGTATTGCAATTATTACTTTTGTATTTTAATTATTAACACTTCAAAATATCACCAATTTATGCTTTTAGGTTACTTTTTAAACGTTTTATTCTTTGACCTGTTTGATGTGTTTATGTAGAGCACATTGAATGACCTCTGTGTATGAACTGTGCTATATAAATAAAGTCAACTTGACTTGATCAAGATGGCTGCCACACTCCGGTGTTGTCTGTTACCCTTGAGCACTCAGTCTCCATCTCACTGCTGAAGGGAGCGTACTGTACTGTAGCTCTGATGATTGGCTAATGGCTATGCGACGCGTCATTTCCTTTTCCCCTGTCCTGCCCTTGCATCATATCAGTGGACGTGCTTGAACATTTCTTCTCCATTTTGGTTCAAGGGCCTCAAGGTCATTGACTGATAACGGAGTAGAAGATAACTGTTAAAAATGGTTAAAAACATTGTTCCCTATCCCTATCCAGTCGAGTTCTGTGATTGGTCTGAAATACTCTGATTTCAGAATAGGTTGAAACTGTCCATAGAATCCATCCCAAATGACAAACACAAATGAAACTCTCATACTGAAGTTGTTTTCAGAACACTTCTATGTCGCAGTGCTGTAGTTGTCAAACTGAAAGTGAACATTTTTCCACAGACGACTCCAACTGGATTTTCCCCAAAAGCCGTTCCAAATTCAGCTGTTCTCTCCTGACACGGCTCCAGGCGGTGAGCCTGACAGACGGCCTGATTCTCAACGCTTGCGCTTTGAGCAGTCTGCTTTTGCAGCTCCGTAATTCCCCTATTCCGAGTCCAGTCAGGCAGAGAGAACGGGAGACACCAGGATAAAGATGAGACACCGCCACACGGAGGGCCTTGGAGGAATACTTTCCAAGAACAAGGCCAGCTTAGACCTATCCACCTACAGAGGTGGATTTCAGTATATACTTGATCATACATACATGATAACAATGATTTGATCCATCAATTGGCCTGGTAAAAGGGCAGATGCTGTATATCACAATCGTCATGTTATTACATTGTACCAAGAACCCTTACAGCCATTTAACGTTAACATTGTTTGATTTTGTTTTGATATATGATAATAAATTCCATTAATCTCAGTCTAGGATGGCATAGGAATTCTAAGTGATTCTTGTAGCTACTGAAACTCTTCTGCAAAACCAATACATTACCACAATTGTGCCAAAACAAAGAACCACTTTGTGTTGACAGAAATGACAGTAAACAGATAACTCACAAAACTGCACTACCGCTCACTGTATTCCCCCTAACAGATGTGACAGCTGTGGGCATCAAGGAGGCAGGTCTTCTTATTATGCTAGTTGACTTGGAGTTCATCCAAGCAAAGTTGGAGCGCCTACAGCGTAGTGGACGAAAATATTTTTTTGAGGTTTCACATGTCCACTCAGTAGTCCACTGAGCATATACCCTTGTATGATGAAAATGATGTCACTCATACCATTCCATTGTATACAGCAGCAGATGCAAAAAGTACTGTATAACACTGTCCTTGGTCTCCTTGCAGTACCCTTTAATACCAGCAGGTGGCAGATGGTCGCCAAGCAACAAACATCCGCCACTGAAGTAACCTCAACTTCCTCACAGCGACGCAGGATGCATACTTTAAATTTCCGCAATATACACAAGCCAGCGCTTTTATAAATCTAGGTAAATAACTGCACCTGGATTCTCAAACATTGCTCACGTTGGATTCAGACCGAGGAATGTGAAGCTGATTGTGGCTGGAGAGGCAGCGTGGTAGAGGGCCGGAGGCTCAGCTGGGGAGGCCTAGGCTCTCTCTGACTGCCCTTTGAAGTGACAGCTCGTGAAGCTGACTCATACACTCATGCGGCAGCTGCAGGACGGTGGGACGTTGCATGCAAAGGCCAAGACCTCAAAGAAATCGTCTGCCTTTTCCCTTTTCTTTAAAAAAAAAAAAAAAAAAAAGCCTGTGGCTCCGATTATACAACAGAACAAATCAGTGACTAATAAACGCCAGCGATGAGATTTACGAAGCCAATTATCTCAAAGGCTATTTTATAGTGCTGAAGAGAATATGATGGTTCTCATTAGCACTGAGAACCTTCTAGAAGTGGCCCACATAAACAAACAGCATCTGGGGGCCTCCCTGATAATTATACCTCTGGACCTGAGCGAGCAGGCAGGCACTGTTATTATGCTAGCCTGACTAGCCCTGGCTTAATTAACAATTCTATGTTATTGTGTACACTGGTAATCCGCACCGCGGCCCGTCCTCAGAGGATAATGACTTGGGCTCCTGCCAGCTCGTGCTTCTGGTCATTTCATCTTGTCCGCCGAGAGCCTGTTTGGTTTGTCAATGTCGTTTCCAAAGCCCAGTGGGTTGTTGATTTTGTGCAGATGTAATCTGTGTCCCTTCAACCGTTCTCTCTCCCTCTCTTTCTCTTCTCTCTCTTTCTCTCTCTGTCTCCCTCTCTCTCTCTCTCTCTCTCTCTCTCTCTCTGTCTGCCTCTCTCTCTCTCTCGCTCTCTTTCTTTGCCCCCCTTTCTTCTTCTCTCTGCACATTGTCACACAACACTCACACCTGCACAGGCGAGTGCTTATTTTCATGAGAAGCTGTAAGTGGGTTAGGTAGACCCATAACAGAGGAGAGGGAGAGCCATGGAAAGTTCATTAACAGGATAATTCAACAGGGGGTGTAAACTCAGATCAGCTCAGAAGTACGATCTTAATTTACAAAGAGGCTTCAACTCCGATGCAGTCATAGTAGACACTGGAGTGTTATAATGTTAGCAGTTGCCTGTGGTGTTGTGGCTGTGTTGAATAAATACAACCTTAACAATTGACATTTCATACCGATAATTTCCACTGAATATCTAATTAAATGTTTATGGGAATGTCTATGGAAATTAGCAATATCAACTCCAGTTACTGTAAAAACAACTAATCAATACCTGGCTGATTAATAGACAAGATCAAGTCTCAAGAGTAGTTATAATGTATGTGGGAAGTTTTTTACATTGATATTTTGAGAAATATGCTTGTAGTTGTGAAGTATATTTGAATACACGCTAAAGTACATCATGACTCAATATAATGTACCGTAAATTCATGAGGAATTGTTGTTGTGGTTGTGTTTTTGAGTGGACTAGTTTCGTCATTCCTTACCTGGTGCTGTCTTTCCTGGGAGAACTAATTTGGCGGGGAGGCTGTTGGTCTTCTGCTTGTGGCTTGGTGCAGGTTGGGGTCGGACGCACTGCGTCTGGCGTTGCCTCTTCAGCTCCTCCTCCCTCTCCTGGGCAGCTCGGATCTCCTCCTCGATCATGGACAGGGTCCGCTGCTTGCGGGAACGCAGCTTGAAGGGGCCCGCGGTCACCTCCGCGTCCTGGTTCTTCATCACGGACGCCGTGCTCCTCAACTCGGCGGCCTCGGAGTACTTGCTGAAGTAGCTGAACTCCTGCTTCTCGCTGGGAGGCGGGGAGGGACTCGGCGGCTTGTACGGCCCCACGTGTGCCGGACCAGCAGAAGGAGCCTCGGAGTACTTGTTGAAGTAGCTGAACTCCTGCTTCTGGCTGGGAGGTGGAGAGGGACTGGGCGGTCTGTATGGGCCCACGTGTGTTGGACCAGGAGCATGAGCAGGAGCAGGAGCAGGAGCATGAGCAGGAGCAGCAGCAGGAGTAGGAGCAGGAGTAGGGCTGCTAGGCATGCTGGAGACTCTGGGGGCACTAGGTGCAACTGGAGACTGGACGGTGATGGTAGGAGAGGGGGCTGCCGTCCTCTTCTCCTGCACGGGGGTTGGCACTCTGGGAGAAGCGGAGGGCGCAGGCACAGGAGAGACTGGAGCTTCCCGCGGTGGCGGAGCTGGATCCACCACCTCGACGCGTCGCTCTGGGATCGGGGACGACTGCTGGGTGGCCCGTCTCGGCTCCCATTCGTCGCTCTGCTGGGCGATAGCCTGTTGGATGGCCGACTGCACCAGGACTCCGGCGTGGTACTCCAGCTCCTCTTCGGTCAGGCTGTCCGCCTGGTAAGAGAGAGAGCCGCTGTTGTGGCTGTCTGGCGATTTGGCGGCCTTCTCCGACTTCCCATTGATGGGCGTGGTGGCCATCGGGGTGGAGGGGAAGGAGTAGTCTCCCAGGGAGTTCTCCAGGTAGGCACTCATGGTCTCGTTAGATGCTCCACTGTCGCTCACGTTGTCCATGCTGAAGTCGTTGGACAGAGTCTCCAGAACGGTCGTGTCCTGTGAACGCACGGACAGGTCGTCCAGCCCCGAGTCGATCTCCTCCGGGTGGTAGGAGCTGTTCGAAGATCGCTGCACTTGGAACATGTCGGGCTCCTCATCCTTCACCAAAGTCATGACGGCGTGGGCACAGGTGAAGTCGCTTTCCTCATTCCAAACCTTCACACTGTCCTTTCTCTCGTTTTCCGCCAGGCTTTGCGAGGGCGAATCTCCCGGGCTGCAGAAAACCCTCTCGGTTTTTACCGTCGTCACGTCGCAGCGGTCGTCCAGGCAACCCCCGTGCAACCCCTGGCTGGTGATGGTGACGTAACCTCCGGGCCTTTCCACGTGCGTGACCTCCGACACTCGGGAGAACGGTTTGGCGGAGTACAACTGCGGAGCGACTCCTCGCTTCGGGCCTGCGGCCGGCTGCTTCGTGTGCTCCATCTGCAGAAACTGCTTCCGGGCCGCCGAGAAGTCCACCTGCGCTGTCACGATGTCCTCTTTGTTCACGGGCTCTGGCGGAGGGGTGTAGGAGGACGTTGGGCTCGGGGCAGTCGGGTTTGGGGATGACTGTGTGCCGCGGCCGGACTCCATCTTCCTCTGCTTCCTCTCCTCGTACTTCCTGTGTGACTCCAGCTTTTCCGGGTCCAGTTCCTCCTCCAGGGTCCTCTCCTGAGGAGGGTTCCACCACTTGGCGGCGATCCCCGGATTCTTCTTGACCGCCTGGCCGCGGATCAGCTCCAGGCGCTCCTTCTCGAGCTCTGCGACCTCCTCGGACGGCCGGACCTTCTTCACGCGGATCTCCTTCTCCGCCGGGGCGTCGAAGAGCTTTGACGGCTTCTTCTCCTCCTGGAAACTGCGCAGCTCGAAGCGTGCTTCTTTTTTGATGGTCGTCAGCGGCTGCTTCCCGAGCATCTTGTCATCCTGAGTGACTGTAGCTGAGTGCCCATTTGGTTTGGTGCTGTCCCTGTCTTCACTCACAAAAGTCGTCTGCATTCTTCTCTCCACTACAACCCCATGATTAGTTGGTGGGGACCCATCAGATACTTCAACCGAGGGCCCGCTGCCGTCAATATTGATCGTTCGCGGCTCGGGGGAAGAGGTTCCGTTCGAGGTCATGTCAACCGCAGGGTCACAACAGTTTGCCTCGAGGACTTCGTCAAGGTAACGGATCTCCTGAGCGACCTCCGTGTCCATGCTTTGGCCCTGGTGAGCCGTGCCATTCTGGCCTGCGCCGCTGTGGCAGTTTTGGCTCTCGTTCTGGGTCTCCAGCTCCATGTTGTCCTTGCCTCCAGATATCACGCTTACAGAGTCTAAGAAACTGACACTCTTTAGGTTCCTCTCTCTCTTCAGCTCACTGTCATCCTCTGGGGGTTTGGAGGATTTCTGCAAGACACAGAGAAAAGAAAAGAAAGAGAGAATTTCAAATGAGTTCAGTGTTAGACAGCGCCTTGCTATTCTGGGCACAGCCACAGACACACAGTCTTTTCATCTCTTCGGGAAGTAAACTTCCCTGGGAGTTCACCACTTGTGCAAACCCTCTTTACCACGCTGTTGCAAAACACTCACACATAAATGCTGTTTACATAATTTGTATGTGAGAGAGCCACACGCAGGATAGGTGGAATGATTGTGTGAGACTATCATGCATAATACAGGAATTGCTCATGATAAGAGGGTGAGGATCGTGGCTATGTCGAACTCTGAACCGAGCAATGTGATCCGGGTGGTTAATAATGCACACAGCCCTGTGGTGTGTACGCTGGTCTCTGGTGGCCACTGACTGCTCCACACCACATTCACTATGAGCGGCCAAGAGCCCCTCTCTCTCTCTCTCTCCCCTTGCTTGCTCTCTCTCTCTCTCTCTCTCTCTTGCTTGCTTCTTCTTTCTCTCTCTCTCCTTGCTTGCTCTCTCTTTCTCTCTCTCTGTCTTTATCTCTCTCTCCCTCCCTCTCTCCCTCTCTCTCTCTCTCCCCCTCACCTCATGGACAAGGCAACGAAAATCCATTCAGTCAAAACATACTGTTAATAATTTAGATAAATCCACTCATTGAATCAAATGCAACAAAACCACCAAACAGTGTAAAATGCTCTATTAATATAGCAAACAACATAAATTCACAAGGATATTTTGGGGTTCCTTCACTCAGAATAGCTCAAAAAAGGATACAGTTTCAACCTTACTCCTGTTGCTCCTCTGGTAGGCCTTTGTATTGTCCCAACCAGACTCAGTAGTGTTAATAAGGCTATGGCAGGTCGAGGGTTTTAGAGTCTATGGCACAGACAGAACAGACAGACAGGGCCGCTAGCCTCATTTCCTGTTCCTGTCCATCCTCTCAAACGTCTACCTATGAGGGGTCAAAGGCCAATAACTCACACAGTGTGGCATATTGACTTCTGGCCAGCTGGGTCTCTCAGGGCTCTGGTGAGCGCTAACAGATGAGGCAGAGATGGGAGACAGGGGGACGAGTGATGGCGCTAATACTACTGAGTGGTTTGCATTTACCCTTTGGGACAGTTACACACACATGCCATGTGTCGCATACTGTAGACACAGACACACGAGGAAAGGAATCACACTGAACTGAAAAAGAGCTTCACATTTGGCAGTTTTCAAGCTGTTTATATCACTTTGGATAATGGATGACTTGAGGAAGAATAGCCTTTTAGTAAACAACCGCTGGGAGTCTTGTAAAGAGGTTCCACATTGCTTAGACACTCTTGCTTAAGACATGTTTCTGTTACTGCTACTGTGTTATGGTTTAAGACGTGTTTAATGGCCAGGCATGGGTAAACATGGCCTGCTGGGTGGACGGCACTGTCTTTGTTACACCATTACGCTCGTGTTGGGTAAACTGCACGCCCGATGAATCCCAACAGCTTTCATTGGTCTCATTGTTTGGTGTGACAGAAAGGAGCAGTTCAAGGATTGCAGCGTATATGTCTTACAAGCCTAGACAAACATACCAGGCTGTACACAGTCACACACAGGGCACTAAACCAACTCACAGGCCACTTGTTCAAACCTGAGGTCAGCCATGTCATTTGACTAACACACTGGCCACCTCTACAAAAGACGTCGTCCACGGATGAAAGGGCCAGTCTTTAGGGAAACCCAAGGAGAGGCCACTGAGACGCCGTCTTTTTGAACTCTCTCTCTCTCGGTCTCCCTGCAGTCCCTCCTCCCGTCCTGACCTATCCATCAACAGTGACCGGCCAAACAAAGCAAACCTAATCCTACAGGACCTCAGCCCTGACACGACCTGCGGCCTTCTGCAAAACAAACACGACTCCGCGCCGGTCATCCCCCCTTGTCTGTTCCTCCTGGCCACCCAAAACACCATTCCCAAAAAAACGACAGGAATGTTTATCTTTGAACTATAATGTATTGCGTAGGACGACGACGGTATTAGGGATATGTCAAAATCATGTTTCTCTCTCTCCCCCTGTCATTCACTCTCTCCCTCCCTCTTTCTCTCTCTCTGCCTTGTTTATTCTATCGTTCCTCTGGAAGGTCCACTCTGAGTGAGCGTTCCTAAGTGCTCCC
>NC_085007.1:4376803-4409303 GCF_963854185.1 Sardina pilchardus | reverse complement strand
TGCCTTGCTCAAGGGCACTTCAGCCGTGGTGGACTGGTCGGGGATCGAACCGGCAACCCTTCGGTTACAAGCCCGATGCGCTAACCAGTACACCACGGCTGCCCCATTGGTGCCTCCTCTCCAGGGACTGTGCAGCGGCTCACTGCCCTTGTCCAGCGGTTCTTTAACTGGGTGAGTGATTCACCCAGTGGCAAAACTTCTTGTGCTTATTGTTCAGTGGTTGTTTATTGTTCAGTGTGAGTGCAGTGCATGTAAACAAACAAGACAGCTGCGTGTGTGTGTCCTCAGAAAAAGGCAGAGAGTGTCGAGAGTGTGAGTGGCACGGCTACAGGTTAGCAGAGCAGCGCGCCGCGCGACTGAAAACAACACGCTCTGAATCTTTCACACCGCAGCTATCAGATCATCTGAGCGAAGGCTCAGTCACTGTGAGGGAATTCCAACAAGCCATTCATGAAGCAGAAGGCCACATTATAACACACACAACTCCTCCTACGACTGATACTACTACTACTACTACTGCTACTACTACTACTGCTACTACTGTTTCTACTATGACTACTACAGTACTACTGTTTCTACTAGGACTACTACTACAATTGCTACACATTATAACACACGCAACTACTACTAGCCTACTACTATTACTACTACTTCTACTGTTTCTAACATGACTACTACTGCTACTGCACAGTGCTTGCAATGCACAATAATAACGGTAACTACACGTGATATTATTGCATGTCCATTATTATTATTATTATTGTTATTATTTTGAGCTGGCAGCAATTGTATTTGACTGAATTTCCACTCCGACATCGTATAAGTAGCCACTGTGAAGAGAGTCTGAGTTCTTAAAGAGAACAATGCATCCACTGTGCTGTGCAATGTATAAGATGTAGGGAGAGTTCCGTCCGTGCGGAGGATGTTGATTTGAGGGTGTGGTGGTATCCTGAGTGAATGGGCTACTCCCTGCAGTAGCCTAGTCCACTCCTGCGCAACCCTCTCTGGATATCCTAATTCACAGCTCACCAATAAACCAGAAGAGCTGTCCTTTTCTGTGTCAAGAGTGCTCTCCACAGATCACTTTGCCATTGAGTTTAGTAGGGTATGAAAGTGGATCATGTCAACTCGAGGGGGAATGGTAGCTCGCAGTCGGCGAACTGCTTTCACAGTCTACTGCGCGCACGCTTCTTTTCAAGGATCCCTTCAAGCTTTCCGCTTTCTCCACATAAAATATTCAGGTTCCATGGCAGCTCAGTTCCCAGTAATACAAGTTTCTGCTTTCTGGTCAACCACTGCCCAGCGCTGCGGAAAGTGAAAGGTATCATTACAAGCATGGCTGGTTGTCCAATCAGAGAGCAGCCTACTCTAGGTGACACCGCTGCACGACTGCTCTATTAGACCTGGATACAGTAGCAGCTAAAGGGAGTCACGATCGGACTGAGGTTTTGAGGCAGGATCCGTTCGAGCAGCCACTGCTGTCTAGGATCAACTTTGCAACAGCATATTAGGCCAAACAATGACCACATATCTAAAATTCCTGGCAGGTGTACAGTATGACACAGTTTTAGTCTTGAATATGTACGGTACAAAATGGATAAATGAAATCACACACATTACACGAAAAACACATCATACTGACACAATTAGCTGACGCCATGGTTACAACCTCATTTGCAGGCAGCTAGCAGCTAGCCTCACATGTCAAAGGGGATACAGAGCCAGTCACCCCATGGAGGTGTACAACACCAGGACTAACAATAATCTCCATTTATCATTTATTACCTACTAGAGGCAACTGGTTAAAGAACATGTTCAAACAAATCTCATCCCTCTACATCACTGAGTTGAAAGTATATTATAATGTGTGCCAAGGGGCTAGTGTAGCCTATCACAAGGTGTGCCTTTTAAATAATGAGACACATGCTGTAATTCAGTTGTAATGAAGACTACTCATCATGCTCTCAGAACTTGTACATACTCAGTCTGTCATTTATACTCATACTCATAATAACAGTCTTGCTGTTTATGTACAGGAAGGCACTAACGTGACACATGACGACCGCAATTGAAAGAGACAAGAGAGAGAATGAGATGACAGAGAGAGAGAGAGAGAGAGAGAGAGATAGAGAGAGAGAGAGAGAGAGAGAGAGAGAGAGAGAGAGAGAGAGAGAGAGAGAGAGAGAGAAGCCTCCACAGAACTGGGCCAGGGAGACTGATCAATACCTAATGACAAGACCCAGAAGGGAACAGCATTCAGCTAGCTAAAGTAGGCCAGAGAGGAGAGGAGGGCCAGTGTTTCTCCATATCTCATTATGAGGGTGGAAATCAATGAAAGATGTGGAATATTCTCATCTGCATACTGTTAACAGTTCCATGTTTGACTTCATTTAATAAGGAGTAAGAGTACAAATGTGATCATCAATTACATACATAAAACATAAAACATAAATGACAATTGCTGTACTAAAAGCGGGTGCGGTATGATGTACAATGTTGAATAATTTCCATTGCTTACACAGCCGTATGGTAACATAATATCCAAAACAATGTGGAAAAAAAAGAAGTCAAACATTTTCCCAGAATCTGTGAGGAAATCACTAGAAGAGTACAGAAGTGTAGAGAATAGAGGAATGCTCTCCCCTGTGTAGCTCCACCATCCACAGAGGCACATAAATACAGAACGATGTCTAGACGGTGACAGCCATTCAGCTAGAGTAGCTTTCACAGGAGGCTGAATGTGAAGAGCACAGGCTCCATCTTTACAGCACGATGAGGAAACACATAGACTGCTTAAAACTCAGCTGCAGCACTGACAGGAAAACTGCTAGTTGTTTATCTCCACTCTCATACATATGAAAAGAGATACAGGCAGTTACCTTGACAGAGTCATGGCCAGCACACTCTCCTTTTTTTAGCTTATCTGTGTAAGGACAAGCTGGATTGGACTACAACAATGTGAGCAGCCCACCTCTGGGACTCCCGACAAGGTGGCAAGGTGTCTGTTTTTAGAAAACCTATCAGTCAGGCGAACAACAGGGGGGACACAAAGGGAAGAAAGCACTGGAGACAGAGCTGACAGTTTGTCCATGGCCTCTCTCTCTCTCAGTCCACAGTCCAAGCTGACAGGGGAGAGGATGGGGTGGGGAGGCGGGCGGGGGGGGGGGGGGTCATCTGGTTACTGTCAGCAGTTTCTGATAGCCTAACAGCATGACGCCCCACTGGAGGGGGGGTGGAGAGGGGGGAGAATAGTGGTGTGGGGACGGACCGATGGATGGGTGCATTCATGTATATCTGCATGGTGGAAGTGCTCCAGGCTTGGCTTGTGTATGCCACAAATGTCTCCAAAACCGATAACTATTTAAGGAGGAGACGAGTGGGGATGGGGGGTACTTATCCCACCCTTACTGATTGCCAATGTATAGAGATGTAGCTGTTTGAGTCAATGCCAAGACGACTGATAACAGCCAAAGGAGACTACTGACTGATGTTAGGCAAACTACATGAGGGGAAACCAGGACACTGATGTTAGCATCATATCGTGTCCTGACTGCATGCAATGTGAGCGAGTTTTAGTTTTAGACAAAAATCAGTTTGATTATTTTGTTTTCAATTGATGTGATGTGACAAAAGTGTTGTGCAGTGTGATATGGCACAAACATTTGAGAGGAACTTTTGTTGGATGCCTGTTACAGCTGTAGTGTGCTTGTGTGTTTGTGTGTTCTGCACTCCTTTGTGTCCAGGTCCCAGCTAGTCCTGCCTGCACTCAACGCTATGTCAAAGTGACCCAAAAATTAATGGGGGTCAATGGAATGTTACGGTAGCTCCAAGTGGTTGACTTCTAGCCTCAAAGTCGCCCATAGGGGACACACTTTTCCGAACGTTCGCCTTCCCCCGTGGTGGAAAAATGCTACTGTAGCTAAATAGATAGATACTTTATTGATTCTCAAGGAGAAATTTAAGAAAGCGGAGGTTAGCCCATCACAGAAAACTGCTAGCTGATGTTAGCCCATCATAGGAGACTGCTAGCTAATGTTAGCTGACTCAGCACAGATGTGTTGAGAAGTGGAATAGGAAATCTACTCAGATACGCAGAAAACAACAGGGGATACAGCAGGGGACCATTATGGCAGACACAGATAGCCCATGTCTATGGCTTCTTGCCGTGCCGAGCTATCCCTTTCCTTAAATACCAGTAAGTGGCTTAAGAAACGAGCCTGGGAGCCATCCTTCCTGGTCAATGGAGAAGGAATTAACTGAGATTACAGGGGTCATCATGGGCAACGGACGGTAGGCACTCACTGGGGCCACTTGCAGTCGGGTGGTCTTCAGTGTGTTCGATCCAAAGTGTTACTACACAGTGGGTCTCTACACTTTTAATTGTAGTTACACAGATGGAGGAGTACCCGAGGAACAGTAGAAGAGTATAGAAAAAGTGTGGGAGTATTGGTAGCAGAGTACAGGTGGAGGAGTAAGGATGGAAGATTACTGGAGGAGGTTAAGCACGGGAGGAGGTGTACGTACGGAGTATGGATAGTGGTGCGTGGATGGAGGCATTGAATATGGGTGGAGAGGTGTAGGCTATGAGTTGAGATGTACAGTATGGAGTGAAGTATGGGTGGAGAGAAGTAGCCTATAGGTATGGGTGGAGTAGCTGAGTATGGGTGGAGACGAGTAGGGTTGAGATGTATGGATGGAGGAGTTGAGTATGGGTGGAGGAGTATGGACTGAGGTGCATGGATGGAGGGAGGCATTGAATATGGGTGTAGAGGTGTAGGCTATGAGTTGAGATGTATGGAGTGAAGTATGAGTGGAGAGAAGTAGCCTATGGTCGGTGTATGGATGGAGGAGGTGAATATGGGTGGAGGAGTATGGACTGAGGTGCATGGATGGAGGCATATGGGTGGAGAACTGGAGTAGGTGGGTGGTGGTGGTGGTGGTGGTGGTGGTGGTGGAGGAGGATGTGAGTAGCAGCCTAAGGATGTACAGCTGTCAACCACTTAGGCCACAGGGAGGGCTATCCTGAGTGCCCCACGATCAGGCCGTGCATGAGCTAATGCTTATCCCCAGTTCCTGCAGGGTAACACCCTTCCCATGACACCATTCCCATCGGCATGACAACTCGCTGGAGATCAAACGCTAATCTCAACCATACCACTCAGGCACAAGGTAGCATGGGCTAAAAACAAAACAGCCAAGAGCTCATTTCCTCTCCCCTACACATACTGATAACTGGCTGTTTAAGGAAACATGGTAAAATGGTTTATGTACAGTAGTATGAAGCATAACATTGTTTTTTTTTTTTGGGATACACTGAAATGTTGATATGTGCGATACATAAAGGCGTGAAAAAGTGCTGGCAACATTATATGAAAATGGACTGTTACTGTCTAATAAAGTAAATTAAAATTGTACAGGTCAGTACTTTGCAATGGACACTGCATCTACAGCATCTGACTGCTGAGGAAAATTAAAATGTAAAGCTCAGTACATTGAGATGGATATCGCAAACAGACCATTGGACAGCTGAGAAGTATCATACAGAACAGTACTTTTTGATAGAGATCAAACATATAGAATCGGACAGCTGAGAGGAATCCTATGGTAAAGTTTATTACTTTGTGACGGATATCAAACATTTGAGCAGTCCTTGCCCAGGTCTCGTATCCTCTCCAAAATCAACCTCTATCTGAGGTGAGCTTGTGTTAAAAGTTCTCTGTGTTCGCCTTGCGGACACTTTTTCCTCGGCCCTCGCAGAATGGTGCTGGAACTCATGGCTAACCTGCTTTCTCCGTCCCCATGGGGCGGAGAGAAATGGAGCACATCTTGACAAATCTATATTTGGAGTTGTGGCTGTTGCCGTTAGGACCCAGTCAGTGAGCCCTGATTTCCGCAAGATGTTTCACAGAGAGGTGTATATCTGCGTACAAACCTCTCAGTATTTTTACAGTTACTGTAGGATATGGGAATAAGATCCTTAACCTGCCATGCATGTCAACTGGTACAGCTGGTCCATGTCAAACTGTTCAATATTGGAATGAATTCATTGAATGCAACGCATCAAGAGTTTTCAATAGCTACTTTGAAGATGCCTTGACTTGTTCCATATAGGAAAGGTTAAGACCAGACTGGAGATGTGTCACAGTTTATGGCTGGGTTAGCACAACATGGAAGTACAGGTTCACAAGTTCGCTTTTTCTATTGTACTTTATGGCCACAGTTGAAGCCACAAAGAGTTACTTCCTCAAAAAGTAGCTCAAATAAAATGAATGCCGTAACTTATCACTCAACATAATCAGATCCATCATTTAAAACGCATACTGTATATATCTTACAGAGGTATCTCCAAATGCATAAATATCTGCTCTTACCCGTGAGCTTTTCTCCATGGACAGACAAAGGACCTGCCACGGTGGCGTGTACTTCAGCATCTTCGCTCTCTCCTCACAGCTCACCACACAGCGCTATATGGCATCAACTCCTCTTTGTGCATGCTTTGACGCCGAGCTTGTTATCTCCTTTAATTAACTCTATCAAACAGCGAGTGCCTCCTCTGCACGGAGAAAAACAAAGGCTCTGCGACATCAGGAGTGCGCACATTCCTCTAACGCTTCCAGAACAGCACAGCAGCCTCCTGGACAGCAGCAGCAGCAGCAGCAGAAGCAGGACTGGCAGAGCCCAGCACAGAGTCATTCATGGGAGCCTCCTGATCTGGAAATGAGCTTAGCTTCAAAGTCAATTATATGGCTCTCTAGGTCTCGGCGAGAGGGATGGGTTTGCGAGCCAAACACTGCATTGGCACAGTGACCTGCTTAACCCGCCCTGTCCTGGTAATGTGTTCCGTCAGGTCGACGTGAGAAGCTCACCCCCTCCTCCAGGTGAGAGGGAGGGCTCATAGCCAGGGTTAAAGGTCAAACTGCTGGAGGAGCAAGACAGGTCATATCCAGTCACCTGTGTCATGATTTGCTTGTCTCCGCTTGTTTAAGTGCCAAAGTCAAGTGCAGTGGACCTGAAGAAAGGAAGTCCAGTAGCCTACAGATTTGATGGCCGCCGTCATCAAAGGTCTTAGAGTTTTTCAACTTGCCTAGTTCTGTACTTGCTTTGAATGCCTGTGGGAAACTCTTTACATTTTCAAACTTTGCCTGTTTGTATCAAAGATGGAGACCACAATTATAGCAAAAGGTTGTTGATATTTAAGATCAACAGCCAATCACATAATGCCCCTCCCATCAGTGCTGCTGAGGCAGCATGTGGATTGGCTGGAATGCTTGTTTCCTCTTTACAGAGCCAGGACTCAGGAGTGTGTTCAAGAACACACACTAAATGGACAGCTACAGGATTTTCAGGAACAATGTTATGACAAACGTGTACTGGTACAACACACAGACTGACCCCTATGAGTTCACTTCGCTGTTGTGCAGTCCATTAAAGCATAACCATTATTCCCCATATACAGTATATAGTAAAGACAGCAAAAATGGGTCCTTCCCAATCAAAAATGTTACACAGTGCAATATCAAGTGTTCCAGACACACACTGGCAATGCCAGAGACTTTTTTCTCTGTATCGTAAGTCATCGTAGCTTCAAAATGAGTTTGAAGCCAGGTTTGGAGTAAGGTAAAATAATTGCATTGTGTCACTTTAAGCCATTTGTTTAAGTTTTAAATTTGAGGTTTACTGAATTTGAATATATATATATATATATATATATATATATATATATATATAATACTACTGTTATGCACTATATACAAAGACAGTAAACCTCAAATTCAAAATAACACTGAAGAAAAATGGCCTCCTTTGACACAGCCTTGTTTAAACTGCTCACAAACCATTAGACATCATGCTGTCCATGCACCCTTGCATAATTCATACAGCTTGCAGCGTCTGCACTGTTCCTGGTGGCTCAGAGGACACAGGTGTCTGGCCAGCTGTCTGACGCATCATCAGACCGCGCCGCAGAGGGAAGACGGGGACAGCGGGACGGGATGCTTCGCCAGTGAAACTTACGGACAGCTGAAAATATTCGGCAACGGCAGGGACCATGTGTTCAGCCACACACACACATGTGCATGTACACGCACAGAAGGAAGAGGACTTGGCTGTCCAAGGACTACATGCTGGGAATTCCTCAGTACTGTGTCAAATGCAATGAGAAATGTCTGTTTCAGGAGCTCCTAGCAAATGTCCATAGTAGACCTACATCTTAACAGACGGAGGCACAAAACCTCAGTCCACTTTCAGCAGTAGTGGCTATGAGTGGCTGAGTGGCCTACTGTACCTAAAAGATAAATGCTCTCTCCCTTTGAATAACTCATCGCTACACTGTAAATACTGTACATCAGGCACAGGTGCAGTCATCACTAGTGCGGTGCACATTTAAACAAATAATACAGTGGATCACTGTCTGCAGGATAGCTATTTCAAATGTACAGTTAGTATACAGTACATTCAGTTGGTATGTATTATGCAAATAGTTATGGGAGGTTGTCAGACAATATAGGATACTTGAGTAAATACATAAATTGTTTACATTGTTTATTTGTGGAGTCAGGTAGCACGCACACTCCTATGGCCATGTGTAGATATTTGCATATTACTAAATAAATAAAAATAATGAATTAATAAAATAGACTAGACTCTATGCCCCACTATACGCTCAAAGTAAAGTCTCCAACTGTAGCCCTCAGCCCAACCCCCAGCTGAGACTCCAGCACGTGGGTCTCAGAGCCTGTTGTGTTCTCCAGTCACTCGGCGTCCTTTAAACAATCGTCCATTTGGAGAGAGAAAAAAAAACGCATAACGGAAGACAAGAGCGATTGTTTTGGATGCAAGAAAATATCCTGCCATTCACACTCGCTGGGCCACGCTGGGGCTATAGGATGGGAATATCCTGCCCCGGTGCCGGTGCGTCCATCTGGAGAACGTGCCAAGGGCCGAGCAAACGTCCAGCTGCAGAAAGATAGCGCAGAAGAATGTCCATGCTGCTACCTATTAGCACCCCATTAGTGAACACACTCATTCACACACACTCACTCACACACACACACACACACACACACACACACACACACACACACACGCACACACACACACACACACACAGAGGTGGAGGGAGGAAACAGCTGATGTGTTTACCTTCCCTGCACAATGCGAGGGGTCAGTGAGTGGAAGGAAACACTTCTTTCGGTATCTAAGGGCACGCCCGCAACAGAACCCAAACACGATATACAGGAGGAGGAGGAAGAAGAGGAGGAGGAGGAGGAAGAGGAGGATGAGGACGAATAAGGAAAGGAATGTGCCACCTGCTTGGACACGTGCGAGTCACCGAGTCCCCATCACCAACAACGGTGACGCAGGAAAAGCTGATAATCATTCTTTAATAATTCTTTCAAATCTGAGTCGTTCTGTTTCATTGACAGACATCTAGAACAGAGATATTTCTTTTTTCCTCTCTCAGCATTCCATGTTGTTACCATGACAACAGAATCACTTCCAAAAAAATTCAGAGTGCGGTTTTCATGATGTCTTCCCCTCCCTATCCCTAGCACTAAGAGCAAGTACAGATTGGAGCACCGTGTAGAATAGTCTGACTCTAATAAGAAATATGTCACAGGAAAGTGACTGCATAATGACAAATGGATATAGAAATCAAGCCAACATATCAAGTATGAAGTCAGAGAGAGAGAGAGAGTGAGTGAGAGAGAGAGAGAGAGAGAGAGAGAGAGAGAGAGAGAGAGAGAGAGAGAGAGAGAGAGAGAGAGAGAGAGAGAGAGAGAGGGGCATGCATTGCATAATGTTCTTAGGGCTCCATGATAAACAATGACAAAGGGCCTCTGAAGGAACCTTAATACAGGACGGAGAATCACTCACACATTTGTCAGGCCAGTGAATAGAGACACTAAAAAAAGAGACTTGTCCAGCCCCTTGGGGTTTCTGGCTCTGGCCGCTGTCTGCTTTGTGTCGCAGGCTTTCACACATACTGCCCGTCATCTTGCTTTCATATATATTTACTGTATATTATACATACATGTAGCTCCCCAAATGCAATCACACTTTCTCTTCTCCCAAAAAACTATAGCCATGAAATCATTTTACATGTAAATGCATTCTTATTCAGGGTCAGTATGTGGCCTATCCTGAGGTAATAAAAGTATTTATTACAAATAGTAATTCTATTTAGAAGTCTCAATCAGAAAGTGTATATGACTCATATGCTTTCCCCCTCCCTTCATATTCTGTCTGGCAACTGTAAATACTATGAGGACCTTGCACCAATACACACAGATTCAGACGTGGTGTCACTCGATAATTAACCTTGCTGCACACTCTCCTCACCATTGCACAAAGATGGCAAACAAATCATCCTCAGTGTTAGAATTGAATTAGCAATGAATGTCAAAGACAATGACACAAAACTGTACTCAGACAAAATGTTCAGGCTGCTCCGCAAGTTAGTGTTCAAATGCAATGCATGTTGCTTGCAAATTCCAAGTTACAGTCCATACACGGTCTACACACACACAAGAATCATCTAGACGTCTACAGTACATCCACTTTAGTACGCAGACAGACAAAAGTAGCTTAAATCCACCCCACCTACCAGAAAGTAAGAGAAAATCATCCAGAAAGCTATCATTTTGATGCTGTTCCTTCACCGGAACAACCGTTTTCCCTGAGATCACGCAGTGTGTGTGTGTGTGTGTGTGTGTGTGTGTGTGTGTGTGTGTGTGTGTGTGTCTGGATACTGCCAGCACACATGGCTATGCTGGTCTCTCTCCCCTTTCATACTGGCCAAGCAGGCGGCTAACAAAAGGCTCAATGGCTCACGGACAAGAGGGAATGCAGAGTCCCTGGAGAGGATTCTAAAGACGCAATCCACGGGCCGAAAAAAAAAAACTAAAAAGTTGAAGTGTTTGAGAGCACTTCACAAAATGATGCTCAAATGTAGGCCTGCTGCCGGCATGCTTTTATGGGGCATCATCAAAACTTAGGCTGTAAGGGCCTTTTCTGAATTGACATTACTAAAGCATCAGTATGCAGTGTGTTTTGGATGATAGTTTTTGTTTGTTATTATTTTTTCCCTAGGCTATTCACAACATAGATTTGAGTGTCTTACCAGATTTTTACATATTGCATTATATGATCAAAAAAATCAATCAGTTGCCAAGCTAGCTGGCTTTCATCTGTGATTTCTTTTAGCTTACTAGCCTGCTAGTTTGAGAGGAAATATCATACTGTTCCTTTAAGGCATTACACAACACATTACATTCCACAATAGGCAGAATCAGGATGCAACTAAGCAAGAACTGAATATCAATTCCATGAGTGCTGTTTGAGGGGGTATTTGAGTTTCTTTACTGGTCGGGGGAAACTGTTGTGTGTCCATTTCAGTGAGAGGGCTATTCCCATTGCTGCCTTGTGTCAGATTATGACGGGTTGGAATAAATCTCCAGCATTCCCAAGAGGAATTCCCAGGTCAGGACCCAGACTAGAGGACTTGCTGAGTCAGTGAGGGAAATAGGCTCTTGTGCAGCGGGAGCTGGTTTTGTGTGCAGCTAACAGTATCTGTTGCCATGCGATGGACTCAATATAATATAAAGAACAGTGTGGTCTCTCGGTCTCAGAGTAGGAGAAATATGGGCAGGAGTGAGGTACACATCCAGAGCAGAGGGCGCCTACAGTAACATCAAACTCCATCCGTGGTGCAGGATGCCCACTGCTGTGTGTGTGTGTGTGTGTGTGTGTGTGTGTGTGTGTGTGCGTGTGTGTTTGTGTGCGCTATGCTCGTTGTTCCCAGTGTAAGTGAGTGAGTGAGTGAATGAGTGAGTGAGTGAGTGAGTGAGTGAGTGAGTGAGTGAGTGAGTGAGTGAGTGAGTGAGTGAGTGAGTGAGTGTGTTTGTGTAAGTGTTAATCACATTGTGTATGTGTTAATCGCATGTGTGGTTTCCTGCAATTCACACAAATGCTGGTCTGATCTGATGATTGAAACAGATCCCAGCGCAAGCATCTCTGCATGATGAATGGCAATTAAAGTGACCACTGTCTTCCTTTGTTCACAGGATACAGCTGTTGCCATGGAGCTGAGAATGGTGCTTCCATTAATGGAGAATATACCCCGATGATGACATCGCTCACTTTGATCTGGAACAGGTGAGGTGAAGCAAAGCACTTCCTTGTAAATGAGTCTCCATGGTCAACACACAACAGCTGTTTTTATCTGATCCTGGTGTGGTTGGGAGGCATTGCTTTAAGATGGCTTATAAACGTCTTTTAATCACGTGTATGTTGTCTAGTTTGATATAGGCATGTACAATGTAATGTGTATTATTGAGCTTATACTTGTACTTACACTGTACACATCATATCCTCCATTGATATAAGAATTGTGATGCAGTGAAGTTGTGAATTACAATTTAGACGACTTACTGTAATTGCCACAGTTTAGCTTGTCATAATGGTAAGGATTAAGTCAAGCCAAGATAATGTTGTTGAATGGTGCTATTTTAGTATCTCGATTTATATCACTACCACAAAAGATACTATGAAATATCACTTTCTTTAACACAGCTCTGACACATTTCATACCAGTGATAAAGTAAAAGATGTCACCTTAGACAGTAATTGATAGCAAACAACAAAGCCATTCGTTCTGACCCAGTAGGACCCCTAGAGTAGGCCTGCTGTGTGCCTGCACTGGGAAAAGAAACAACAGCTCAAGGACATTCAATGTCATCACACGCAGTAGGCCTACAACTCTTCTCTTTCCCTTCTTCTGGATAGCTCGTTTTCTTTCTCTCTCCTCTCTCTCTACCTCATTTTCTTTCTCTCCCGGAGGGATGGCATTTCCTGCAACATCTTTCCATCCTGTTTCGGTGTCTCACTATAAATGAATGCAAACAGACATAACGTATCTGTTTTAGCTACCTGCTATGCCCCAAACACTGCACATGTATGGCTATTGCTTTGGTTGTTTTGGCCCACGGAGGCTAAATACCACCACACTGGCGTGATGTTTCTTGTAAGAGGCCCGTCTAGCGGAGTGCATTTCCTTTTAAAGTCATGTTGTTTCAAATATCAGCTCACAGGCTCACAGGAGAGCTGTTCGGCTGGTAATCATAATCCTGCTGGAAATGTCCTTGGCCAGAGTAAGCAGGTCGTCTTCCAGGTGAAGGAAAAGTATGTTTATAGCTTTAGAGTTTGACAAACAATCTTTCATTTCACTGAACTTACATCATCCATTATTTATATGTGTGTGCACACATCTGCAATTTAATTTCATTGATGAAGTAATACACAGTTTGGAATTTAAATGTTCTAACCAGATCAATCTCAACTCTACAGTGGCCCGGCAACATCACATAGTATCCTACAGCAGAAAGTCTTACTTGCACAGTATGAAGTTATCTCTACAACATCTCACAACCAAAACATCCTATAGCAGAAAGCCATACTTGCACAGCATGAAGCTAAACAACATCTTACAGCAGAAAGTCTTACTTGCACAGTATGAAGCTATCTATACAACATCTCACAACCAAACCATCCTACATCAGAAAGCCTACCTGTGCAGCATGAAGCTATGCAACATCCTACAGCAAAAAGTCACCCTTGCACGGCATGAAGCTCTGCAACATCCTACAGCAGAAAGCCCTTACCTGCAGTCAGAGCATGGCCGCTGTGCGTCTGAGTGTCTGAGAGTCTGAGAGTCTGAGAGTCTGAGTTTCAGCCTCCTCATGCAGAGAGGGAACGGCCATCTGGCATCTCCCCATCGGCCGGCCATGTCTGGCTTCGGCTCTCGACAGTGACCTCTCATTTCCACGCCACTGCACACACTTACGGGCAGAAGGACTCTCACACACAGTCCCAACCCAGTTTGCATTTGTAGGCCAGATCCAAACAAAAGGAGACGCACACACTCAGAAGGGAAGCAGAGTGCTAATGTCAACACACAGGTGGAGCCCCTATTTAAAGCAGAGCACCGTGGAGGGCATGACAGAGTCGAGATAAAAAACAGTGTTAAGGTGGTCTCGCTCCACCAGCTCTGCATCGCCACGACGACAGCTAAACACCACAACCTCAATCCTATTTACGGCAACTGATTACCCTGCTTGATTTAGCCGTGTGTGTGTGTGTGTGTGTGTGTGTGTGTGTATGTGTGTGTGTGTGTGTGTGTGTGTGTGTGTGTGTGTGTGTGTGTGTGTGTGTCTGTGTGTGTGTGTGTCTGTGTGTGTTTGTGTCTGTGTGTGTTTGTGTGTGTTTGTGTGTGTGAGTGTGTGTGTTTGTGTGCCTGTGTGTGCCTGCCATCTCTGCAGACATCACCACCTCATCTTTGCCAATTTTAATTTCCACTTCCAGGCAGCCGAGAGGCACCTGGCTTCTGCACCGTGTGCTAAACAGATCCAAACGTTCCCAATGCTCTAAAAGGAGACAAGTACAGTTACTTCCACTCACGTAAAACTAGAATCATTACAACCCTCCGCTACAGAAAGCTCATCATCTCATTCTGCTTTGTGCGGCTGCTTCTGCCTGGGCACTGGCAGGTTAGGGAAGTGGGCATAGGGAGTGTGCTTAGTGCGGCTGCTTCTGTCTGGGCACTGGCAGGTTAGGAGAGTGGGCATAGGGAGTGTGCTTCGTGTGGCTGCTTCTCTCTAGGGGAACGGGCATAGGGAGTGCTCTTGGTGCGGCTGCTTCTGTCTAGGGGAGTGGGCATAGGGAGTTCTCTAGGTGTGGCTGCTTCTGTCTGGGGGAGTAGGTATAGGGAGTGCTCTAGGTACGGCTGCTTCTGTCTGGGGGAGTGGGTATAGGGAGTGTGCTTAGTGCGGCTGCTTCTGTCTAGGTGCTGGCAGGCTAGAGAAGTTGGCATAGGGAGTGCGCATAGGGAGTGCTCTAGGTACGGCTGCTTCTGTCTGGGGGAGTAGGTATAGGGAGTGCTCTAGGTGCGGTTGCTTCTGTGTGTGGGGAGCGGGCATAGGGAGTGCTCTTGGTGCGGCTGCTTCTGTCTGGTGGAGCGGGCATAGGGAGTGCTCTTGGTGCGGCTGCTTCTGTCTGGTGGAGCGGGCATAGGGAGTGCTCTTGGTGCGGCTGCTTCTGTCTGTGGGGAGTGGGCATAGGGAGTGCTCTTGCCGCGACTGCTTCTGTCTGGGGGAGCGGGCATAGGGAGTGCTCTTGGTGCGGCTGCTTCTGTCTGGGGGAGTGGGCATAGGGAGTGCTTTAAATTATGGCTGGTGAAAGCAGCTGCGCATAAGCAGGCGCTCAGTGCCCAGGGTCAGTCTCCCAGCGGATTATTTACAGCTCACTGGCCACACCTAGAACATTCCGGCATTCTAAGTTCATCATGCACCAGGAATTTGATAATGGGGCGGGCAGTCCTGTCCACCTTTAGTATCCGCCCGAGCCGTCTTCTCCATCCCCAGGCCTGGCACAACTTTTGGAAGCAGGCCCATATTTAGAGTGGGCCTCATTTCATATCATTCCTCCTGCATCTTACGCAATGCATCCCCATATGAGTACAGAACAGTGTTGTCCTTATTACTGTGACTAAACTAAATATTAATGTGCACTTAAAATACCATGGCTGTATGGTATATACACACAAGTGTATACGCAAATATTATATACACACAATCAATTTCACTGTGCACGTGGGTTCAGGGAGACACATGCGTGTGCAGGTGGGCATGTCCGCAATAGAGGACGCATGGGCTGAGAGCAGCTCAGCTGGAACTAATAGAGATGTACCACCAGTTGTCCCTACACACACACACACACGCACACACACACACACACACACCAAGGGCAGGCTGTGGACACTCGGGAGATTCAGACAGGCAGCAGGTGGGCCGTGCAGGATGGCCAAAGGGCAAAGGTCATCAGTTCTCTGTTTCTGAACTCTGAGGAAATGTGAACCTCCTTCCTTTCACACGTGCACCACAAACATACATAACAATCCACAATCAGACATATTCTTATTCTTAATTGGGCCCTATCCCCACAAACATAAACTATGAAGATGCATCCTTTCAAAATGAACATGTTCTGACATACTGTATATGGACATTATACTATATACTGTATATCTAGATATGAGTTTTTTGTTCAATGTCGAAGTTTAAAATTAATTTTGCCATATTCATTTTGCTATTCATGCTAGCAACATACTGCAACTTGCCTTATTGTCAGTGCAGACTTCACTGGGAAGGAACTTCCTTGCTGTGCGACACAAAGGAAGGAGGTTGGCCCCACCAGTCCCCTGCATGGCATGCAGGATGCAAATGGCCAAAAGGATATTTCTCTTGGCTGCTTGGGCTCGTGCTACGGCGGGCTATTGTTTCATAAGTGCGCATGAAAAATTCACCATATTCCCGGACGCTCAATGGTGTTTTTTGCCCCCAACAGCACCTTCCAGGCAGCACAGCCTAAAAGGCACTACCTTTACCCTATTCCTAACCCTAACCCCCTCAACCCTCATCCTACCCCTAAACTGAGGGGAGTAGTGCCTTGAAGGCAGCGCTGCCTGGAAGGCACCGTTGAGGGCAAATAATACCAAAGACCATTCCCGGACAGAGCTTATGTTCCTGATCAAGTTAACTGACTGTGTGCCTACCAATTTGTCCCATCCATTTGACCTGCTACTGACAGGCATAAGTCGGACTGGTCAGTGAGGCCCTTCAAAGTGACACAGAGGTCAAACAGGCTGTTGGTTTGAACTGAGCCTTCAGGATAAGACCTCAGCCAGCCAGGCAGCCCTCATAGCAATCAGCAGCTGGATAACAAGCAAACAGGCCAGGGCCATCCTGACAACAACACTGACAGGCGTTTAAACACGGCAATGAAAATTACCCCAAATCCATTCTGCAAATAGTCAGCAATCTAATAACCTCTTCAAAACTGTGGACGTGAAGTGGCTGGGAGGACCTTTCATACACAGAGAGAGAAAGAGAGAGAGAGAGAGAGAGAGAGAGAGAGAGAGTATGTGTATGAGAGAGAGACAGAGAGAGAGAGAGAGAGAAAGGGAGAGAGAGAGTGTGAAGGTGAAGGTCTCCACACTGAGGATGTTACATAAGTGTGGTTCTTGGAATGAAGGTGGCAGAGGCAAGGAAATCGTCTTGTTGTGTGTGTGTGTGCGTGTGTGTGTGTGTGTGTGTTGGGGAGGATGGGGGCGGGGTGGCTTGGTTTTGACCTCAGGCTCTTTGTTTTGGCGATATCTGAAGGAAGTGCTCTGGAAGGCTCACGGCCAGTTGGAGACTTGGGGACGGCACACCAGGAGCGCTGGGAAAAGCGGCAGGGGGTTGTGACGCCTGCAGGGTAGGACTGCACCCGCTACTGACCCCCGAGATCACTGACCCCCGAGATCACTGACCCCCAGCCCACTGACCCCTCTGAAGAGCTCACTCAATCACTAATACGGTGATTGAGCCGCCATGTGCACTCACGCAACAGATACAAATGACACTCAATTAAAGCGACCCTGTAGAACCTCTCACTATTGGACCCCATCTCACCAGCCGTCACTGACCCAGTGTCCAGGAAGCCACAGCAGACATATCAGAAATCAAAGGCCTGTTTATTCATTAGAGAAACATGCACACCTGTGTGTACGACTTTGAGTATTTTTCAAACTAACTGTGATTACCAGACATTTGAGATAAACCTTGTAGTTCAGACAAAGTTTTGAAATATTGACATATAAGGTCATACTTGTTTGGACAGTTTGAATCACAAACAGTCTACCCTTGCTAACTCCCTGTGTATTCAACATGAAACATTGAGCAAGACAACATTCCGCCCAATAAAAACTTCCATCGGATGACATGCTGGCAGTTGGGAAGTTCCCGGAGTGACCGTGAGGAGCAGAGCACATCCCAACCCTGAAGCTGGCGTGACAGTGTTTGGAATTCTTCGGAGCGATCCCTTCCTGTTTTTGAACATCGGAGTCCAACACTCCCAAACTGCCTTTCTCTCGTAAGAGCAGATGGGAGAGTGAGAGCGCTCTTTCCTCCCATCGAGGACTTCCCATATGCAACACCTACGTGTTCTCGTGGCCTTCCTCTTCCCGGGCGTGGGGGAGGCAGACCACACAGGAATTCCAGCAAGGAAATGGCTGGGAATGGGAATTTGCATTGGAATTTCAGAGTCAACCTCTGACTCTCTCTTATGTTGCAATATGAGATCTTGAAATATCACATCTATCTTGAGACGCGATTAGCATCACTTTGAAGCCTGTGACCAAAACATTCAGCAAGCTGCAGAGATTGATTTCATGGTGTGACATTGCGAAATCAACTAATGTACAAGCTGTGAATTCCAATTCTATCCCAATAAGAGCTACATTCATAACCATTACACAGTGGTAATAATGAAACCGCCACTGTGCTGTGATGTTAGTGTTTGGTAATTGTCACTTCGTTGTCAGTCTTGAGCATTGGTTATTTAGCAGAGACGATCAATCTTTCTGCTCGACTGACACGGCGGGGGGAGGAGTGCGGACCAGTCATGGAGCAGAGAGAGGCTATCGAGTCCTTTCAATTCAAATCAAGGCTATTGATCTCTGCAACTCACGTCAACTCACTGTGATGTGGCCAGCTACGGCAGACCAAGAGCTACTGTATCATATACCATCACACAAATACATATTGAGGCATGATGCTGAACCTACCTCTCACATACATGTACTGTATACTGCTTGACAAACACAACAACTTTCCAAACAGTGAAAATACAATAGATATGATCTAAGAACGCCACGTATTTAGTCATACCAATCACATACCACCAATACTGCACAGGAGCCTCTGAGTTTGTTATGACGGTTAAACAGTATCCCTGTATGCCTCAGCAGAAGTTAACCGGCACAGACCTTACACACTATGGTGATTTGGACAACGCACAAATAATAACATCCTTTGACTACCCTGTGCCAAGTATGTGCATCCTCTGGAGAATCTCTGAGGGAAAGTAAACTGCTCCGACCTGGAGACTCTTCTCAATACAGACACACAGAATATCAGTTGATCCAAACCTGGGGACCTTTGTCGATACAGAAGATCAGTTGGTCACAAAGATCAGGATTGGTCCATGCAAAATCACATCATTACTGGAGGCATTAAAAGATCAGTCAACTAAGAAGCCAGTCAAGGACCTGACAATGATGACAAACACATTCAAGCAATGTGGCGTATACTATGAGGCAAGACAGTAAAAAGTCATCCATTTTCATCCTTAGTCTAAAGAGTCGTAGATAGTCTAAACTGTGAAAGCCTAACTCGACACCATTTCGATCTCAGTTGTATTGTGCATTTTGCCACGACTGACCACGGCATCACTGCAGTGTATCCTCCAACATAGCCAACAGTCAGCTCAGCTGTGCTGGACGCTCTGACAGGCTGTGGGTTATAGCACACTCAGCCTAGGAACCAGATCTGCAGGCGTATCGTCCTAAATATCAGATATTACCAGCATCAGAAGTTACCAACATGTAATAAGAGTTAAAGACTGCTCATTAATCTCCTCGAACATAAAACAAATGCGCCGAAACGTTAGTAGGCTACACGACTACGTTGCAATTGGGTAAAGTTGCACTCGAACTGAATACTGGGAGCAAAAATCTCTGCAGTCAGCTCATAACACTGAAGTCTTGCAGACTTGACCAGGTCCGAATGCAGAGACCTCTACCATCTGTCACACACCACAGGCATTGAAGGGCAAACAACGATGACATATATTTCAGTGAGGTAAAACAGCAGAGCATCACATTTCATGAAGTAGCCTACTTATATCGGTTGTATTAATCTGCGTCAAGAATAGTCTGCATCACTGGTACCCAGAGGGCAACGTTGCAATACACACAATCCTCAATATTTACCTATTCGTAGAAAGAGTCATCAATCGGTGATCCCTGCCTCTCCAAGCACGTGAAGGTGCTCTGTGGTTCGCGATACAAGGACGCTTCAGGTTAGTCGTATTTGACTATTTCAAGCTGCGCATGAAAAGTCTCAAGAAGTAGCGAGACGGGTCAGTCCTGCGGCTGGAGCAACAGTCCTGCGGCTGGAGCAACACTCCTGCGTTCCTCTCGTAAACGACGTAGCAGCTGGGGAGCCGGAGCTTGCAGCAGTTTTGACTTGGATGACATTGAGCGATGAACACGAGCTTCCCCGGCTACGTCCCTCTCCCTCTCTCTCTCTCTCTCTCTCTCTCTCGCGTGGACTGCTCTCTCCCCCTCTCTCGTTCTGTCCTCGTAAGCACGCCCGCTGAATAATGAATGGCTAATGTAGTCCTGGAGGTTTCTCTCTCATTCTACGGCAATCAGGAACTGATCAGTGCCCGACTGCACAATGCGTCCGGCGCTTTGCTCGGGTTACAGTTCGCTATTCAGCTGCGCAACAATTTAGCCCCCATCCTGCCTTTGTCCACCCCACTCACTCCCCCTCCCCGAGCCCAAACCAAATAGGAACCGAACGAAACACAGACCTATGGGGGTCAATACTGGATGTTAAAAAGCCAGTGGTGGGGGCCTTTTGCTGGACAATAACAAACACACGCAACAGTCTCTAGAACAATTAAGTTGTGTAACAATAGTCAACTCCCTGAATAAGATCAGAGGAAATTGTTTTAAGTTGAAGGCATGCAAAGTATGTATTCCTCTCTCTGTTGGATAATGAAAAACAGGTCACCGCCACAGTGTGACGGCTGGGGGGAACCAGCATTCCTGGAATATTTTTAAAAAAACATTCTACCTGTTCCGTTAGGCTAAGTTTGGTTTTGTGTTGGGCACCTCACATGACTATAGCTGCTAGTTCATTCTCCATCAACCCACAATAGCAACACGCCAAATTCAGCTCATAGGCGACTGAAATGAGTTAGTATATGTGTAGCTCTGTATCATCAGGCCTAATGACATCTCTGCAGTTCTTAAGAGAGAGCCAGTGTCAGAATTGCCATGTGTCAAAGAGTGGGAGGTGTTAAAACGGTGTTAAAACAGTGTTTAGGACTTCCTTGTAGTTCACATGCTGGAATGCAGTGTTTTGGACAAATTGTTGGCAACTACACTGCATGGCACTTCTTCTCTGCTGAAATGCAGTATGTCATACACAAAACTGTATTGTACTTGAAAAAAACAGCCGTTTTTGTCCCATAACTGCAGTTATCTTTGCAAGAGTAGAGCTGTGCAGGCTATATGATTAAATGTACATGCATGATAACAATATGTTTATGGACACTTCTGTGGAACAAGTTCAGCCATATAGATCAAGATACAAGATGAAGATGGTTTTGGCTCGAGGTTTCAGACACCTCTGATATTGTAGTTCCAACACCCTTCGGTCTCTCTGCTGTTGACAGATGGGGCCTAAGAGACACTATATCACGTTGGCAGTTATGATTCGATTATGATAAATCTTTACCAATTAAGCAGACAGCAGAACATCGCCCCGGATGCAGATGTTGCGCGTTAAGAGTCGCTCGCAGTCGATAAGCGCACAAGTCCAAGCCGTCATAACAATACTGCTTGCAGATGGAGCATCTCTCCTCCACATCATGGCCACCGGTAATGAAAGGAACACAGTGGTTGGTGCTGACAGAGATCTTGTGTCCTCCTCCCACACACACACACACACACACACACACACACACGTGCGCCACTCGGCCCGTGTTGATGAAGTCAAGCCCACAGGCGTGTCAGGGCCCTTAAGCCCACTCAGGCTTTTCTGTATCTTTGAAACAATGTGATATTGATGCTTCTGTGACTTCCCTTAAAAGAAAAGAAAAACTTAAACGATAAGCAGAACTGAAGGCGGATGTATTGGGTTTGTAGCTAATATGTAAATGGGAGAAGTAAATACTCTCTTTATGTTTAGAAAATACTTGGTGTTATGGAGAAAACAAAACCAAATCAAGCAATTGTTTCCGAACTGGAACAATTGTTCTCTCCTTTGGAGTTCTCTAAAAAACAAGAACATTTCTGTTTGTAAAAACAAAGAACATTTCTGCCCAGTTCTGCTGATAAGGTTCATCTCGCCCTTCCTCTCTTTTGATCTCCTCTCTTCTCCATTCATCTCCTCTCCTCTCCTCTCTTCTCCACTCATCTCCTCTCCTCTTCTCCCCTCCCCTCCTCCCCTCCTCTCTCTGATCTCCTCCTCTCCCCTCCTCTCACCCCCTGATCACCTCCTCTCTTTTCCTGTCATCTCTCCACTCCTCTCATTCCCCCTCTCCCTCTTCTCTCCTCATCTCTTCTCTTCTCCATGCCGTTCCCTCCCTCTCATGTGCTGCATTTAATATACTCTATTTCAACTGAACAGGTGTGTATCAGTTGAGATATTGCACATCAACTTGAGAAAATTGAGTAACGTGTGTGGCCATTGATTTTTTTATGTTTCCGTTGTTAACGTGTCCTTGTGCCTCCTTCCTCTATACCCAAGGAGTTGATGAGTACATCTATCTGATGATATTGCACTGCATGCATAACAACATAACATATTGACAGCATGCAACCATTAGAGGCAAACTTACCAGCCCATGCAGTGTCCCGTTCCCTGCAGATGGCATCCCAGCACGCAGCACTGACCCTGCACAAGAACACATCACACAGAGACTAAGACAAACAGGAACACATCACATACAACTGTGGCGGACAGGAACTTATCACACCAACACTGAGATAGACAGGAACCACAGGTGGAAAAGTCCAGCTTCAGAAAGTAAATGTCCAACCCTGTATTGCTTCTAGATTAGATTAGATTAGATTCAACTTTATTGTCATTTAGCAGTACAGGTACAGAGTTGATGAAATGCTGTACCTACCTGTGCACTCAACACAGGTAATCTCACCAATTAGATGCTCTACCTGGCTGAATAGTTGTGCTAATTAGAATCAGCTGATTTGAGTGAATGGCTGGCACAGATATGTGGTAGGACTTTTACTTTGCAAAGCTGGATTTTTCCACCTCTGACAGGAACCCATCACGCCAAAACAGGGGCAGATGGGGACCCATCACACCACAAAGAACACATTAGACCAGACAAGAACACATTAGACCAAGACTGAGCCTGACAGGAACACATTACACCAAGACCGAGGCTGGAGAAAATGGGTACAAATTGTAATAAAAATGGTTTAATGTGGACATGAATATTTGAACTGATTTCTAGTAATGTTCCCGATGTATTCCCTCTTTTTGACTTCCCCTGCAGACGACTGCTTATCTTTCCACAACCTTTGCTGTGTGCTTCTCTAACGTAGACCCTGGTAATGAAATCACCACTTACAGTAGAATTACGCAGTCTACTTATGTAAATAATGAACGGCACTAGGCAAACCTCTTGTAATCACTTATTGGAGGTTATGCAGTAATGTCAAAGTAATGTATATTTATACATTTATAATTACTGTGTCCATACCCTTCCAGGATATGCTGAGAACATCCATGTATATTGAAAGGTTGGGTTTTGTAGACAGAAAGCTTAACTTGTTAAATCCAGACTCAAATATTACTCTGCCTGCAATTAGTACTTGATTCCTAAATGATTTCCCTTTTCAGACACACTGAAGAGGAGTTTAATTATTCACTTGCAGTTGCAACGCAGAAGTCTAATTATTATTCTGACTCATGGCACCGCTTACTCTCGGATTAAAGAGGCATTACAGTGTGTGTGTGTGTGTGTGTGTGTGTGTGTGTGTGTGTGTGTGTGTGTGTGTGTGTGTGTGTGTGTGTGTGTGTCGTGAGCGAGGCAATGCATGGGGAGATGTTTCATGAGCCTGTTTTGTTGCCATAGCTCCAGTGACCAGGCACGGCTGTCTTCAGTCCACACCCACATACTCAGGGAACTGGTGCAGGCTCCTTACTTATGTGGCATTATGTACAGCATATCTACTGTGTGTGTGTGTGTGTGTGTGTGTGTGTGTGTGTGTGTGTGTGTGTGTGTGTGTGTGCTTCTTATTTATGGTGCATTATGTACAGCATTTCTATTTATGCCCTACAGTATACTGTGTGGGACCAGATGAGAGACAACATGTGTGGAAGATGGATAGAGAGAGAGAGAGTGTGTGTGTGTGTGTGTGAGAGAGAGAGAGAGAGAGAGAGAGAGAGAGAGAGAGAGAGAGAGAGAGAGAGAGAGTATGCTTGCTATTTGTGTTGCATTATGTATCGTATATGTATTTATGTCCTATACGGTGTGGGACCACTCCTCCCACAGTGTAAGCAGATGGTTCTGTGACATGATGATGCACAGATTCTAATTACGCGGGAGTCTGACTGCGCTGTGATTCTGCGATAGGTTTATAATGAGGCCTAAATGACATCTCTTCATGGCTGAATAGAATGAACTACCCGAGCTGTCATATTTGTAAGGATTCATTATGATACCAATCAGCATCCGGACAAGCAGTTACACACAGCGTGCAATACCACTTTGCTAAACTGTTCTCCCAGGAGGTGGTGTCTGTGTGTGTGTGTGTGTGTGTGTGTGTGTGTGTGTGTGTGTGTGTGTGTGTGTGTGTGTGTGTGTGTGTGTGTGTGTGTGTGTATGTGTGTGTGTGTGTGTGTGTGTGTGTGTGTGTGTGTGTGTGTGTGTGTGTGTGTGTGTGTGTGTGTGTGTGTGTGTGTTTGTATTTGTATGACACATGTGGATGTGGATGTGTTGGTTTTGTCTTGAGTCATGAAACACTCTACTGATCATACAGTTGGGACACTTTGTGTGTTTGTGTGTGTGTGTGTGTGTGTGTGTGTGTGTGTGTGTATAACACGTAACAGTGTGCTCTCTTCCCAGGAGCACTAAACAGCTTTAGTCAGCATCCCCTCCCTCTAGCTTTCTAGCGGCTTCTCACATTATGTGTGTGTAGTTGGACCACCGTCAGGCTATACAGCAGAGCCGAGCCTGCCCTGTCAATAACACCACCCACACTGCACACAGCCAGGAGTTAGTTAGAGTTGAATACACCGTTTCTGTAGTCACATAGGCACACACACACTCTACAGTCAGTCTGTAATTATTCACAATGGCTTATCCTTTCAATCTTTTGTATCTTTGAGGTACAGTACAGGACATAGTTATTTGTGTCGTAGCAGTTAAAGGCTGAAACTTCAAATGGCTAGGAGATCGCCAGGAGAAGAGACTAGTAGGCAAGATGGGAAATTATAGGTTAGACACTTTGTAAACATAAGAAGGGACTGCATGTCCCGTAACACTATTTTAAGTACAAATTAGAGGACTACAGGACCTAGCCACACCTTGATCTGGCTCATAATGAAATACCTAACAAGCACTTCCCTCTCTTCCCTCCTACATCTTTTTTCTTCTCCTCCCTCCTCTATCTCCTTCATCTCGTCTTCCCTCTCTCTTCTCTCCTTTACCTCCTTCTTCTCCACATCTCTCTCTTCTCTCCTCCACCTTCTTCTTCACATCTTCTCTCACTCCACCTCTACTCCCTTCTTCTCCACATCCCTCTCTCTCATCCTCTGCCTCCCTCTCCTCTGCTTATCTCTCTCCTCCTCTACTCCCTTCTTCTCCACATCCCTCTCTCCCTCCTCATTCTCTTCTGCATCCCTCTCTTCCTTCCTCTACTCCCTTCTTCTCCACATCCCTCTCTCCCTCCTCCTGTCTCCCTCTCCTCTACCTCTCTCTCTTCCTCTACTCCCTTCTTCTCCACATTGCTCTCTTCTCTCTTCTACCTCATTCTCTTCTGCATCCCTCTCTTCCTTCCTCTACCTCGTTATTCTCCACATCCCTCTCTTCTTTCCTCTGTCTCCTTCATCTTCACATCCATCTCTTCTCTCCTCTACTTCCCTCTTCTACCACTCTCTTTCCTCCCAAGCGTTGACTATAGTACTCATAATGTCGGCACTCTTATTGGTAAGTGTTGACAAATGCAGCAGCAATTCCTCACTAAGGTCTGCTCTGCGCTGTACTGTAGCTTCAATGTTATTCTCTTGCTGTCAGTAAGCTTTTGGATAAAAGCATCTGCTGTGAACAAATGTAAAAGTAATGGCAAAAGTGTTCATATATGTAAATTACTATATGGTATGTAGATTTAAAAATAACTTTTATTTTGAGTGACCCAGTTTTGGGTATAGGCTGTCGTTGGCTCTCATAGTCTGTCATCTGCTAACAAACACACCTACAAAGGCACCCCTAAACGTGAATGGCTGTTGCTTTTGTCGGGGAGAGATGATGCATTAGAGACCTATTACCCCACTGTTCTGCTAATGTCCTACTGCTGCCTGCCTGATTGTTGACAAGACACATTTTGTGCGATAAACCATTAGTTGCCATGACAACTTTTACGTCTATCATTTGTTTTTCCCCTCCCTAAGGTCAATTAGAGTAAAAAAAACAAAACATGTTTTTGCAAGTAGCCTAACAGGATTTTAGGATCAATTGACAATAAAAACTACAGAAGTGGGTCATGGCAATTGGTGATAATGCTATTTCACTTCATCAGTATGCCTGTCATGTGTTGAAAACGGAAACATAAAAAGCTGCTGTGCTAAAGATCACTACCATCTGATCTGCATTGAATGGGACATGATGTGAAGTTACTTAGAAGGACAACTTACATACTTTCATGAACCTATGTTACTGTACGTTATCATTCTCTTACAGCTATAGTGTTTTATAAATACCTTATCTTCTGTACATGATGATAAAATGTAAATTAGTATTAGCAAAGGCCCAATGCTATACTGTATCCCTGAATAATACCCTGTTGCCATTGTTTAATGAAAGTGTGGAAGCTACTCCGGTCATTCTCTTGTGTTCCACCTTACTACAACAGGAGCACAGAATGACATCTCAATTTTGACAAAAATGTCAGATAGAACCTTATATTTCTGAAAGTATATATATATATATTATTATTATTATTATTATTATTATTTTTTTTTTTTTTTTGCAGTGAATATTTCAGCCTTTAAAAGCGGGTTAACATGCTGCATGATTTCATGTTTGATGTGTGCACGTCCTCATATAGTGCTATGAGGATGACAGTAGACTACCCCTGAGTGGGACCCCAGGCCATCGCAAGTGACCCCCAGCCGAAGCTGGTACCCATTTGACAGCTGGGTAGACTGAGATAACGCAGAAGAAGTGCTTTGTCCAAGGACATGACGCACAACATCTAGAGACCATCTGGGAAATCAACCTCTACTTTTGTTCCTAATGGCCTATGAAGTGACAGTCTGTGTGTCAGCATTTTTTCCACAAATATTCAACAAAGCTTTGAACAACATTTTGCTGAGTCATACCCTCCCTCATCGCCCAATCTTAGCCTTAACCTTAGTCATACGTCAATCTTAACCCTGACCTTTAACCTCATTCTATATCTATGTCAGCAGTCTTATTACACAACTTGTTTGCTCATACTGACCCTAAGGAAGTTGGTTCACCTTCACTATAACCTATAATGTATGGTTTACTCGTAGCCTGTATAGGTACAGTATATGAGTAGCCTATAATGTATGGTTTACTCGTAGCCTGTATAGGTAGTATATGAGTAGCCTTTAATGTATGGTTTATGAGTAGCCAATACAAATATATAAACGACTTGTAAGTAAATGCAAGTAGGCCTAAATGTAAGCCATACTTGTACATGTATGGATTAAGAGTAGTCTGTATGAAACACACAAAGACGTGAGTTTAACCTTCAGGTGAATGCGAGTACACAGAGGGAGGTCCTACAGTACATTGCTTAGAGAATCTTGGGTTGAGCTTACATTAGAGACAAAGATTGTATAGTTGCTTTATAAACCGTCTCTGTTAGAGAAGAGAGAGATGTGGGAGTAGCCGTTTCTCATGCAGGACAGCACAGCACTCTTCAGCAGGATTGAGCGGCGGGAGGAGAGGCAGCCTTAAGAGCTGGCAGGAGAGAGTGGAGGTGGTGAAGGAGTTGAGTGGAGGTGGTGAAGGAGGTGGGGTGGGTTGCAGGCAGTGGGGTAGTTAGAGACCACTGTGGGGGGGTTAGTGTGGGTGTAAGGCTGCCACAGACAGGGAGGCAACCATCCGAGCTGCCAGCTGCTGACACTGGACCGGGTCAGGGCCACACCCTGCCCACATCTGGGCCAGACCCCAGCCAGAGTCAGCAGCAGGCGTCAGGTTGAATTAAGGAGACGGAGCAGCAGCAGTAGTAGTAGTGTTGAGGTGTGTGCTTATGCCAGAAGAGTGAGTTAGAGAAAGAACCATAGCACAGACACAAGAGGTAGGCACCGTGAAAAATGCAGTTTATTTGACTAGGTATACCATACAAAGGGAAAGCCACTGTTACAGCGAGTCGGCCGCCATTTTTGTTTTTGAATTGAGTGTGTGTGTAGTAGATGTCAATAGCAAGAGAAGAAAAAAAAAAGTCAGAAAAAGAAAGAAACAAGAGAAATATACAGAGAGATTATTATTGTTTTAACAAAAAAAAAGAAAGAAAAAAATGGTGTGTTAAACAACTAAAATTACACTTCAGGTTACAAAAATACACCAGACTTCAATTATAAAGCACAGCGGTTTTTTTTATGGCAAGTAGAATTCATCTCACTGAGCCAAAACAGGTGTTGTACCTCAGAAGCAGACCCATATGGCAGTGTGTGTGTGTGTGTGTGTGTGTGTGTGTGTGTGTGTGTGTGTGTGTATGCGAGAGAGAGAGAGAGTGTCTGAATCTACACAATGATGAAAACTGTGCTGACTGACCACCAATCGAATCTGTGTCTGATTGTGTAAGTTCTGACAGATATAACCCTTCTGTACTGTATACTGATAGCCTGCGAATAAATTAAAATAAATGTAAGAAAAATAAACTTATATCTAAATATATTGTATCAATGCACTGGTATCAATGCACTGGCTAGTGACTTGTGATATCAGTGGAGAGAGTACTCTCTATCCATTCCTCTGTATTCAAGCACAATATATTTAATTTACCCAATCTCTTCCATGTCCATTACACAGGAAGAGCGGCATCTAAATTGAAATGTTTGAATTATTAGCAGTACTTTGGCAATAACATCAGGCGACGACCTCTGTCAAATGGTTTGAATGTTGCACTGAAACAGTTTTCCAATATGTGCTATATTGTAAAATATGTACATCGGATGTAGAATGATTAGATTGAATCTTCTATACTATACTGTACTTTCACTGCTGAGATACAGCATGAAGAAACCAAAAATACACCCACAAGAGAACTTGTTCCAGCCTCATAAATACAAATTGTAAAGGCTATACTTCTCCCCAAAGATGCAGGTGTATTGGTTAAAACATATACCATTTGCGATGATTAATTGCCTACAACAATTTAAAACGAATGACTAAAAATTAAAAACTAAGTCTTTGGATAGTCTATCTGTCTATTAGTCCTATATGCCTACTAGTTTTGATTTGTATTTTCCTAAGTCCTATAAACACGTAGCCTACAATGTGTCATCTACTCCAGAGGGAGGGTCTTCAGTAATGTATGCTCATAGTGTCCCTCGTGTGCTGGATATCACAAACATATCTGACCATCTGATAATAGACCAGCATAGAGGTTGAGGGAGAAGGATTGCAGCAATGGCTTTTAAAAGGTTCCTGATTTGAGCTTAATTTTTGCCCAAGCCAGATGAATTATGACTCAGAATCATTAGGAGATGAAAGAGTAGCATACAGTATATGAGATGAGATGGACACAGCCAAGCAGATGGTATTAGTAAATAAAAATAAATAAAATGTCCTTAAAGAGTTCACACCAATAAGGTCCTATGGCATTTGTGTGCATTTGAATACAAATTATATGTATTTATTAATTAATAATATCACTATCAGATGTCTATAATTCCTATGAATACATGTGGAATTGATCACTCCTGGAGAGCATATGTACATTCTTTATCTACAGGTAAACTGTGCGTATGACTATATCGATCTGTTTTGGGATCCATCACCAGTTGATTGAGTAGTGAGATTTATGTAATTCGGGGTTTGTCCTGAATTGGAATTGGAAATAGCATTGGCCTCGCGCACACACACACACACACACACACACACACACACACACACACACACACACACACACACACACACGGACAAGGACTCAGTCAGCTGATGAAGGGTTCCTGCTGGCCTTGATTCCAGTAGGCCCCAAACTCTGTCACCCTGACACCTATTTCCAAACCCTGAGGAGAAGTCCAGAATGCTACACTAATTGATGAGTGGGTCCCTGGCTGACTCAATTGTCTACGGCCGCTATTGGTTATCCGAGTCAAACAATGCCGATGCGGTCTGTGTTTTATGGACTTAAGGCCAATACGTCTTCTTGTAGCTGACTGCAAAGTTGTTGCTGGTAGAACAAAGGGGACTCTGAGCTGGCAGTTCTAGCTTCAGTGATGCATAGACAGGCCAGACACCAAATCTATTGTGCTTTTTGTCACATAGTCATTTTTGATTCGAGTGATCTTTCAAATGACTAATTCGGTCTTTCTCGTGCAAGACAAATTGTTTCTCCTCAACAACAAGGGTCCCCTAATAGTTAACATTGTGTTAACCTGACATGTAAACAAGGACCAAGCTGTGTGTGAAAACGATGTCTCTTTCCCAAGGTTCTGATAGGTGATGACAGTGGTCAGCTGAACTGCAGGGATTTACATCCTCACATAATCCTGGTGTTACACAGAAGAAATCATCTTTGCTGACTGTAAAAAAGTGAATCACTAGACACACCACAGTAAAGGCATGTAGCTAACAGGGTGTAAGTTGAGTTCAAAAGCACAGACCAAGTGGAATTAGCAAAACCTAATGACTTAAAAGGAGGGTCTTTGTGTAGGGATTCATCATTGTTGGACCCCTCTATTTTTTTTTTTATCAAGGCCTTAGTCTCTGAACACTGCCAATAAATGTAACAAATCTGAAGAAGGAGGTAACACAACACACCTGAAACTCAAGGTCGGTAGCCAAGCGGAAGGACTTGTAGTGAAACTACCACTAAGGAAGAGGAGAAATTATGTCCCTTCAAAGTCCTTTTGTGTTTTTCTTTTTCTTTTTTTTTTGGTAAAAGACAACATGGGAACATTCAGACACAATGCCATTTACGACTCTACCCGACTGAAACAAGGGAACTAACTAACTGAGGCACACGTACGAGGCAGATGTGTTTGTAAAAGAGTCTACACCTGGCATAGGGTGAGCGAAAGTACTATTCAATACTGTTGTGTCACTATCACAGGCCAGAGAGCCTTAGACAAGTCTGCCACTGTAAACAGAAAATAAAGGACAGACCCAGCTTTGTAGAGCAAATAGCAATTTAAATGCTTCCTTAAGGCCACTAGACAAATATTATATGTGTGTATTTACCTATAGTGCTCGACTGTATGAGTACATGGTTTTCATAATGTTTCATGTCAAGCTGGTTTCTCTCACAATGTTGACATTATTTGTGTCAAACCATTACTCCTAATATGCCTATGTATGCTACTCTACTTGATAAAGCTCTCTGTGAAAGTGTCAAATTAATATCATCTTTGAAAGACCAGGATTAAGACTGACACATCTTTTCTTCTATTTATTTACCTTTTTTAAAAAAATGAGTTAAATACTGATACATATTTAAATAATCTGGTTTATACGGTTCTTTGTTCTTTTTTTTCTTTTCAATAATCACAGTTCCAAGATGAAAAACAAAAGAAAAGCTCTACCTAATACAGTATGTATTCAGTGTGTGGGATGCTACAGACAAGGCTGCCATTTCCCCTTTCTCCAAACCTGCTTTGGTCTCTGGCAACTGTTCTTCTCAGCTGTGGAACCAAAGTTTCTGTGGAAAGTAGGCCAGAGGGAAGAGAAAAGAAAGCGCACACACTCTCTCCTGCCAGACAGCTAGAGAGGCTGTTAGTGCGAACGTGAGCCTTTTTGTTGTCGTTGTTGTTGCTGTTGCTGTTGTTGTCGTTGTTGTTGTTGTCGTTGTTGTTGTTGTTATGTTGTTAAAGGGAGGAAGAGCTGAGGTGAGTGTGCTCCAAAGAAGCAGTAGAGCGAGGAAGGAAAAAAAAGGAGGGAAAAAGCAGAGTGTTGTGGTGGAAAAGTGATCACATTATACTACAGCACTGGCAGCGTTTTTTCTTTTCTATACCTGCTGTGGCGGGGAGGTCCTTGGTGGCCGCGCTCTCCTCCTTGCCCTCCGAGGAGAGTTCAGTGCTGTCGGAGAGCGGGCGGCCGGACACCAGGTCGGCCGCGTTGCCGTCCACGGTGGAGACGTCGGTGACCGTCTTCTCGCGCAGCGACTTCTCGTCGTCCTCGTCGATGAGGACGATCTCGGCCTTGATGGTGCCGTCGAAGCCCAGCAGCTTCTTGGTCTCGTCCTCGTCCACCACGCTGTGGTAGCCCATGAAGATCATGGTGACCGGCTTCTCCGAGGTGGCCTCGGGCATCTCCGTGACCTCGTGCTGGAGCTGCGGCTGGCTCGCGCCGGTGCCCGTCTCGCCCGTCTCGCCCGTCTCGCCCGCGTCCGGCTTGACCTCCTGGCGCGTGGTCAGTTCGCTCAGCCCTGGCGGCGGGACCTCGG
>NC_085007.1:4364303-4371803 GCF_963854185.1 Sardina pilchardus | reverse complement strand
GAACACAAAAATCAAACAACCTCATCAAGTTCATTGATTTCTGTTACTTTGTGTCATTCGCACACACACACACACACACACACACACACACACGGACACACACACACACAAGGGCACACAGATACACATGGACACACACACACACATACACATGGACACACAGACACAGACAAACACGCAGACACGCAGATACACACACACACACACACACACACACACACAGACAAACACGCAGACACACACACACACACACACACACACACACACACACACACAGACAAACACGCAGACACACACACACACACACACACACACCCCACTGCTGCATGCCTGTCTGTGCCCTGGGGACTCCTCAGCGTTGGTTATTCTCGATGCGGGCGGCCAATGAGGAAGCCACAAGCGAGGAGCCTTCCCTCTTCCCTCTTCCCTCTTCCCTCGTCCCTCGGCCCCCACCCTGCTCCGCTTCCTGCCATTGTGTTGGTGGGCCGCGCTACGCACTCAGCAATCACAAAAGGCGCAGGAGCCTTCCCACCGCTCACAACAATTCATCTGGAAACGCGGCACACGGCGTCCACGACGCCGCGGACGGACGGACGGACAGATGACCGTGAGGTGACCATTGTCCCCCCGCACTTGAACACGATTGGAGTTGCGAGCGGAGATGTGAATGTGACAATGCGAGTTCTAATCACGTTCCGTGCGCTCATGCTCACCGTGACCTGTGACCTGGAGGTGGAGGAGGTGAGGTGGCGTGTGATGTCATGAGGATGTACGTGGGCGTGGCTGCTCTTGAGCCCTGTCTTGAAGTGAGGATTCTCACAGTAACACACACACATACACACACACACACACACAAACATATCAAGAGTGTGTGTATTTTTGTATTTGTGGGTGTGTCCAGCCCTGCCTTGAAGTGAGGATCTCCACAGTAACAAATAACACAGTAACACACACACACACACACACACACACACACACATATCAAGAGGGAGAAGGTGTATGTGTGTACAGTATGTGTGTGTTTGTGTGTATTTTTGTCTATGTGGATGTGTCCAGCCCTGCTTTGAGAATCCTTCATATACGAGTTGCGTGCATCAGATTATGTGGATAATAATTAAACGTTATGATGGAGGTTAATCAGAGAGCATATGGTGATCTGGTACACACTGAACTACTCTGTGTGGAAGTGTTCTTGGTGTGTGTGTGTGTGTGTGTGTGTGTGTGTGTGGCAAGGAGATTTAAACAGCAGCGAACAGGGTGGGGTTCATATGCAAGAACAACAAATGACCATGTGACGCTAAAAGTGAAATGGGAGCACATACACACACACATACACACACACACACACACACACACACACACACACACACACGCACAGGGCTTTTCCTCGTTTGTCATAGTGAAGACTGCCCAGTTCCATTCTCAATATAACCCAGTTTCAATGCACCCCTTGTGCTGCTGACATATGACCACTTTTGCGCCTGTTCTATTTTGGGTACCCCATTCCAAACACTAGGCCTGGGAAGTCAGCATCCTGACTGCAAAATACTGTGACTGCCCCTTAGACTAGTCTGCTCTGCAGTCTCTGTATGTCTGCTAGTTACACTGGAGGAGTGTGATGACCTGTTCCTGGCAGTAATGCAACTGATAGGTTTAAAGCCAAAAGAGTATTCAAGTGTCCCTCCTCCTCTTACTCAAAAATATTTGTCTAAAACCAGCAAGCCATCAGCTGGGGAATGTTAACAGTGCAAACAAACAAAAGCACAGTTAGCTCAGTGGCATTAACTTTAGATAAACATCAACTGAGAAACAAGAGTTTACAACTTAGCATGAAGAAATGTTTAATGTCTCAAGATTAGCTTGCCAATAAAAGGCAATTTTGGGTCAAAGTGATCACAACCATCTGTGGCATATGTTAAAAGGCTGCACACTGATTACACATGTTTGAGATAAATACTAATGTAGCATAGTTTATGAAGAAGAGAAGTTCCACCTCCCCGTCCTCTTCACAAACGGGCTTCTTTTCACACTTGACACAACACAAATGCTTAACACATGAAAACATAGAGACCACAAACAGATAGAACGCAAACACATAGAACACAAACACATATAACACAAACCTATAGAACACAAACACATAGAACACAAACCTATAGAACACAAACACAAGCACAAACATAGAGCACAAACAAATAGAACACAAACACATACAGAACAAAAACAAATAGAACACAAACACATACAGAACAAAAACATATAGAACACAAACACATACAGAACAGAACAAAAACATATAGAACACAAAGGCAGAAAACACAAACAAATAGAGAACACAAACACGTTGGCAGACCTCACGCATGAAATCTTTGAGACTCTTCTGCTTGATTTGTCTGAGAAGACATGAATCTGCTAGGCCACCTAGTGGCTTGAAGGGGGAACTGGCAAACAGCAAAACAGCCCTACTGAATCCTTCTGGAGGGGATGGAGTCTCTCTCTCTCTCTCTCTCTCTCACTCTCTCTCTCTCTGTGAGTGTGTGTCACAGTGTGTGTGAGTGATAGAGATAGACAGTTAGAGAGAAATGCTTAAAGAGGAAGACACAAAGAGAGCTCATTTTAATTACAGTAAGTAACATTTTAATTATCCCATTAAACCGCTGAGATGTCCACACGCCTGTCCATTTCCCTCGTGGCATAGTGTATGCAGTCATCCTCTGCAGGCTACTGCGTTTGTTTTGTGTGGTTGACCACAGACAGGACAGTGTCACAGCCATGCGGGCAGAGCTTGTTCTGTCACCTGAGCTCTGCTAACATCATTCACTTCACTATCGCCTGACAGCTCTCTGCCACATTCCGACGCCTGTAATCTCAACACTAATAGGGACAGACGCCACCTCTGAAGACAGACCCGGTGAAGTGAGAAAGAGCTCTTTGAGAGCCCAGTGTTTATTATGAAAAGAAAAAAAAAAAAACACTGAAACATTGAACCACCTCAATCAGCACATTGTGCTTTTTTTTTTTTTTTTTTACCAGTAATGGCAAACAGTGCCTCTTTGAAGCAGCCTGAGAGGTATGTATGTGTGTGTGTGTGTGTGTGTGTGTGTGTGTGTGTGTGTGTGTGTGTGTGTGTGTGTGTGTGTGTGTGTGTGTGTGTGTGTGTGTGTGTGTGCAAGTGTGTGATGAAGGTTTGATTGTAAAGTGCAGCCACAGCTGTACACAGACTCAGGCTCCACATCGCCCTCAATAAGCACCAAAGCTTCATGCACGTGGCACAACAGCAGTGCGTACAGTATATGGGCCGAACTGAATTTAATTGAACTGGATTGAACTAAACTGAACTGAATTGAACTGTGTTGGGGAGAGAGAAAGCACACAGGTGACAGTAAGCTGATGAATGGCAAAGTGTGGGGGGGGGGGGGGGGGGGAGCCAGTTCTTTCTGAGACCCTGATTGGCTTTGCTTTGCTTTGCTTTGCTTTGCTTTGCTTTGCTTTGCTTTGCTTTGCTTTGCTTTTATTGGATTGGATTGGATGTATTTTCCTACAACTCATTTTAAATAGGGGGAACTACATCATTGGCTCTCACAGAACTCATCTGAAGCAAAGTCTGTGTTTCCAAAATGAGAAGCAGAGCTGCAGAGAAGAGAGGAGAGACAAGAGCAGATAAAAGAAGAAGAGAGGGGAGGAGAGGAGAGGAAGGAAGAAGGGAGGAGAGGAGAAAAGAGAGGAGAAGAGAGGAGGAAAGAGAGGAGAGGAAAGAATAGGAAAGGGGAGGAGAGAGGAAGGAAGAGGAGAAGAGGAGAGGAGAGGAGATGGTAGGAGAGAGGAGGAGGGAAGAGGAGAGGAGGGAAGAGAAGAGGACTCTTGGAGCTGAGCAGGGAGGACTGGGAAATGCGGGCAGAAAGGGAATGACCTCATGTGGGTTCTCCTGACTCCACCCCAAGCCCTGACTTCCTGTTCTCCACATCCCACTTCCTGTCTGGGATGTGTCATTATCTCCAGCCGGCGCCCATTAGCGGGAATGGGAACTTTCTCCTACTGATGATGTCATCCTGCATGTGCCCAGGGTGAGAAACTCTCAGGGAGAGAGTGTGTGTGTGTGGGTGGGTGTCTGTGTCTGTGTGTGTGTGGGGGAGGAGGAAGTTTGAAAAATAGAGTGATACTAAGAGAGAAAGAAAGACAGAGGAACTCTAAATGAAAGGAGAGAAAGAGAGAGGAATTGAGGAAGGAATAGAGAGACTGTGACTCCTCATTCATACTGGGATGAGTGAGCTGAGACACTCACAAACCCTCATTCTCTTGACAGCACGCAAGTGGCATGTCTCCCTCCCTCCCACCCCCTCCTCTCCTCTTGCTCTCCTCTTCTCTATCCTCCTCTCCTCTCCTCTATTCTCCTCTCCCCTCCTCTCCTCTCCTCTCCTCTTGCTCTCCTCTCCTCTCCCCTATTCTCCTCTCCTCTTCATGTCCCTGAAGCTGCAGAAAATAGCCAGCCAGGGAAACATCGCCCTCCCTGGCTCTTCTCCATGACTCATATTGACACCACTGAGATAGAGATAATGCTCCATCACAAACACACACACACACACACACACACACACACACACACTCTGATTCTCTCTCTCTCTCTCTCTCTCTCTCTCTCTCTCTCTCACCCAACAGACAGGCACACACACGCACACACACACACACACACACACACACACACACACACACACACACACACACACACACACACACACTCAAACGCAGGTGTGTCAGAGAAGCGGCAGGGCCTCGACAGCAGGAGGTCTGGAGAGAGATAACCAAAAGGAAACCACCTGTTTGTCTGGACCCAAATTAGCCACTGAAGTGGCACTGGCCTTATCTGACACAAAACATGTCAATCATTCTCCTCTGAGCGGATACCTCCAAAGCTCTGCACACTCCTTTTCCCCCCAACAACGGCCTTCTGCAGCACCACCTTAGCATGGCCTGGCATGGCACACTGGCACAGGCTGGGGAAAAGTAACAGTGAACCAGTATGAACCAGTGCTGAAAGGAAAATTACGACGTTTTTTCTCATAGATCTCTGTTTCTTGAGGTCACCAAGTACGAACATAAAAGGAAAACAATCAGTTCTACCCAGCATGAATTACTGCAGCCAACCGCTAGCTAGAGCATGGGCCTCCATGTTCATGCATGCACGTTGATGCCATTGGGTCTAGACAGTTCTTGAAACTTGATCTTATGCTCTTGGGGTGAGTCTTTTTCATCCAAACACTGGGATGAAGCTGTCATTTTGACATTTCCCAAAGCCAGGTCAAGGGAGATGGGATGAGAAAGCCCAGTGGCAGCCAAACGCAAAGAGACCAAAGTATCAGGCCAGGCGCTAACTCTCTGCCTTATCTCCACACATGATCAGTGTTCAGTAGAACCTCTTTTTACTGTAAACAAGCGCCTTCTATAGCCTCTTCAGTAGCAAGCAAAGAACCAGACACTCAGCCTGAACTTTGCCATATTCGGCGTTTGTGTCAGTCAGAGGCACTCCCACAGACATGCAGATAAACAGAGGAGCCGTCTGCAGCCGTTTACGAGTCAGTGAAAGTTAAATGGTACTGCTCCCAAAAATAACACTGTGGAGTGTACGGGCTGATGTGAGGCCGGATTTGGGCCAGACGTGAGCCAGGTCAGTGCCAGAACCCCCTTGAGAATCTGCTGCTGGCTAACTGTAGCTCTACTTATGTAGCTGTGAACATTTCGGAGCAATTCAATAAACTAGCTGTTTTACACCTCTGTCTTTTGTTAACACATACACTCACCAAGTCAAGTCAATGTACCACACACACACACACACACACACACACACACACACAGTGTACAAATGCACATAGTGGAAACAGGCTCCCCTCTATTTCTGTACCGGCGGTACATTTTTGACCTCCATGGTGCAGCATTCCCATAAGACACCAACTGCTGTCTGTCTGACCCGATGGCTCTATACAGTTATTGCTCTGACCACAAGTGCCCCACCTGGCCCAGACAACACAAGTCCTGCCCCTGGAACCTCCCTTCAGCCCACAACAACTGCAGTGGGCTTGTGTCATCTGCTTGTTTTACTCATCGAGAGGCTCATTTGTGTGCAGTGGAAAGAGTCGATTTTACAGGCCGTCTCCTTGGTCTTCTCTCAGCAATAAGTATAGACCAAACAGACTGCCTCTTACTGTACTGTAGGTCGTCTCTCAGCACCCTGAGAGAGTCCAGTCCACTCTGGGCCCCAGACTGTCCAGACAGTCTCTTCTAAGTCTCTGCTGGCAGTAGAGAGCATCTTTTTTTTTTTTTACCCAGGATCCTCCACTGTGCCCACAGCAGCTGGAGAGCCATTGTGTGCACAGTGCACCTCACCTGCTAGTGTTACACACCAGGTGGGTTTACAGGCAAGGCAATCCGATTGATCATATACATGGCTGTTCAATCAGAATAGGAACAAAATACACCACCTCTTTCATTCTAATCAAAATTATGATCTGATCAGGCATTTTTATTCTGATTGAGGTGTTTATATGACTTTTTTTTTAATTGCGATTAATTGACCCGTTATTTGTTTCTAATCGGTGTCCATGTAAATGTGGCTACTGTCTCCTTGCAATGGTCTTTTTTCTAAAATGCAAAGTGTCCAGTTTACAGTACAGAGCATCACTTCGGTTCCTGCTTTGCACTGGAAATAGTCTATTTTACAGTGTTTCTTTGGTCATTTCTTAGTAGGGGAAAGGGTCACTCTTAGCAGCTATGGTCCCCGTTTATTCCTGGGTCTTCTGTTTGGATTTTTTCTTTTTTTTTGTAGGGAGTGGTGCAAAAATAACCGAGTGCCATGCCCATGAGCCATGCCCCGCGCCACTGAGAGGGCTCTCCCGGGCATTCTCTTGGGCAGGGCGGGCAGACTGGACCCAGACGCCAGCTTTGTGCCAAGGACAGACACACTGCCCTGACCACAGACTGTGGCGGCAATGAGACTGAACAATGGAGCACGGGGCAGCTCCCGTTATCTTCATCGCACCCAAAATACAGTGCCCACAATAGCAATAACACAAGACAAGGGCATGTCTTATGTACCAACAATATGATACCTGCCATAGCAGATATGCTGCGTGACTCAATGTCATATCTCTTTTCAATGGGGCGAGGCTCGTCAAAAGCCTTTGTGCTCTGTCAAGAGGCCTAAGTGGACAGTGATGTCAGGTCATAGCCATTGTGATTTAACGGTGACCCTATTCAAAGACCAGAGCCAAAAAATCAGCAGTTCTACCAACAGCATTGCTGAATGGTAGCAAGAGAATGGGAACTGAAACTAATTTCCAGGTTAATATTAATTTGTAATTTTTTTGTATAAGTTGTACACCTCTGATTTACCACAACAAGGTATGCAGAAGCACTGTATCCAATTAAAGGATTTAAAACAAACATCCCTATGCACAGCTGCTTCAGGTTATCAGGTGCTGGTGGTTGACAGAAACATAAGAGTCAAAA
>NC_085007.1:4334303-4356803 GCF_963854185.1 Sardina pilchardus | reverse complement strand
GAGTGTGTGTGTGTGTGTGTGTGTGTGTGTGTGTGTGTCTCACTTCAGTGTGCTGATTCTGTCTTTCTCGGCACGGTTCCCAGGAGCCAAAGTTTCTCCTCGGTCACTGGCAGTAACTGGCACTTTTCCTCAAAATCTCTCACTCTATCTCTCTCTCTCTCTCTCTCTCTCTCTCTCTCTCTCTCTCTTTCTCAGTCTGTTTCCCTCTCTCTCTCTCTCTCTCTCTCTCTGTATCAATCTATCTGTTTTTCTCCAGAGGGACCATAGGGCAGAAATAAAAGCTCTTTCAAGAGTCACTTTGTGCCGGAGTAAATTTGTTTTTGTGAAATGTAATTGGCATAAAATGCGGGCGACTTAACAGCAGAGCAATTTTGGCGAAATGAGGCAAGCCCCCCGCTATCTGATGAGCTGGAGAGGGGAGCCGAGAGGCTGGGAGTGTTTGTTTGTGAAGGGGTCTCCTCCATGTCCTTGGGTTTCTCAGGAAACCAGGGGAAACTGCACCAGTGTGTGTGTGTGTGTTTGAGTGTGTGTGAGAGAGTGTGTGTGTGTGTGTGTTGTGCTCTTTATAGTTCTCAGGGAACTAGAGGAAACTGCATCCATGTGTGCGTGTGTGTGTGTGCTTTATATTTCTCAGAGCACCAGAAAAAACTGCATCTACTGTATGTGTGTGTGTGAGTGTGTGTGTTTGTGCGTGAGTGCTTTATTTCTCAGGGAACTAGGGAAACTGCACCCACGTGTGTATTTGTGTGTGTGTGTGTGTGTGTGTGTGTGTGTGTGTGTGTGTGTGTGTGTGTGTGTGTGTGTGTGTGTGTGTGTGTGTGTGTGTGTGTGTCTGTGTCTGTGTGTGTATGTGTGCCTGTGTGTGCCTGTGTGTGCCTGTGTGTGTGGTTTATTTCTCAGGGAACCGGGGGAAGCTGATCTCTTTCGCCCATTACAGATAGTAGAAACTATGTATTATATATACCACACGTACTGTGTACACACGCACGCACGCACGCACACACACACACACACACACACACACACACACACACACACACACACACACACACACACACACACACACACACACACACACACACACACACACACACACACACACACACACACACACACACACACACACACAATATATATATTTAGACCATAGATGATTTACCCTAAGATGTTGAAGCTGCAGCACGAAGTCATCCAGTTGCTGGCGTTTGTCCTCGATCTCTGATTGTCGTTTCCGTTTCTCCTGAAAGACAACAAGAAGGACCACTTCAGTATTTTAAAGCTCCTTATCAAATCCATTGTCAATTGTACCAAACAATAAAAACATATATAAGCACATGAAAGCGGCATTCACACCAAGAACGATAACGATAATTATAACCATAACGATAAAAGCATTCACACTGACCAATGGTAAACAAAAAGTCTCCACTCGTGTGAATGAATGTGATGGGTTCTGATTGGCTGTTAGCTTTTTATCGTTCTCAAAATCACTCTGAAAGTGATCCCCAACTATATACTGTAGTTCTTCATGTCATTATCGTTATAGTTCATGTGTGAACGTGAGAGGAATAGAATTAAGAAATCCTATGGATATGGACTGAATCATATGGATCTACAGTATGGATCATACATGTAAGTGGTCAAACATATTGTAACACTAGTGAGTTGCTGTAAATACAAGCTTTTATTTACTTAGAGAGCAGCACACAGGTCATAGTGATCCCTCATCAAAACAGAACTACTACGCAACCACTGCAGGCTCGAGCGACCGAGAAAAACAAGCATGGAGTGAACTTTACAGAACATCTGTACCGTCCACCGCACTGGCTGCCCACCACCATTGGCATCATGCCAACAATTGACATACGCAGTTCCCCCAAATAAAGGCTTTTGACTCTCTGCAACAAATCTCAAGACCCATCAGGTCACTACAGTACATGAAGAGCATTTCAAACAGTACAGATGTTCATGATATGTGCATAAATCATTGATTGATGCCACTAGATCAAAACTCAGAATCACGATTAGAATCGTAAACAGAATCAGATCTAGAGGAGTTCTGTGTAAAAGAGTAGTGCATGAGAATGCTGCACTACAAGCGTTCCAGTGCAACAGATATAAGTCTTTGAGAAGAGAACAGCAGGGAGGGAATGGCTCCTTCATGCTCTCTGCAAGCATGTTATCAGGAACACAAACACAGCAGAGATGCTGTTTACTGCACTGACTCGCCATGCCAAACAGAGGGAACACAGATCCTGCATTCAAAGGAAGCTGGAAGCACATGTCCTCTCTCTCTCTCTCTCTCTCTCTCTCTCTCTCTCTCTCTCTCTCTCTCTCTCTCAAATTCAAACAGTGCTTTATTGCCATGACAGAAAAAGGCATTTGCGTTAACAAATCCATCCCCCTCTCTCTCTCTCTCTCTCTCTCTCTCTGATCCATTTGTACAAGTTGCCATATCATGTACTTTTTTTCCATGTCCCGTCCCACACACGTCCATATCCAGAGTTCCTTCCCCACCACGTCTTCCTCTCAGGCCCCCCGGGGTGGTGAGAGTGTGCCGTGTTTAGCTGGGAACCAGTGGGATGAAGAAGCCACTAAACGCTCCGCTCTGCTGCTCTGAACACACACACAGCAGGCTGTTTAAGCTGCGCCGACTCCGACTCCGCCGAGAGCAGACTGCGACTGTGAGAGAGCAGAGGATTTATAAGAAGGATTTCTTTCCTCCCTCCAGGCCTTCAGATGTGGGTCAGAACTGATGGAAATTAGTTTTTATGAACGATTCAAGTTTTTCAAACCGTCTCCATCACGTCTACATAATGGTGTTGGTACCAGACAGGAGCATGTGCTCCATCTTTACTGTAACGGCCCATAAAACATGGTCAATATGGGACGATGATTCAGGTTGAGATTGGCGTCAGTAGACAATTAGCTTGACAAGGAGTTGACAGGTGAATTGATCTGAGAGCTAGATGTATTGACCATGGTTCAAAGAGAGCAGAACATGCTATTGCATGAGATCGTTACACAACAAGCCCCTTTTAATTACAAACTCATGTAAAGCGTCTACTTTACAGTGGTCTTTTAAGACGTTTATTGACTCCTAAACCGCCAACATCCCCTTCTGATTCAGTACACTCGGTGCCATACTGTAGTCCGACAACACAGGAAGCCTCAGTGCACAGCTGTGGATGGTTATGACGGTGGCTACAATGGTTATGATGTTCAGTGCTGTGCAATGCACGGACAGAGTTGCAACACAGAGAAAACTATGCAAAAACATCTCCACACCACTGTTCACCACACTCTCTCCTGAGTATTGACGAGTGATTATTTCCACACCATATGTTGCGGACTCTTTCATTGTGATTGAAATGCATCGTTATCGCATCATTGAAAGTGACTACGTACTGTATCTCCACTTGGACATTTGGACATGGTTGACTGAACATCCTTATTTGGACAAAGCACTGATCACTGATTGAAAGTGACTACTGTACGTACGTATCCCCATTTGGACATTTGGACATGGTTGAATAAACATCCTTATTTGGACAAAGCACTGATCACTGATTGATTAGCGGTGTGAAGCTTGGCTCTGTACCACTCTGGTCTCTTTGGCTATGAGGAAGAGGTGGGAATATGAGGCTATAGCATCGCAGAGCATAATGACTTTACAATTGTAACCAGATGCAGCGGCCTGTACAGTAACTGAGAAACGGCCAGATGATCCACTTCCCTCCTGAAGTCTAATTTTAGGGAGTTAGGACAGAGTCAGGATTGGGTGTTTATTCAAGCTACAACACAGCAGGTCCTGCATGCCTCTGAACAAATAGCTGACTGGAAGCATCTTTGACACAGATTCACTCTCTCCCTCACTCACTCACACACACTGTACTGCATTCCAGAATGTGTGTGTGTGTGTGTGTGTGTGTGTGTGTGTGTGTGTGTGTGTGTGTGGTGTTGTGTGTGTGTTGGAAAACAATATGGGATCCAGATGTGAGAGTGGAGGAGAACGATGGAGATGGGGAAGAAGAGGAACACCAACCACTCAGAGTCCTTGACCACGAGGAGGTGGGTCATGTCAAATGCAAAGCATGCTGGGAAGTGAGCACAGCATGGTGGCAATATTGGGAAAGAGGGATCATCCAAGTCCACATGATACCTAGCCCACTGTATGGCTCATATCTATGTGTACTCAAAAGGACGCTGGGCATACTGTAGGGCTCATACAGTCTCTACGTGCACTGAAAAGGACACTGAGCCTATTGCATGGTGTATGTGTATGGTAAAGTTAGATGGTCTTCGAAGTATGAACATACCATATTTATAGAAAGAGAGGGTCAGGGAGATGGAGAAAGGGAGATGGAGTCAGAGATATATTAAAGTACTGTACTAAGAAGAAGAATTAGAGAAAGAAGACAAATATATGAAAGGAAAGCTAATGAATGGGCAGCCCACTGGAATAGAGTAGTACAGCAACAGCAACAGAGACAGGAGAGGCTTGCATTATTCAACGCTGATCACTCGTGTCAATGACCTACCCCCAACATAGAGTAACACACACACACACACACACACACACACACACACACACACACACACACACACACACTGAAATATGCGCGCTCACACACACACACACACACACACACACACACACACACACACTCACACACTCACACAGTCAGCATCTAATAAAATTCTGTTTACCGTAATATGCAGACCCACGGGTTTTACTGCTTCAAATACAGCATGGCTTACAGCTACAGAGTTAACCTCATAATGCCTTTGATACAGATGACACAACAGGCTAATGGGCCTGACTGTGATAATCATTTAAAAACAATACTGTATGCCCCCAGTTGATGCCCACCCAGGATCTGACTGGACAGGCAGTTGGCACAGGCAGAGAAGCAGGAGCGCAGTGAGTCTCAGAGGGAGATGCCAACATGAGATCGCACACACACACACACACACACACACACACACACACACACACACACTCACACACACACACACACACACACACACACACACACACATAAGCGCACGCAGACAGACAGACACACACACACACACACACACACACACACAGAAACAAAAGCTCAGTGGCCAGGGAGTCTCCACTCAAACCTAGCCCATAATCCTGGTCTTAAACGCCCTGCCATAATTGCCACCTTGGCACAGGCTCTGTAAACGCTGGCGCGGGCTGAGACGCTAACGTTCATGCATCTGTAAGATTGTTTGGAGATCTGCTAAGAAAACATTTCCAAGAGCAATGAAAGGTGGTGTCTTTTTTTTTTTTTTAAACCTCTTTTTATTGAGAAATATAGGTTATAAACAGAGAGACATCAGTACAGTTACATGAGTTTTTCTTTTTTCTTACTCACAAAAACACCCCCCCCCCCCTCCCCATCCCACCCCGACTGGACCAAAAAATAAATAAAAATGTTAACAATACAAACAATTATACTGAAAAAACATACTTGAAATTGAAACATGAATACACAAATATGATATCTGTGAAGGATGGCACGCTTTCACAATTATGTCATGACAACTATTATGGATTAAGAGTCAAGTGCTAGTGTAGTTTGAATATAAAGTGGGGGCAGTCATTGTCAGCCAACCAGGATGTCCACTCACTACATGGGTAGGGCTTGGAGGTTACTAAAGTACGACATTAGTGATCCCCACACTGAGATGAATTTGCTAGATCCTCTGATAGTGAATTTAATCTTCTCTAGATGTAAAAACAACATTACATCTTTAAGCCATTGTGTTGCAGTGGGTGGGGCGCTTGATTTCCAAAGCAGTAAAATTTGCCTACGTGCCAATAAAGTTACAAATGCTACGATGTTGAGTTGTTTTCGTGTCAAGTTTGTTTCTTCACCTGGTACACCAAATATGGCAATCATAGCACATGGTGCTAAAGTCGTCCCAAGAACTTCAGATAATACATCAAATATTGTTGACCAGTATCCTACTAGTGTATGGCATGACCAAAACATATGTGTCAAGTCAGCTACATTAACATGACATCTTACACATTTGCTATCTACATTAGGATAGAATGATGATATCTTAGCTCTACACCAATGTAGGCGATGTACAACCTTAAATTGGATTAAACCCAGTCTCGCACAGGAAGTGCTATTGTTCACTCTTGTTAGAGCTGTAGTCCATACCTCTTCTGATATTTCAGTTCCAAGTTCCTTTTCCCATGCATTTTTGATCTTGCCTATCTTAACATTATCCAGTAACGTAATCAATGAATAGGAATGTGCTGTAAAACCTTTCAACCAGGAAGGAACTTCCAAAAGTGAGTCCACTAGGGACTTTGTTGGGAGAGCTGGGAAGTGTGAGCTATTGCTTTTAGCAAACTGGCGAGCTTGAAAGTAACGAAATAAGTCAGTTTGTTGAAGGTCGTACTTGGAAATCAAATCATTAAAGCTAGAAAATATCCCATTCCCGTAAAGATCACTAAATCTTTGGATCCCTTTCCTATGCCATCCTGCAAAAGCCTGGTCCAATTTGGCTGGTAGAAATGTGTGATTGTTACACAGTGGGCTCTGAATCAAAAGTGTTCCCCTCGTGTTAGTATGATATCTAAACTGAGTCCATATCCTAAGAGTGGAGATGACCACTGGGTTAGATGTAAACTGCAAAATCTTGATAGGAAGGCTAGATGAAGCCAAAGCATGTAGAGAGGTCGACATGCATGACCTGCACTCCAACTCACACCAGTCTGTGTCTGAAGATTGCACCCAAAATGTTATTTTGTGGATGTTTGTTGCCCAATAATAATTCCTAAAATTAGGGAGGGCCAACCCACCCACTGCTCTTGGTCGCTGGAGTAATTCCTTACCTATCCTAGGGATCTTACCATTCCATATGAATTTAGAGATTAATTTATCTATCTGATGAAAAAAGGATTTGGATAAGAAAATAGGGAGGCACTGAAACAGAAACAAAAACCTTGGCAACACATTCATTTTGACACAATTCACTCTGCCAGCTAAGGTCAAATGTAAGATATCCCACCTCTGTAGGTCTGATTTAAGTTTAACAATAAGTGGGGCAAAGTTCTCATCAAAAAGATTTTTGAAGGCAGGAGTTATTTTAATGCCCAAATATTTAAAACCTGACCTTGATATTTGAAATGGTAGGGCCTGATTTGGGATTTTCATTGCTGACTTATTTACAGGTAAGCATTCGCTTTTTGACAAATTAAGTTTGTAACCAGAAATCTGCCCAAAAGTGTGCAGCAGTGAAAGTATGTCATTGATACTTAATAGTGGGTCTGAGATGTAAAGCAGCATGTCATCTGCATAAAGGGATAGCTTATTTTCCACTCCCCATCTGGGAATGCCCTTTATTGAGGGTGCAGATTTTAGGGCAAGGGATAATGGTTCTATTGCTATTGTAAATAAAAGTGGACTAAGTGGACAACCTTGTCTAGTACCTCTAGATAACATAAAACTTTGTGAGCGCAGCTGGTTTGTGACCACTGATGCTTGTGGGGAGAAATATAGAAGTCGGATCCACTGGCTAAATGTTTTACCAAAATCAAATTGTTTCAAAGTAAAAAAAAGATAATCCCATTCTACGCGGTCGAATGCTTTTTCCGCATCTAAGGAAACCACAACTTCCGGTACGATGTCAGGTGAAGGGCTGTAAAGTATATTTAAAAGGCGTCGCACATTAGAAAACAAATACCGCCCTTTAATAAAGCCCGTCTGATCAGTTGAAATCAGGTATGGCAAGGGTGTCTCCAATCGCATAGCTAACAGTTTAGATAGTACTTTAACATCAGAATTTAGCAGCGACACCGGTCGGTATGAACCACATTTAGATGCATCCTTACCGGGTTTCAGCAAAAGTGTAATTGATGCTTCAGTAAGGGATCCAGGCAATTCACCTTGGGACAAGGAGTGATTAAACATTTCTAATAGCAGGGGAGCTAGCTGACCAGAAAACTTCTTATAAAAATCAATGGGGAAGCCATCAGGCCCTGGGGCCTTCCCATTTTGCATGGCAGAGATGGCTAAGGTAACCTCTTCATGGCTCAGCGGTTGGTCTAATTGTTCTTTTTGGCCATCAGAGAGTGTGGGAACTTGTATTTTATCAAAAAAATTAAAGAAAAGTGACGTGTCTTTATATGACTCTGAAGTGTACAAATCCGAATAGTAGTTTTTAAAGATAGAATTTATTTCTAAAGGGTCCGCGGTCAGCTTTCCTGTAGTATCCTCAATTTGAGATATGTGTTGTGATGCAGATTTAGATTTTAGTTGATGAGCCAGAAGCCGGCCTGCCTTTTCACCATGTTCATAAAACATCCCACGTGATCGCATAATAAGTTGCTCTGTTTCTGAAGTAGAAAGTAAGTTATACTGAGTCTGGAGCTCTATTCTCTCTTTGAAGAGTAAAGGATTTGGAGATGTAGAACATTGCCTATCTAGATCAAATATTGAATCCATCAACTCTTGTTTTTTCCTCTTCCTCTCTCTATTCTGATAGGCCGAATATGCTATTATCTCCCCTCTAAGTACAACTTTAAGTGTTTCCCAAAGTAATGATGGAGAAACAGAGTCTGTTCTATTTGTTTCCAAAAAAACAGTGATGGCTATAGAGATTAAACTGCAGAACATCTCATCTGATAATAATGTAGTATTAAAGCGCCACTGAGGACGACTAGTGTAAATGTGGTCAAAAGACAGATCCATAAGTACGGGGGCGTGGTCTGATTCTACGATGGCACCATATTCAACCTTTTCTAAGGAGCTCATCAATTTTTGATCAATGAAAAAGTAATCAATTCTCGAGTATGAATGATGTGCATTAGAAAAAAAAGAAAAAGTTTTGCCTTGAGGATTCAAAACTCGCCAAGGATCTACACATGCTGCATGCCCAAAAAAATCTAAAAATGAACTGGCCATTTTCGATAGGGTATGTACTTTAGGGCTGGACCTGTCTAAGTTTGGGTCCATGACACAGTTAAAGTCACCCCCTAAAATCAAAAAATGAGAATTCAGATCTGGCAGTTTACAGACAAGTTGCTGCACAAACCCTGCATCATCCCAGTTAGGAGCGTACAGGTTCACTAATACAACAGGTGTATGGAAAAGCTGTCCAGAGACAATAACATAGCGGCCTTGTGAATCTGAAATAACACTCGAAGATGTAAACTGAATTTTCTTGTGCAGTAGTATTGCTGTTCCCCTTGCTTTAGAATTAAAACCAGAATGAAAGATTTGTCCCACCCATTGTTTTTTTAAACGCAGTTGGTCAGAATTACGTAGGTGAGTTTCTTGAAGAAATATAATATCAGCTTTTAAATTCTTAAGGTGAGTAAATATTTTAGATCTCTTTATTGGACTGTTGAGCCCTTTAACGTTCCATGATGCGAAACGGATCGCTGACCCCCCACACCCACCTTGTAAACCGTTAGTCATAGCCACACAATAAAGATATAAATGAAGTGTGCATGACTCGTTTTCTCCATAGGCTACATAACCATGTAGATTTCACGCATCCCTCCCTCAGCAGAAAAAAACATAATACAATTCCACAAATGCACAGTGTATAGAAAAGAAAGACAGGTCCAGTCATTAGCCCCAACATCCCCAGAACATTCCCTTTCTCTGCCAAACTGGCAGCGCGCAGGATTCGTCCCCCCTCTGAACACTTCCAACATTTCACCATAATCATCTAAACTTTGCTTTCGAGAGCTCCCGCATAGTAATGAAACAAATAAACTCCCAACATAAATCACTGTTCAGTATTCAGTCACGTGAGATAACACGTAAACATGCCGTAATAAAACCACAAGTCCAAAAGTCTTGAGACGGTAAACGTTGCTAGTCAAAAAGTATGCTACACTGAGTTAGCCATGGCTGCTACTTTACCCGGCGTCATTGATAGCGAGTGTTCAGCTAATCCTCTCCCGGACCATCAGCAATGTCGGCCTTCCTCTCAATCCTCCGAGCGTAGAACGCCTCCGCATCCAATGGTGTCTCGAACGTCAACGTCTCCCCTCCATAAGACACACGAAGGCGCGCAGGGTAGAGAAGTCTGAATTGGATCCCCTTCTTATACAGAGCTGATTTGACGGTCTTGTAAGCTGCACGTTTCTTAGAGAGGATGGCACTCAGATCAGGATACAGCCTCAATGCATGGCCATTATACAGCATCTCGTTCTGCCTAGCCCAGCGTAATGCCTTCTCCCGGTCTTGATACCTATGGAAAGCAACAATGACGGCTCGTGGTGGCTGGCCATCTTTGGGTTTTTGCATTAGAGCACGATGCGCCCGGTCTAGTTCAGGCGGTGTGGCAAACACCTGGTTCCCCATCGTGTCTTTCAAAAGCGTGGAGATGAAAGTCACCATATCACCGTTGGGCTCAGTACCCTCTGGCATGTTGATTATGCGAATGTTTGCTCTTCGAGAGCGGTTCTCCAAGTCATCGATGCGGTCTACCAGTGTAGCATTCACAGCCTGTAGTTCAGAGATGGTTTTTTCCACTTTAGAGAGTGCTTCAAAGTTCTCGCCCGTAGTTATCTCCACAGATGTAACTCTTTGACCCAGTGTATCCACCATTTCTCGAAAACTAGCTATAGACGATTGGATAGGCGCCAGAGAGGCTTGAATGAGTGTAGCCATGTCCTCTTTGAGATTTTCACGCTGCTTCTCCATTTCTGCTGTTAGCATCACACCGAGTTCGTTACTAGCTGTAGCCGTCGCCATATTAGCCACTCTGCTACTAAGCGTGGATTTCTTCGACTCTGTATCCCCTTTAGTTTTCTGAGAACCTGGCATGTTCCGAACGTGTGATTTTGGTCGCAAATGAAATAAAATAAACAATTGAAACTATTAACTCGATACCAATGACTATAACAGGGAGTTTTAAGGTATTTAAATTCAAGGTATCAAGAGACACTCGTTCACACGTCTGATCACTACATGTTCCAAACCGGAAGCCTGAAAGGTGGTGTCTGGTGTGTCTACGCTGCTCCTTTATTTTTAGCCACTTCTGCAGCCCTGGGATTTGAATTGGTAATTACAATATTCAAACACGAAACATATTATTCCTGATGGACATCAGAGCAAAGCTGAAGAGATAGTTTGCACTAGAATATCTCTGAGACTAAGACAACATAATGTTTACTCAACTTGCAGGATATGTTGGTCTGTTTGACCGAGGTTGTGTTCCTTAAATATGGTGCAATGTAGAATTGGCAACTCGTTGTCATGTTTTGTCTATGTTTTATGTCATGTTTAATGTCACAATTTTCAGCCGTGTCAAAATGTTGCAGCACACAATACAGTACATGTATGCCAGTTTTTAGCAGAGTTCCTGACTACCACACACACGTACGCACGCGCGCACACACACACACACACACACACACACACACACATACACTTAACCTGACTGCTTTGAAACAGGTAAAAACTACATCTCCCAGAGTTGAGTTAGTTAGCGCCGCCATGAACTACATTGCCCAGCGATGAGTCATCCCCACGACTCCTGTCTGCACTAAAGCGTACCTCCACCAGCACGATCTGTTGATGTTGATTAATGCTCGCCAGGCGTCTACTTTAGTGCTCTCCCTCTCTCTCCACCGCGCCTGGCCACTGAGGCTCTCGACAGCTTGCTGCTATTCTGATAACGCCGCGGCTATAATTACTTTGCTCGAGCATTCTTCACAGCTTTAAAAAAAAAAAAAAAAAAAAAAAAAAAGGCACATTTCTGCGCGCCCACTGTATTTCTGAAAGGAACACTGAGAGGGCGAATCTATTTCCTGCCAAGTGTGAGGTTGCCGAGTCGACACACAGCAGCTATAAGGGATTAGACGACGGAGAACACAGGACCTTGACTGGGCGTCCAGCACGCAAGACAAATTCCTGGCCACTGGGACACATTGGCCGAGTCTCTTAATGCTTGTCATTTCCAGTTGGTGTCACTGATTGGTTGAGCTCAAACAGTGTTGAGGAGGCCAGACGCAGGCCTGGCAGTGGACTCTGAGGGGCTGGTGAGAGAGCAGAAGGGAGCAGGTCGCTGGAGTCCTTGGCAGGCTCGCCGGGTGATTTCGGTCGAGCAACTGGAGAGACCCAAACAAAGAAGACCTGTCTCGAGTCTAAGATGGAAAACAGCTGTCTCCCCTTCTGCACACCTCCAACCCCCTCCCTCCACTGAAACCCTGTTTCATCAAATCCCCCCCCACCCCACACACACACACACACACACACACACCGAAACCCTGTTCAACCTTCCACAGCTCCAGATTACACAGAAACACTCACTCACTCTCCTCAGAGAAGGAATGCTTTGCACAAATACACACGATGGCAAGGGAAAAATGAAGCTTTATACACCTGTGCATTAGTGCATTCACTAACGCACAGATCATTGTTTTATTCAGCATTCTATTGGAACATGTTATTATTCAACAGATGTGTTGCTAAGGTTATATGTAAACATATAGATTCAGGACTTGTAAGCACACAAACAAGCCAGTAAAACAAGAAGCAGTAATCTGAAACTGCATTGAATTGGATGGAATTGTTTTCCAAAAGCTTTGCACTTCATTGCAATAACACTACAACTTGTTGTTTATGATGGACGTAAGTGGTTTCTTACTTTTTTTTACAGTGTGGTAGAATAACTATTTACAGCAACGTCAGCTGATGACAAGAGGGATCCCTTCCCTCCTGGCAGCCATAACTCTTGCAGGCCGGGACGCTGAGAGCCTGTAGCAGAGACCCCGCCCACCTTCAGGGCTGTCTAGCAAAACATCTACGGCATCGCCAAAGCAGCACAGCTAGCTACTAAACTCTAGCCTGGTCCTAACCATCCCATAATACTACCATTTCATTTCGTATTATGGTCTGGCATTTCTTTGCTCTGAAGCGCTTGCAGGAAGCGGGAAGTAACGCCCAGTTCTGGTTTGAATTGATTGGACAGCTCTCACCCAATCGGCGATAGTTACTCATAACAACATAGCGCAGGCGTTTAACGTCATCGTCACGAGCGCCCTCCCCCTTTCGCCCCCACCAACCCGTCTCTTCGTTTATTGGCTGCTTTCTGGAGGGGGGGCGTTCTGTTACAATTCTACCGAGCAGAATGCTCCACAGAGGAGCACGGCCAGACTCGTAGTGGAGGCAATCCTTGGCCGGAAGTACGTGGATGGCTCGCGAGGCTAACTAAACTCAGCCTCTCGGTAACCCTGCAGCATTCTAGCTCACGGCCAGTAGCATATTTCTGTCCTGATGACCACATTGGGTGTGTTAGCGCCGGTCATGCTGCTCTTAGATCACTGGATGCCTGCGTTGTCATGGTGGACGGGACGCTGGGCCGATGAAACAGCTCCAGTGAGAGAGTGAGAGCGGCCCAGTGTTCAGTGAAGTGTCATTGTTTCACTCCCGCGGTCCACGCCCACCCACAGTGGCAAGTATGCTGACATTTCTAATCAGAGTAACAGCCCACACCAAAGATCAGCTACAAGCCTCCAGCATAGATTGATAACCACGGGGCTCCTCTTTGCATTCATTTAGAGTTACATCAATTCATCTAGCGGAGACTTTTATCCAAAGTGACTTACAATGTATATGGAAAGAGTAACGTATGCATTTTGTTTGGTCTTTGGCCTCTTGCTCTACTGGAGTATCTGACAGTTTAAGCCTCTCACTCACTCCACATACTGTATGTGTGTGATTCTCTGAAATGGTTTTGGAATGGTAAACATGTATTTCTTCCTCAGTGAGTGTCTTCTCCTTTCCTATATCATCCCCCTTCTGTTTATTAGTTCCTTTGCCCCAATCCTCTCTTTCTTACCGACCCCTCCCCCACATACAGTGCAACACATACACACATAAATAGTCAGCATCTGCTACCATTGCGTCCTCCAGCTCCACAGGACACAGAAGGAGAGGGTCACTCACTCGCTCCTCTCTGCCGCTGGACAAACGTCAAGAAAGTCACAAGCAAACATCCCAACGGACCAACCGAAATAGAGCACACACAATATTCCCAGGAAGCAGCCTGGGAGCGGAAATACGGCAAATGGAAGAAGGAATACTTCAGCTCTACTGGATGGGCTGAATAATCATCAAGGACAGATTCGCATAGAGCGGGAACTGAGTTCCTCTGATCCCATGCCCAGCACTGATCCTTATCTGAGAAGAATTAGTCCCTTCGTGGCAATGCCTTTTCACTAATAAAGTTCTCTTTTCCCAGGCTCTTGTATGTAACTAATTCAAAGCTTTGTTCCAGATATTTGTAATGAAACGAGGGCAATTGCTGTCTCAATTGCAGAGGTGATGTTTCAGACTAGGCTTTGTTGGGTAAATACAGTGGCATATAAAGTAGTAACACCTCCATGAATGAAACCGTGGACAAACCTAATCAGACACAAAAGCAATTCCAAGCCAACCGTATCCAATATTTGTATTGGATTAATTTAGCATCGTTAGCAGCTTTGAACGCTGTGCAATTGTGCAATTGTGACACAGACTGATGCCCATTTATTTTTTTCTGCTGATTCTCCAGCAAGCTTAGAAAGAGAAAAAAAGGCTAACAAGATAAAGCTGCCTTCTTTGCAAAAAGAAAAAGTTAGCATTTATGAAATACGGTTCTTCAAAGCTGAACTGGTGCCAAACATCTGTCCTCTGCACTACAGAAGGAGGAGCATTGTGACTGAAGCTCGAGCTCTCAAAATGGAAACGGCCCGCAAGGTCATGTTGGGTCTGCTGTCTATTCGCTAGTTACGCCGCGTGCTATTCTATGCGTTGACAGGTACAGATGTAACAATGGCGGGGCTACCGGCCTCATGTTGCTGAGGGAGCGAGAGCTGAAAAGTCCTCCTGAAGAGCGACCTCTCCAAGAATCTCCACTGAACCTCAAAGGGCTTTTTGTGACAGCAGCAGGAGGCAGGAGGAGTTTAGACTGTGTTCTTCGACTGTGTTCAATCTTAGACTGTGTTCAATGTGTTTCTGGAGACTGAGCCGAGTAAGATCTGAGATCTCTGAGACTATGCTGAGTGAGAGCTCACGCTTTGAGCTTTACTGAAATCTCTAAGACAGTGCTGTGTGAGATGTGAGACTTCTGAGACTGTACATGAGAACTCTGCGACTGGATGAGATCTCTGAAACTGCGCTGAATTAGAGCTCTTGCTCTGAGCGTTCATTTGTTTTCCTGATTGACTCAGCGTTTTCTCTTCGTCTGAATGCTGGCAGAATACACGACAGTGCTGAAAGCTGTTTCTCATCACTGGGTAAATGCAGTCCATCATTGAATATCTGTAGGATCTTTGTAGCCTGACACAACAAACAATATTTAGTTTGTTAGAATTGACATCTGTCCCTCTGCATCATTCATTTTCAAAACCCAAATGTCTGTGAAATCAGAATGCATACAGTATGGCCCTGACAGTCACCTATTTAAATACTAACGGCTAAGATTATTTTTCTCCTTTCTCTCTTTTTGGCAAAGCACTCATGTTGCCTGATGAGATAGTGATCAGTTCCGATGTGTACTTACAGTACAGATGTGCCCCATCAACAGTCACGGGAACGGCTTCCAGAAGGACAGTGCATGTTGTAGATGTAAACTACGGACACCGCATAATGGGCTTGCTGAAGACTCTGTCTAGTAAGTGCTACGCCTCCGATACAAAGGAATGAAGAACTCGAGTCTGCAAAGCATTAAAATGACATGTGGCACGCATTTTCACTAGCCTAGCCGAGGTGAGCAACAAAGAATTATTTGATTTATTTATTTAAACATTCCGCCCGAACCCCGCACTATCATTTACTGGGATTGGAGGATGTCATGAAATGTCAACAGCGGTCAAGTCATTAAAGCTAAGGTCTGATTAAACTGTTCAGTTCACGGTAACACCATCATTTTTCTGAAAACTCCTCAATGCTCCTGATAAATATATGGGATGCAGGATACTCAAGAGTTGTAACCTTTCAAAGTAACTGCATGCTATAAGTTTAACTATGAGAAACCTCTTTTACAATTGCCCAGTGCCGGCTCTAAATTGGAGTCTCTGGGTAAAAGAAATAAAATAAAATACCGAAACACCAGAAGTTCTGTTTTCTCCTCTGACTTGGAGAACAACCTCAAACACATCATAAATATTCTGTAGTTCGGGCTTAGCAGTTGTTGACTTAGCATTCATGAATTTATGACTGTGTCTTATGAAGGGGTTATGAAACTCTGTTATGCACCACAAAAAAGGGCTGGAAATCATCTTTAAGCAGACTGTCTGAAAGCTGTTTTTTTTTTCAGGGATGTAAAATGTATTTTTATGGATTATGATGGTATGAAAAAAAAAAAGTTGTATGTTACGTCTCTGGTCTTCACTGAAGCTACTCATCACTGCACTGGTCTCTGCCATTCACTGAAACTGGAAACGGAATGTCACTTTGTGGCTCTTCACTGAAGCTGTGGTCTCTACTGAAGCTGTATATTATTGAACTATAGCGAAGCTGAATGTCCAGTCTGCTGGTTTAGCATTGTGGAGGACAATACACTCTTTGTTACACACTGAAGTGGGCAAGGGCTGCTGGGCTATAGCCGAATGTGTGTGTGTGTGTGTTGCTCTCCGGGCGGACAGAGTCCAGAAGGAGACCAAACGCTGCCCCACCTGGCTGCTTGACATGTTCAGAATCGCTCATACTTTCCACTGCTTCAACAGCAATGAGCACTTTTACCATAGAACATCACGGTCGGTCTGAGGTCTTTGTTACTCCGAGTTCATTCAAGGTCGGGGGAAAATCTCCAATAAAATGTTCCATCTCTGGCAAGATCTCTGTGTAAGTGGACTGAATGGGCAGCCAACAAAGTTAATGCCAACACCCAGACACACAGACCAGCCACAAGTCTGCTGCATCTGACAAACTCCAAGGAGTATGATTTAATTTAGACAACCTCGGTATTGTGCCTTAGCTAAAGTGGATCATGTCAGTATGGTCACAGTCTCTACATTCTTCACATCTCCTTTCAGGAAGCTGTGAACACAGTGATGCATGCACCTGGTGCTAAATGCTTTCAGGTGTAAATGCACACTTTTGGAATCTGTTTATGTGCGCCCATATGTGTGTGTGTCTGTGTGAGTATTCATGGTGTGTGTGTGTGTGTGGGTGTGGGGGGGGTGGGGCACATGTGGCTGTGTGCGTGCCTATACACCAATTTGCCTGACACCAAACGTGAGCGCCGCTCGCCACATTCCATCATGGCATCTGCCACAGTGCCACAAGGCTCTCCCTGTCCCTGATATAACCATTAAAGGCTCAGGAATCAGGTTCCACACAAACCTCTGATGAAATCTAACACCTCGGAGACACTACATCTCAAAACTTTCACAGTTGGCCTCTATGAGCCCTATTTTATCAGTCATCTATTGAAAAAACAAAATGATCAAAATATCACATAGCTATGCACTAATCACGCATCTCCCTGGAAAGGAGCGCACAGTATATTATTCATATGAAGATAATCAAGTCAAGCACCTGTGCTCCTACACAGAGTGTAATATATACTGTGAGTTGTAAAAACACATGCATGTTTTAGAAGATTACTAATGTAGTTAAAGCTGTTATCAGGATTATATTTAGGAAACACAGGTCCATATACAGTACAAGGGTCCATGTGCCATGGTACTGTATACCAAAGTGCTTTTAATCACAGATGTGTTACACTGTGCAGGAGGAGGAGGCTTGCTTGATAACCCCAGTGAAATGCTCTCGATAGGTCCTCTGCTGCTGATGTTGCTTTTGCCAGAACGGTTGCTTTGTTGTTGATCTGGACTTTTCTGATGGGCTTGTTGATTGGTCGCTGTGGGAACTCTACCCTACCTATACAGTAGCTCTAGGAATGTACCACCTTTTCTGTGCATATCTGAAAGATATTGCAGAACTACAGCATGGGGAATGTACCACCTTTTCTGTGCATATCTGAAAGATAATGCAGAACTACAGCATGGGGAACGTAACGGGCCACATTAGCACCGTTAAGCTCCTCTGGCAGCCTCTGCCTTCTGGACTGTGTCACTCAGCGCGGGGGGTTGGGGGGGGGGGGGGGGGTGGGTTGGGGCTTTGCGATGTGCCGCGCTGCACCGCGCGATGTCACGTGACGCGGGCAGGTGTTGTCCACCAATGTAAGGCATCCGTGACATTTATGATGACGGCAGGGGGGCAGTTGGCGTGCCCCCAGAGAGAGCCATGGCATCCCCACGCCCGCGCGCTCTAGCTGAGTCGTCAGCCCCCCTGACCTGCAGTGCAGATACCCGTCGTGCTCTGAAGCTCCAGGAGTCATATAACATACACGGACCACTAAATATAACAGGAATGAAGGGCCAATTTGCATATTATGTTTTGTCCAACTAGTGACATTGGGTCATCATCCCTTTGCTACGTTGTTACACTCGACCTTATGTCCTTAGAATTATTGCTTTATGAACAAACAGTTCTTAACTCAGGTGACGATATTTTCAACCTACTTTACAGATCTCTGACACGGACGCCTAGAGTACTATTACTGCACAATTAGTGCATCACATTTGGAGAATAGTTATCATGAAATTATATGCACTTACAGTAAGAAAAAAAAAAAAAAAAATTCACTAACTTCTCCATTATGATGTTGCTTTCTGACAGAGGGACCCCTGTGCTATAGGTTGGAGAGCGACCAAGCGACCAATCAACAATCAAGCCTATTTACCATCAAAAACAAAATCACCAACAAAGCAACCCTTCGAAGTCCAAACACATTACTAAGAGCCTTTGAGAGGATTTCACTGAGGTTATTAAGCAGACTGTCATTAGAGTGTTGTTGATTAGGCTCACAACACCTCCAGAGGGCTCAACAGTGGTGTCTGGCATCCCATACCCACCCCATCCACACTCATAGTTAGATTGCTACAAAGAAATACCGACAGATTCTTCAGTCATCCCTCTTTGTTACTATGGCCGTTTATGATTCTTAAATCAGCCAGCGTAAAAGATCAATTGTAAGCGAGCATGATTTAGCACACTAAAGGCTGCGTCATGCGGTGCATCGGATTTTTGCATTCGGAACATGTTTGATGATGGTGGAGGTATTAAATGGTTCCTAGAGTGTTGAGTGTACATATTGTGACTGTGAATAATACAGTGTGGTTTTTGAATGTTAAAAAAGCAATTGGAGAATAAACTTTTCTGAGGTGGATAAACTCTGTTTCGGAAATTTCAGAGGTGGATAAACTGTGTTAGCTCGCGTTTAGCCTCCACTATAACCCTGCTCCCACCTAATCAGGAGTCACAGGCATGGTGACCCCAAGGCATGGCGAACTTCCCACTCGACTGCACCCCAACAAACTATGCTGGGAGGCCATGGAGTGTCTCTGAAGGCTATGACAGCTGACGCTAAAATTAGCCGGTACGTCCATAACACCTGCCTTATGCGGTCCGGCACGGCCCCCTCCACCCCTACCTCCATGGACCAATGGGAGACCACAGTGGTGGGACACTGAGGCTTGGTGTGGGGTGTGTGGAGGGAACAACTGGGTGTTCGTTGGCGGACGCAATGCATGTCACAGAGCACGCCGGTTCCCACCCTATTTCCAACTGACATCAGTTCAAAACCTTTCTCTGACTTTTCACGGCCTTTGTGTATAAAATCTGCTTACTTTTTACACCACAGGTTGGGGTGCAGTTATGAAATGTGACTTAAACAACGAGATTGGGATAAAATGTGTTCTCCCTCCCTCACATCCTGCCTGGTATGAAAAAAAAATGACAAAACTTTCAGAAAGATTTACTGAATGCCTTGTTTTTCTCAGGCCTGTTTGCCATGAAAGCCCTTTCTGCACACAATCACATCAGTAAAGCATAGATCACCCCCTTACCACCTGCTCTAGCTGGGACATTTCTTTCATTCATTCAGTAGGACAACACTGCAGGCTACACATAGCGTATGAATCAATATGTAAACGGTATCACCTGTCATCCATGATCTCTGTGTTGTTAAGCTAACACCTTGCTAAACTGGTAGTCTAATTAGCAGAGTGTTAACACTTAACGGTGACACTGACATGAAAACCCCATAGGGAGACCTGGGAGGCATGTAAACAATAGTTCAGCTTGAGATTTGCTCAGATATGGTTTCACACATTCAAACCTCTGGTTCCATATATTTATCATACTTGTGGCCTACTGTATGTGTCCAGATTGTCAGCATAGCTCATGTGAGAAAGCTCCTCCTCTCTCTTGGGAAGGGACACAATATCTAAATATTTTATGAATGCTTCATGTCAAGTGGCTTCAGCTGCACAATAACAATACATGACGATGGCGCAAATCAGTGATTACAACTCTAAGCAATGCTGAAGTCTGTGTGGCAGCACTGAATGGCTTATGTCAACCTAATGTACTTTTCCTTCACAGAAGAATATGCTTCTTGTCTCCCGAAGTAAAATATAACATTTACAAATGGTTTCCCAGGGTCTGCCAGAACTGCCTGAAGATAATGACCACTCTTCTCCTCGTCTCAGCTCAGAGACAAAACAAACACCGCTGCTTCGGAAAGGCTCTCGGCGAGGGAGTTCTTGCAGCATGATATCTTGATTTGCCAGTTAGACGGTAATGCCTCCCTGTAAGGAATCCCTCTCTGTAAATACCCCACGGAGACATATGGGATTTACGTTGTAGGGTGATTAACTCGTACCATAATTATGATTTAATTACAAGAATTCTCACATTAGCACGGCGTGTGGCAGTGACTGTTGTGTGCACGGATTTCCCCCTTGCTTTAAAATGAACGTGGAAAGTGACGTTCCCAAAAATACAGCTTTGACTGCATGGTGATTTTAAAAAAAGCTCTTTTAGTTTTGGAGTCGGTCAACTTCAAGAGGCCGCAGGCTTGCTTTTCTGGAGCACATGGGAATGGAACACTGCACTGCCTAACTACATGGTTGGGTTAAAGCAGATGTTGGACATAGAGAGAGAGAGAGAGAGAGAGAGAGAGAGAGAGAAGAGAGAGAGAGAGAGAGAGAGAGAGAGAGAGAGAGAGAGAGAGAGAGAGAGAGAGAGAGAGAGAGAGAGAGAGAGAATGTAGGGAGGAAAATCGAAGTAGATAGAGCGATAGACAGAGAGAGAGAATGTAGAAGAGGAAAATCGAGATAGATAGAGCGATAGACAGAGAGAGATGGAAACAGGGAGAAAACACAGAAAAGAGAGAGAAAGAATGTTGGAGAGGAAAATCGAAGTAGATAGAGCGATAGACAGAGAGAGACAAACAGGGTGAAACACAGAGAGAGAGAGAGAGAGAAGAGAGAGAGAGAGAGAGAGAGAGAGAGAGAGAGAGGAGAGAGAGAGAGCATATGCACAGAGGGGGGAAAAACAGAGAGAGAGAAATGAGAAACCCTCGACCACAAATCCTGTACACCCACTCGTGGGCTGACTGTGTGTTTTCTGCCCGCTCTGCCCAGTCTGCCTGGTCGTGCCCGTAGGTGTGCCAGCCCGCGCGCCCGTTCCACTGCCCTCTCGCCAGGCAGGCAGCGGTTTTTACGAGCCCCTAATTCCTGCCCAGCCTATTGTCTCTGTCTCGCGCTGGAAACCTAATACGAGCTGCCAGGACTGTGAGAAGCCCACGGAAAAAGTGTTAATAATTTATGACGAATCATTAAGCGGGGCGGCCGAGTGGGATATGGGGGGGAAAAAATGGCTACGCCGACCACCCTGCTAATGAAGCTGCATTTGCCTGCTGTGGCTGTGGATGTGTGGGACGAGAAATTCCACATGGCTCACACCCATTGTGTCGCCCCGAACCCTACGATGGGTTAAACAAATGGATACATGGCACCCTAAGCTGCTCTGGTGGCCTTTGTTGTGTGTGTGTGTGTGGTGGGGGGGGGGGGGGGGGGGGGGGGGGGGTAGGCTGATAGGTTTACAGTAAACCTGAGGGAGAGTAAGTGTGTCAATGGCCTTGTAGGAGATGAGTGGGGTATTTCATAGCGTTTCACCGGCTCTCTTGTCAACACGGCCACTGTTGTAAAGTGAGATCAGTAAAAACATCCACGCTGCACCATCTGCTCCTCCCTCTAACAAAACACACTCCTTTAACCGCCTAGTTTTACTCCGCAGAGTCTTCAGGCCTGTATGTAAGTATATGTGAGCAATGCATCTGCGTCTGTTCAAAGTACTGTATACACTAAATGTTTATTTATAATGTATATACTGTATACTGTAACATGAGCATGCATGTAGTATAGTGTGTCTTTAACGACAATCTTTCCTGCCCTTTCATGCATACTGTATGTGAGTATACACTGGTGTATATATATATGGACTGTATGTGCGTATACACTGGTGTATATATGGACTGTATGTGCGTATACACTGGTGTATGGACTGTATGTGCGTATACAATATGTGCGTATACACTGGTGTATATATGGACTGTATGTGCGTATACACTGGTGTATATATGGACTGTATGTGCGTATACACTGGT